>NC_053394.1:416735470-417048525 GCF_905171765.1 Bufo bufo
GTCGCATATCTCAGTAGGAAGCTGTTACCCCGAGAAGTGAGTTATGCGGCAGTGGAGAAGGAATGCTTGGCCCTGGTCTGGGCATTAAAAAAGTTAAGCCCTTATTTGTATGGACAGGAATTTTCCCTTGTGACGGACCACAATCCCCTTGTCTGGCTTAACCGGGTCTCAGGAGACAATGGTAGACTGCTGCGGTGGAGTTTAGCTTTACAACCGTATAACTTCACCATCAGCTACCGACCCGGTAAGCAGAATGGGAATGCAGATGGATTGTCCCGGCAAACCGACGTTCTTGCTACCTCCTAGTCCGGTCATCCCCAAGTTGACCCGCTAAAGGGTCAAGCCGGGTCTGCCGGAGTGTCCCACAAGGGGGGAGCCGTGTGACAGATCCATCTGTATAGACCTATATTGCTGGTTCGTCTGTTTGCCTTTATTTCGCTGGATTTCCTGCCCGTATGCCCCTGTTTGTGTGTTTCCCCAAATACCGATTGGAACTACTGAACGGACGGCCACCCAGGAGAAGAGTGTGCTGCTAGTTAACCCAAATGGCCTCATTGTTCACAAAGGACTTAAACTAACTTGAACTCCTGGTCTAATTCGTGCCATTGTGGGATGTTAAATGTCTGTGTATTGAAAAGGGTTGTGACATTGTATGTTTAAATGGTGATGTCTGTTCTGTTGTCCCCACATGTGTATTGTGGTTACCCTCTGTCTTGAGAGATAATGGGATTACTCCTCAGGTCTCCAGAGCAGAGAGGATGAGACCATGATGCATTGTGGGGGATGTATTGTCTCTGTAGTGCTGCATGTCTGCCCTGTGTCAGTCTCCATTCTGGTCCCATAGGGGCGTGTCCACCAGATGGAGACCTGCATAAATACGGGCGGGTAGCCCTCAATAAAATTGATTCCTGTTTGACTTTCAAGACGGAGCTTGGTCTCGTTTGTGGAGGGATTTATTATTGGGACAGCGCTTTCGTATATTGCTAGCTGTGTAAGGAGTTCGACTGAATTGCTGATCGGGAGTTGCCACTTCGTATGCTCCATTCGGGAGTTTGACGATCGGCTGGATTAAAAACTGCATTTCTGGAGAAAGGGGCTTATTCACTAAACGGCGGCTTCATCTACCTGGCGGTGAGTGTCGTAACAGGCTCCCACCTGTAGGGCAGGATAGCGCTGGGGTTGGAGAAGTGGGTATGCCAGCATATTGTGCCCCCACTTAACCAGCCAAACCCCATACCAGCAACAGCCCCTCTTTAAAGGAGCTTTAAAGGTGGCGCTTGGCCATTAACAATGAAGACTGAACATACAGTGCGGTCTTCATTATTAAATGAAAGGTAGCTGTGGGCTAATTGGCTACGCAGTTCTTCACCGCAGCACGGCTGCAATCCATACGCAGCACGGCCGTACTCTAAGGCAGAGTGTTCTGGGTATACCTGATTTATAGCGATTTGTGACAAATTAATTTGTAACTAATCAAATTTCTTGACAAACTTCGGCGAAGCTGACAAATCAAATTTTTTAAGACTTCGCTCATCTCTAGTTGTAACCAATTACACTGTTAAAATACTGGTGGTTAATTAGTAATATATGTAAAAAATATAAATAAATGAGTGCTTCTTTAAGCCTTTCCATAACACGGCCCTGTGCGCTCGCCCTCCTTCTGTTCCATAGCACATTATGTCTTTTATTCAATTTTACGTAATTTTACTCTTAATATATTGGAACTTGTAGTTGAGTTATAGTTGAGGCTTGAGTAAACTGAATTATACCCATTTATTAGTGAAAAAGGACCTCTAAATCCCCAGAAATTGACAAAAAACAAATCTAGTCGACTGTGGCAATAGGTTAGTGTGAAATGTCATATTTAATTTTTTTATAGGGGGATAATATACTAAACCCTATGCGTCCACACAGACCACACCATCTCCAACAGAAGGCTGGGGGAGTCCTCGAAAGGTTACATTTCGGTGGGGACATTTTGGATGTGGAAAGGGGACTCATGAAAATGTCCTTTGGCTGGAATTTTGAACTGCACAGGTATACTCAATCCTAGATTTTCATGGTCATTTTACACGCCGATCGATGATATAGCAAGTTAATCATGGCAGTCCCTGAGATCCATATAAATGGAGCAATCATTGGTACATTATGGGTCTGATTGTTCATGTCATTTGTCGGGGCACATGCTGTTCCATTATTGTCAGCAGTATATCCCTGTTTAAACAGGGCAATCTGGCCATGTAAAATGCACTTCAGTAACTGTAGCATAACAAGAGGTAGCAGTCGTGCTCAGTCCCATCGTAAATGGGGGCCCAGGACCTACAAGCTATGCCTCTGCTAGGTAAGCCTGGCTTTTATCTTTTATAAGGAAAAAAATAGAACCTGAAAAGAACATTAAAACACCAATTGCAACAAGGTAGGGCCAAACAGACAAGAAAGAGGAAGCCCAAGTTGAACTTGATGGACATGTGTCTTTCTTCAACCATGTAGACCATGTGCAGTGGGCCCCCATGGGAGCCAGTGTGAAGGATGGAAGTGGTAGTACGAATGGAAGTTGTAGCGGTCACGGAGTCCTACCTCTGGCTGTCGCTCCCTGGACTCCATTGCAGTGAAAGTGATGGGAGTAAACTGTAGTGTGGTGCGGCATAATGACAAGACCGGTTCTGGTATAACAGATCCACAGCACTTTACTGAAGCCCGTTCACAGGTGATCCACATAAGCACTATCCACATGAAATGCAGTCCTTACAGTCGACTTAAGTCATTCCCAGAGGTTGTATATGGAGGCTAGCTTCTCTCTCTCACAATCAGACTGGTCAATCTCTCCTTTTCCCGCCTAAAGGGGATCTCTATAATTTTATATGTATATATAATATTTATAAAAAGTATATGATATCCACAGAATCCTCAGAGGAATACAGTCTCTGAACAGGAGGCCCTCCTGTCCTTTGGTTATGGGAGGCAGCTTGTAGCTTATAGTGTCCCCACCACATGCAGGGGAGGCTATAGCCAGATTAGCAGTGATTACCTTTCTTGCCAAAGTAGTCTACAATCCCTTTCTAGAGAGAGGAAGGTAAGAACCAGCCCTGTCTAGCCTCATGGGACCTCTAACTGCCTATACAACCTTATAGGATTTGTAGAACATGCACATAATACATGAAATACAGTGATATTAACACTTTCAGTGCTTTGCAGTATATTTCAGGGCATTGGAATCAAAGGATTTTACACAAATTGCTGACTTGATCGAAATTAGTAGTCATGACAAGAGGAGTTGTGGCATAGACACTGTTGAAAGGAGATGAAAAATCTTTAGAGCTTGGTATGGTGTTTCAGGACACCATCTGAATAGACAGAATTATTCATGATCCCACCAAGTTGGAGGTTCTTCGTAGGACTGGAAGGTTGTAGAATGTTCTCTTGTTTTGTATTTCTTCTTCCATCCTTCATGTTGTTGTTTTCTCCAATCCTTTGTACAACACCATACACAACCACACAAACAAATAACATACAGAAAAATAAAAAGTAAATAAACATCACTAGCCTAAATGGGGTGGAGACTCCGTTGATCATGTTATAACCCATGGCTGTCTACCACTTTATGACACATGACCGACACCCCAGGGTGTATAAGACATAGGGCTACCTAGGATGAAGTATTCAATGGAGTTGTCGCGCATGGTAGGATACAAGATACAAAAACACACAGAAAACCACAAAACAAGCATCTAGGCCAGAAGCTGGGAATAAAGGTCACCTCCTGACAATTCCCTACCAGCTCTCCCTGGACTTCTGTCCCCACGTTCAGACCCTAAAGGTGGGAATAAACGTGCCCCCGTGCCTAAGGCTGTAGATTCCCTAAAGTCCCTAAGATGGTGGAAAGGGGGAAAGAGGCACCCTGCTTCCTCAGGACCTGGAGGAGGCAGGTGTCTCTCTAACAGCCTACACAGAACACACAAAAGGAAAACAAAAACCAACTTATCTTGTAGCTGAGCAGAAAAAGCAAATCCACCTTTCCTCAGAGCAAGATAGAAGCTATAACCCGCACAGGACACTGGTAAGGGGCGTAATTTAAACTCACACAAATGACCCCACCCAGTGCACCTGAAGGGAGGCGGATACAGCTGAACTCCAAACCCAAAACAAACAAAAAACTACACACGTGCTGCTAACCTGGCAGACCTCTGCACATAACCTAAGCAGGGCATGACAGGAGTCTCCTGAGGGAATGTGTGTCACAGAGTTTAAACCTGTTAGCCCCTCTTCCAGTGTGCAGCACGCATGTCTCTGAGATCACTCAGGAATGTGGTCTTATCAGCACAACAGGGGATGGGTACTATCTCTAACCCACTTCATTACAAGGGAAACTTATAAACTATTACACAGAATTAAAGTGGAGAACCAATCAGTACTTAAAAATACCCTTACAATACAATGTTCTTCTTCCATCTTTCGTACAATGTGGTATGATAAGTTCTTAATGTTCTACATCTTTCGTACAGTGCTGTATTATACGTTTTTATTGTTCTTCTTCCACCCTTCGTTCATTGCCATATGATAGATTCTTAATGTTTTTCATCCAACCTTCATACAATGCCGTGTGTTGTGTTCTAAAATCGTTTTTTTTCTGGTTTCCAATATTGATGACCTTTCCTCAGATCAACAGGGTCCCACTCCCAGCACCCCTGCAGATCAGGTGTTTGAAGAGACCACAGAGCTCATATAAGCTCTGCAGTCTCTTCACTATTTACATGTTCACCATCAGCATTGCAGTGGCGAGCAGTGTGGTTACTGCTCCTCCGTTCCATTCACTTGAATGGGCAGGAGCAATTGTTGTTGCACTCCATCCCATTCAAGTGAATCAGAAGGAGGATGTAACATACTTACCTGACTGGGCCCCAGCGACGCGAGTCTCAGCTCCGGCACCCCTGCACCAGGAGAGACTCACTGCTGAGCCATGCCCCCCAGTGACGCGTTCACCATCCTAGCAACAGATCGCAATGCTCTACCTACAGTCGTTACAGAGGAACTGTGATTACACAGATTGTGAGCAGTCATATGAGCGCTGCAGTCTATTTAAACAGCTGATCAGTGGAGGTGCAGTGAGTTGGCCCCTACTGATCTGATTTTGATGAACTATCCTGAGGATAGGTCAACCCTATTGGACACTGGAGAACCCCTTCGTATGTATTTCTTCCATCCTTTGTACAGTTCTGTATGATACTTTCTTTATGTTCTTTTTTCATCCTTTGTACCGTGGCGTATGATACTTTCTTTATGTTCTTTGTCCATCCTTCGTACAATGCCGTATTATACTTTCATTATGTTCTTCTTCCATCCTTCATACAGTGCAGTATGATACTTTCTTTCAGTTCTTCATACAGTACCGTATGATACTTTTAGAGATGAGTGAATTTCTCAAAAGTTTGATTTGGTCGGTTTATCAAACTTTTCGAAAAGATTTGATTCAATCTGAATTTATTTGTGGCGAATTACATTAAAAACTGCTATTTTCTGGCTGCAGAGAGCCTTTATAGTGGTGTAGAACACTGTACCTTGCAGAAACACTGATAGTGAGTCTACTGTGGTAGTGAAACAATACTGTGAGTCAGTATGACACGCACATGACAGGCGTCGTTCTTAGAATCACTGCACACTTCACTTATTTGGGCAGTTACGGGGCCAAAACTGACCAAATAACTCAAGTATGAACTCAGCCTTACAGGTTGATGTTAGCGTCAAGAAGAAGCCCACTCCTTTTACACCGTCATCAGCTGATTCCGCATAGGTGTCTAAGGTGTCTTATACAAGTAGAGCCCCAACTGGAGAGGGTGTCAGCAGTAAGTTTGTTTTGACGTCACTGATTATTTTGCCCATCTTCTGATCCATCAGAACAACAGCCCACAAAAAACAGATCCTGTCTGTTGAGCATCCGCCTTTACTCGGTCAGCATTTGGTCAGTAATCCATCAGTATTGCTAAATCCAGAAAAAACAGGAGTGGATCCAAAACAGAGATGACACGTGAATAGAATATTTGCATGTCTTCTGTGTTTTGTACCCTCTCCTGCATTTGGCTACTAAATCCTAAGCCAATTCTTATGGGACCATGTCATACAGGCCTTACAGATGCTACATAGACAGGATCCATTGTGTGTCTCATTTTTCCTTCCTTCTGACAAATCAGAAGAAGGTTGAAATAAATTATGATTTTAACCAGGTCAAAAAGGCAAAATAGTGGCCCAGTCATGAAGTGGAGAGGGTGGGAACAGCGTGAGAAGTCCACAGAGTGAACCAGTGACATAGTGGTGGCAGCAGCATGAGGAGACTACAGAGTGGTGATGTGGCAGCAGTATGAGGAAACCACAGAGTGGCCCAGTGACATAGTGGTGATGTGGCAGCAGCATGAGGAGAACACAGAGTAGTGAAGTGGCAGCAGCATGAGGAGACTACAGAGTGGTGATGTGGCAGCAGTATGAGGAAACCACAGAGTGGCCCAGAGACATAGTGTTGAGGTGGCAGCAGCATGAGGAGAACACAGAGTAGTGAAGTGGCAGCAGCATGAGGAGACCACAGAGTGACCCAGTGACATAGTGGTGATGTGGCACCAGCATGAGGAGACCACAGAGTGGTGATGTAGCAGCAGAATCAGGAGACCACATAGTGGCTCAGAGACATAGTGTTGAGGTGGCAGCAGCATGAGGAGACCACAGAGTAGTAATGTGGCTGCAGCATGAGGAGACCACGGAGTGGTGAAGTGGCAGCAGCATGAAGAGACCACAGAGTTGCGATGTGGCAGCAGCATGAGGAGACCACATAGTGGCCCAGAGACATAGTGTTGAGGTGGCAGCAGCATGAGGAGACCAAAGAGTGGTGAGTTGGCAGCAGCATAAGGAGACAGAGTGGGTAGGTGGGGGGCAATACCAGTACCAGCTGAATATGGTGGCGGACAGTAGGAGCACCTGGCAGCAGGTGTGTCATCAGGTGGGTGGCAGCATCAGAATAGTAGCTGAAGCAGGTAGCCAGAAGAAACAGGTCTCTTTTGTCAAAGTGTTGGTGTGGCACCATGGATGATCTAGTCTGATGCATCAGACATTGGTGTTTGAAAATCCTTCCTGATCCACGCCTGATTCATTTTCACAAAGGTCAGTTTCTCTATATTTTGGACTGGCGAGTTCTCCTTGGGGTAAATATGGCCCCCACCGCACTAAACAACCGCTCTGATACCACACTGCTGACCGGGCAGAAAAGCTTATCCAGGGCAAACTCGGCTAGTTGCGGCCACAAATCGAGTTTGGCTGCCCAGTAGTCCAGGGGATCTTAGATGATGCTGTCCAAGTATGCAACAACCTGCTGGTTCAGGTTCTGCTCTATGTCTACCTGCTGCTGGTGAGTAGTTTCTTCAGTAGGCGGTGAAGAAAACTTCTCATCAGCGACTCTAGACTTAAGTTGCTGCTGATGGAGCTGGTACTGCTCCTACCCCCCCCCCCCCCCCTCTTAGCAGCCCTAGCAGTGGAACGTGAGCGCAGAGGGCCTATGGCGCACATACTGTAGGCAGCAGCCAGCTGACTACATAGGATGTCTCGATAGTAGTTCAGTTTGTCCTACCTCTCATCGGGTGTGAAAAAGGCCCCCATTTTGGACCAGTAGCGAGGGTCTAACATGGTTAAGAGCCGGTAGTCATACTCTGGCGAATGGTGACAATTCGGTTGTCACTACACAAGCAAGTGAGCATGCATCGTGCCATTTGCACAAGTGACTCGGAGGGACTCCCTGCCTCCATCTCTACTGCATACTGCCACTTGGGTCTGGGTCTTCTGCCTTGTCTTCCTCATCGCCCTGTAGCTCCTCTGGCTGCTCCTGCTCCTCCTCTCCTGTCACCTGTGTAGAAAAACCACCCATTTCTCTACATATTGCTTGTGCTCGAATGTCCTCCTCCTCCTCCTCTTCCTCTAGTTCAGCCCCCACAGGGCTCATGTGGCCGTGAGATGTAGTCGCCATGTCTCCTGTCCCCTGACCAGCCCGATTTAGCATCATCTGTTCCAGGACATGAATCAGTGAAATTACGTTGTTCATACCGTAGTCCTGGCGACTGACAAATAAAGTGGCCTCCTCAAAGGGCCCGAGCAAACTGCAGGTGTTACGCATGAGCTGCCACTAGCTAACATCAAAGTTACACAGGGGAGTACCTCTGTCCGCCTGTATCATCAAGAAATCATTTATGGACTTTCTCTGTTCATATAGTCAGTCCAACATATGGAGGTTGGAATTCCAATGGGTGGAAACGTCGCATATCAGCCTATGTTGGGGGATGCTGTTCTGCTGCTGCAGCTCAAGGAGGGTGTGCTTTGCGGTGTACGAGTGGCAGAAATGCATGCAAAGTTTCCTGGCCATTTTCAGGATGTCTTGCAGATGGGCAGAAGACTTCAGGAACCGCTTTACAACCAGATTGAACACGTGCACCATGCAGGACACATGTCTCAGCCCTCCTTGACGCAGCGCCGACACCATGTTCTTCCCGTTGTCAGTCACCATTTTGAGTTTTCAAGGAGAAAGACAGGATTTGATTTCTTGATGAAGGACGTGGAGCAGTTCTTCCCCTGTGTGACTCCGTTCACCCAGGCAAACGAGGTGCAGAACAGCGTGACACCACCATGATCTGCACATGTGGTTTGCTGGTAGGGCACTGTGAATTGTCCCTGCAGTGGAGGCTGAGGACAAGGTGGAAGATGAGGAGGCAGAGGCGGAAATTGTCGCAGGACCAACGGCGTGAGAACGTGCAGGCGGAAGTGGCGTCACCTGGCCAAGTTGCTGGTGTGGCTGGGCAGGAAACACATTTACCCAGTGGGCTGTAAAGAACATATATTGTCCTTGACCTTAGTTACAGCTCCACACGCCGGCGTTGCCATGCACTTGGGCAGACACCGACAGACTCAAGGACTGGCACACCTTCTGTTCTACATATGTGTGAAGGGCTGGTACTGCCTTTTTGGCAAAGAAGTGACGGCTTGGGACTCTCCAGCCATCAGTTCTCTGAAAGGTGCAGAGTCCACCACTTGGAAAGGGAGGGACTGCAGCACCAGCAACTTGGCCAGGAGCACATTCAGCTTCTGTGCTGTTGGATGAGTGCACGCATACTGTTGTCTCTTGGCAGACAGCTCCCTTCAGGTGAGATGGTGGAGGCCACTTTATGGTGACGCTGCATGTGTTGACGCAGTGTCCTAGTGCCAACATTGGCACCCTGGCCACGCTTCACCTTCTGCCAACAAATCTAGCAAATGGCCATGTTCACCTCCGGTGGCCTAACAAAAAATTGCAG
Organism: Bufo bufo; assembly: GCF_905171765.1. Taxonomy (NCBI): domain Eukaryota; kingdom Metazoa; phylum Chordata; class Amphibia; order Anura; family Bufonidae; genus Bufo; species Bufo bufo. Next base: position 416,744,788 of record NC_053394.1, read on the forward strand.
AGTGTGGCATTTTCCCACCAACACTCTGTGCTAACTGCCTGCTACCGCTGCCTCAGTGAACCCCTGCACCGCTACTTTCCGGGCCAGTAGGCTCCTGCGAAGTGGGTGGTCTACCCCAGGCAACTAAAAATGAGGAAGGTTCAGGACAGGTGGGGGCACACAGGACCTGCTCCCGGGCCATGCCAACTAAGCGTCGTGTCAGGGGAACCCACCGACTCTTGGCTCAGGGTGTCTGATGTCACTTGCGACAAACTCGAAGACCGAGTCAACCATTCAAGCACCTCTGGGTTGCTTGTGAAGACACGACCACTAGATGACACCAGGAGCTCAGGCCTCTCGTTGAGACTCTTGCTGCCACCCCCCTTCTTCTGCTCAGAAACATTTTGGCCACTGCCCGTTCCCTTTGAAGGTCCTGTCACCTGTCTGTCTGTCATACTGTATGATAAATTAAAATAATTAAAATACCCCCAAAAAAAGGCTGTAGTACAATGTTACTTCACCGCTGAACGGCAATTAAGACATATATATATATATATATATATATATGGAAAAGTAGTAGGGCACACCTTCATTCAGCTACACATAGGGAGTTTGTAAAAACGATAGATTTATTCAAACTAAATAGTTTATATAAAATATATCCACATACTAATTTGTAGTAATAAAATTGAAAATAACACAATATAAATAAAAATACGGATAAAACATGAAAGGGAATAGTTCCAGTAAATCCCTATATTTGATCAACACTTTCTGTGGAGTGGCTCTATAAAGATGAATAATATTGTTCCTCTGGTGAATTCGCAGACTCAACTGATGTATCAGTCGGCGATATTTAGATTTATGAAAGAAAGTCAAATAATCAAATAAAATCCTCAGTAAAGTCACTTGTATTCCTTGATTAAATCGCTTTGTATATTTGATATAGTACCTCAGATATCGCTGCCTGCATATACAATCACTCGGCACTGATTACCGGTGTTCTATTGTATCCATAAACTACATAAGAATCCCATTAATCCACCAGGAACGACCGATAATCTCAGGGATAGGCTCCCTCACTGCAAATTTGTCACACTATATAGACAAGATATTGCAACCCATAGTCAAAACAACCAAATCCTATATAAAAGACACCACGGCAATTATACAAATAATAGAAAAACTGCAATATAATCCCCAATGGATTATAGGGACACTGGATGTACAATCCCTATATACAGTGATAGACCACAAACAGGGGATAGAAGCCATGGGGCAACAGTTACAACAAGAAAGTCAATTACCTAAGGAACAGATAGAATACTTGCAAACAATTACACAATACATCCTGAACCATAATTATTTTTGGTTTACTTCAGATATATACCTACAAGTATGCGGTACAGCGATGGGCACCAGGTTTGCCCCCAGTTATGCCAACTTATTTATGGCAAATTGGGAACAGGAAACCATTAATCCCAAGCTGGGGACAGACCTGGTGCTCTGGAAAAGGTACATTGATGATGTCCTATTTGTATGGAAAAATGACCAGGAATCTCTGGATAAATTTCTGGAAGAAATCAACCAAAATAAATATAATTTACGGTTTGCAGCAAAGATCAGCCAAACAATGGTAGAATTTCTAGACCTACAAATTAAAATAGAGGACGACAAATTAATTTGCAATACGTACCACAAGCCGACCTCTAAAAATTGTTATATTCTGTATAACAGTTGTCATTTGCCCCAGTGGCTTTTAAATATACCAACAGGACAGTTTAGACGAATCAGGAGAAATTGTTCAAAAATAGAAGATTTTGAGGAGGAAGCAATAAGTTTGAAAAATCAATTCCTTGAAAAACAGTACCCCATGGAGGTTTTAGATACAGCATTGGATACAGTTCGCCAGTTAGATCAAAATACTTTTTTTGACACAAAAACCAAAATAGAGATAGACAAAGGAGATAACATGAGGATAATTTTACCGTTTAATACACAACACAAAAAGGTGAGATATATTATTAATAAACATTGGCACTATATAGCAAAAGATAAGGTGATAGGTCACTTAATACCACATTTCCCACAAGTCACTTTCACCAAGGCACCAAATTTGGGATTGATGGTGGCACCATCAATCCCCAGAATAAAAAATAAATCACAACAGTCCATACAAAAATGGACAAATACCACTGGTTTCTTTAGATTTGGGAAATGTATGGGCTGTAAAACCACTACATTCCCCAAAAAAACACCTTCAGTAAGTTCTACCACGAACACTCACCAGCATATGATAAAAGACTTTCTCACATGTAACTCCAACAGTGTAATCTATATCATACAGTGTCCCTGCAAAAGACAATATGTAGGGAGAACTAAAAGAATGCTCAAGGTACGTATAGCAGAACATATTTCTAATATAAAGAAGGGTTACGAAAAACATACCCTATCACAACACTTTAAGATCACACACAATCAGAACCCAAAGGGACTCATCTTTGCAGCCTTAGAAAAAGTAGAACTAGACTGGAGGGGTGGTAATCACATCAAGAAAATGTCAAGGACAGAATCAAGACATATTTTCGAATTTAACACCCTCCTACCAGTAGGATTGAATGCTGAGATTGAAATCTATGGGTTCCTTTGAGTTTGGGGGGGGGGGTCCCCCACCGAGGAGGGACCCATGAGTTGTTGTAAGCCTCCGGGTCCTCCCTCGGTGAAGGGCCTCACCTCCTTATTCATCCTGCTATTTACTGTCTTGTTACCTATTGTCTAGCCACTTACTGTCTTGCCACTTGTTATCTTCTATCTCCAAAGATCTCAAACTATAACAAATATTGACCCTTTATGACTCATCACGTAGTACACCCATTATTTCAAGATGAATGGAAGTTGGTCTTTCGAAATAAAATATAAAAAAAAGAGAAAAGATTATAAATGATATAGAAATATTCTTTCAAACAAAAATGGCATAAGGACAACACTAGCAATTATAGAGGACAATTCTATTATATAGACATACCTCGAAATAACTGGATAAAACAAGTAATGATAAAAACGCAATGAGACTACAAATATTCAAAAAAAAACGCAACATTACCGCAAATGCGGAAAAAAGAAACAATATATAATTTTTTTTTTAAAACAAGTTTTTGGGGAAAATCTAGGACCAGGGAATAATAGCATCAGAAAATATATTTGCCTATAAGAGGAAATATAACAACTTATATTATAATGGCAGTGTTGAACTATGCCATTTTTAGTTTTTCCTCATTTTATCCTATTATACCACATTGTATTTTATTTGTACTTTTATAAGTCTATATTCACATTAAGATTTAATTATTGCTTTTAAATCTCAGACTATATATAACCGTATAGTTGAAGTATAAAGGTCAACACATAGACAGTATAACTATGTTCCTATATAACACCGTAGGATCCCAAGAAGTCCATGTCATATTTTCAATACATCAAACTAACCTGGACTACACCTGGCAAGGTGTACATAAATCGATCAGTTTCATGGGAAAAATTAGCCACTGAGGAAGGAGTCTGAGTTTACTCTGAAACGCGTATGGTGATCAACAGCCCCATGAAACAAAGTACAAGACTGGAATATTGAAGCGCTTCAAGTAAGGAGAGGGATCGGTAACGAAATTTGTAAAGGAAAAGCCGAAAACCTACAATCCTAGTGAGACCTGACCTGGCGCTTAATCAACCACCTGCGCAGGAATAACATCAGGAAACCACTAACACGGCACGCCTACAAACGATTACCGAAGATCCCCAAACCTACAGACAAGTCTCCAACAAGTTTCCTGGAAATCAGATTACTGCCTGCAGCAACCACACTACACGTGGGACGCCACGAGAGATGTAACATAACCGGCAAAACTCAACATAAGAGTGAGTAAATCAGTGCCGAGTGATTGTATATGCAGGCAGCGATATCTGAGGTACCATATCAAATATACAAAGCGATTTAATCAAGGAATACAAGTGACTTTACTGAGGATTTTATTTGATTATTTGACTTTCTTTCATAAATCTAAATATCGCCGACTGATACATCAGTTGAGTCTGTGAATTCACCGGAGGAACAATATTATTCATCTTTATAGAGACACTCCACAGAAAGTGTTGATCAAATATAGGGATTTACTGGAACTATTCCCTTTCATGTTTTATCCGTATTTTTATTTATATTGTGTTATTATCAATTTTATGACTACAAATTAGTATGTGGATATATTTTATATAAACTATTTAGTTTGAATAAATCTATCGTTTTTACAAACTCCCTATGTGCAGCTGAATGAAGGTGTGCCCTACTACTTTTCCACTTTTTAACTCTTTCTTAGAAGATTGGGTGAATCTTCTCTGTAGGTGCACCCATACCATCGTTTGATCAGTAGATGAGCCCTCTCCAACATTTATTTGCATATACATATATATACGGTATATTTATTTTTTTCTGATTAATAAACTCCCTTTCCCCCCGCCCAAAAAAAAAAACCACAATTCACAGCAGAACGGCAATTAAGATATATTCTTTTTCCTATTTCTACACCCCAAAAAAAGAAATATAAATAACAATTCACCGCAGAACGGCTAATGGGACTTGCGGATTTTTCCTAATCATACACCACATAAATGGCTGTAGTACAATGTAACTTCACCGTTGAATGCCAATTATAACATATATTTTTTCCTTTTTTCCTACTTCTACACCACAAAAAAAGAAATATAACAATCACAATTCACCACAGAATGGGTGATGGGACGTATGTATATTTTCTTTTTTTACACCACTTAAATGGCTGTAGTACAATGTAACTTCACCGTTGAATGCCAATTATAACATATATTTTTTCCTTTTTTCCTACTTCTACACCACAAAAAAAGAAATATAACAATCACAATTCACCACAGAATGGGTGATGGGACGTATGTATATTTTCTTTTTTTACACCACTTAAATGGCTGTAGTACAATGTAACTTCACCGCCGAACACCACTTATGACATATATATATATATATTAGAAGAAATTCAGGGCAGCACACCTTGTGGAAAGCAGTTGGGTGCCAGCGGTATTACACTTTACCAAAGTGGCAATCCAAAAATAAATAAGTACACCGCAGCACTTCCAATTGGTGAAAAACAGTGGGATCCTTTATTCACCCATGCAACGTTTCGATCCACTTGCTGGGACCAGCAAGTGGATCGAAACGTTGCATGGGTGAATAAAGGATCCCACTGTTTTTCACCAATTGGAAGTGCTGCGGTGTACCTATTTATATATATATATATTTTTTCCCTATTAATACACCCCCCCAAAAAAGTAAAAGAACAGCTAATAGGACGTACGTATCTATCCTATTAATACACCCTGTAAATGGCTGTAGCACAATGTAACTTCATTGCTGAACGGCAATTATGACATATATTTTTCCCTTTTTTTTTTTACTAATAATAAACAAATAATAATAAAAAAAAGTAAAACAATGTAAAATCAACGCAGAAAGGCTAATAGGACGTACGTATATTTCCTATTAATACACCCCATAAATGGCTGTATCACAGAACTTGCACTACAATCACAAGCAAGGTCTTCTGGAATTAGTGATGTATCATATAGTGCAAACACCCTAAAAGCAATTTGCATCCCCAATAAGTGCAGCAAGGTGTAATAGAATTGCTCCTATTGCACCCTGTTCTCCTTTTATACTGCCTCTCTATCCTTTCCCTACACCTTGACTAATCTTTCCCTGAACTTGTAGATCTTTTTTTTAGCACAATGAAGCCTTTTCTACCACTGTCCCTAGCACCTGCTGACGTCTCTCCCTGCACTAAGTACACTGGAAAATGGCTGAATCCGAAATGGCTGTGGCTATTTATAGGGCTGTGACATCACAGGGGCTGGCTGGCTGCTGGTTAGCCGCATGCATGGCATTGTGGGTGATCCCTCGTTCCCAAAGTTCTATGCTCCATGTCCTAACACGTGCAGCAGCCATTTTAGGAAAAAATGCGTTCGTTTCATGAGGAAATTCGGATTCGGTGCAAATCTAATTTTTCCTGAACTTCGGATCAAATTCCACTTCGTCAACTTCGATTCGCTCATCTCTAGTTTCTTTCTTTATGTTCTTTTTCCAGTCTTCTTACATTTGTTATGTTGTTTATCTATCCTTCGTACAATGCTGTATGAAACTTTCTTTATGTTCTTCTTCCATCTTTCATACACTGCCATATGGTACTTTATGTTCTTGGTACATCCTTCATACAATGCTATTTGATACTTTCTTTCTGGCCTTCTTCCATCTTTCATACAGTGCTGTATGATACTTTTTTATGTTCTTCTTCCATCCTTCGTACAGTGCTGTATGATACTTCCTTCATGTTTTTCTTTCATCCTTTGTACTACGGTGCATGATACATTCCTAATGTTCAAAATTTTACGCCAATCAGTCCAAATCCATAATATAGAAAGGGGACTGTCTATATCCTTTATTATATTGGCCATTTACTCACCAGTTGATTTTGGCCTTCACATTAAGAGTGAGTACTTACCTTTTAACATACATTGACCTTTGTAATTGGCTCCGGGTCTTCTGGACCCTCATCAGTCATTTTTTCCCAGAGATCACTCAATTCAAGCAGCTCTTGACTAAGTGACAAATGACCTTCTTGCTGCTAAATAACGAGACCTTTAATCATTCATTTCTCATTATACACATTCTTTTCTGCAGCCCTTGACTCTAAGCCACTCTTTGTTCTTCACATATTTTCCACAAATGGCATTAAGCATAACACTCTCTCCTCATTGTTGTCTCATCCATCTTGCATCAAGTAGGAAGACTGAGCATCCAGTAATGCTTTCATTATGGCCTTCTTCTTTTTTGGTCAGATTCCCTGGTGGTGCTCCACAGTAGACACTGATTGGTGACAGTAGTAATGATAAAGCAGTAGTGGAGTCAGAAATGGAGAAAAGGTCACCACCAGGAGAGCGCTCGGGATGCAACATGCCAGAGGACAAGACAAAATCCAGAAAATCCAGCACCTTCTGGAAGCCCATACCTAGGTCTAACGGTCTCTCTCTCTGTGCATAGAGTGCTGCTGAATATATTATAAATGTCTTATCTAGTAGACCAAGAGTGCAGTGATATAGTAGATGAGTCTATACAATGATTAGCTGCAGAAGTATAAAACTCCCTTGACTCAAACTGTGTCTATCTGTGAGTGCTGTGTGCCAAATCCCCATTGTCTTTCTATAAGTTGCAGCTTCATACCGCTCTCTCTTTTCTCACACTGTCTATACTATCTGTGAGTGCTGTGTGCTGAATCCTCATTGTCTTTCTACGAGATGCAGCCTCACACTGTTTTATTTTCCCTTGCACTGTCTATACTGTCTGTGAGTGTTGTGTGCAGAATCTCCAGTGTATTCTATAAGATGCAGCTTTACACTACTCTCCCCTGCCTCCTGCTTGTAAAATCCCAAGCAGGCAGCAGGGAAGATAGGCTGAAGCTGCATATCATACACTGGGCCTAGTGCCTGAGTGGGCCCATAAAAATTGCACATGATGGGCTCTGTTCCAGATTTTGCATTAGGACCCAAGAGCAATGGTTTATAATTATCTCTGAGCAAACATCTGGGGTATGAAATCCCATAGCTCCCGTCCCCACCATTCACTCTCATAGGCCACAAGGCCTGATCCCTATGAGGCTGTAGAGTGGTGCACATGGTCGCAATGTTATGACAGCATCACAACCGCCTGCTTTGGCTCTTGGGCAGCACAATGATGTCAACACATCTGCCTGTGTCAGGATGGACGTGAGATTAGTATTTTTATTTTTTTTTATTTTGTCACTACTACTGGGGGAATACAATAACGTGCATTACTGGGGGCATACTCAGGCAATTACAATTACAACTACTGGGGCATACTGAGGCAATAACTACTGGGGTCACTATGTGGGCATTATTACTATGGGGGCACTCTGGGAGAGAACTATTACTATTGGTTGGACTTTGGGGAGTGCTATTAGTATGGGGGTACTATCTGTATGTCACTATTATTTATACAGTATAGTGTTTGGAGGTATTGGGAGCACTTTGGGCACAGTATTGAGGGTAGCAGCAAGAGTGGGGAGGATGATTGGAAAGGTGAAATGGTGCACGCAGCGTGTTGTCAAAATGTTTTTTTTTTCATTGTCAATGTTTAAGACTCCACCCCACCTGAAATGCACCCTACCTCCATTTAAGTGGTGTCCCTCCCCCCTGAAGGTACTTGAGGTACTGAGGCTGTATGTTATAATAAGGAATCCTGGAGCCACTTACATTACATTTACAGTACATGGAGGGCTACTCTACTTTCCTCCACAATTTGCCTGGGAGACTTGACAACTCGTCCGGGAGATCTCTCATTATTCCGGAATCCTGATGGACTTTCCGGGAGAGTTGGCAAGTATGCATTCAGGTATTTCCTTCCATAATCTGATACTGTGAGGAGTAATTGATGTGTAGGCAAGTGCCCCATGGAAGGCAGATGTTGAATAGTCAATTTATTCATACATTTCCTAGAGGAACAACAGAGGAGCGGAAAATCTCTGAATCCTAAGAAAAGCTGCTGAAGACACGGAAAATGAAAGTCTGCTCTTAGTTAACATTTAGGACATTTCACCGTAAAAGTTTCCATAATTTTTCCCTAGAAAGGTTTGTATTCGCAGTTTACATCTCAGTATTAAATAAAAAGCCGCTGCCACAATTAGACACACAACAGTCTCAGCAGGCTCTGAATTAGTGACATCCACACAACTCCCCATGTGTCACAAATGCTTCAAAAATGGCTTTTTAAAAAATGACTTACAAGCATAGACCGTGTCAATTACTTAACATCTGCGCCAAAGTTATATTGGGCTTAAAACAGACATCAAAAGGAAAATGTCACTCTGCTTCTGCTGCGATGATTAGCTGTAAGTGGAGTGAAATAACAATTTCGTGCTTATTTTTGACACTTTCTGGTGTAAAGAAGAAGCTGAATTTTAATGGGATCAGACATTAATGTGAACGAAATAAAATTCTACCGGCCAGACGTGCGGCGAGTGATGACTTCTCTCCATGTAATGCATGTGATCAGCGCGGTGGATGTGTCTGCAGGTCTGGTAATATTATTTTCTGTACAGATCGGATGATTGTAATCAAAATGGGACAATGCTGTCACGAGGGTGTCAAGAGCCACGCCTGACTCCGTTATACCCGGGGTCAGGAAGTCGCAGCGGGTGGCTGCGCGCTCTATGTCTAAAAACAGTGCTGTTTATTAATGGTAGCTTTCTGGGTTTGCCTTGCAATCCTTTTTGGCTCACTCAGGGATCCGTAGCTTCTCCTCCTCAGCTGTTTCTTGTCCAGCAATCCCAACCTCCTTATATTCCCATCTCTCACTTCTCTGGTTGCCAGATATAGAGCTTCCTGCCTGGACTTCTATACTGACCCACTGGAGCTGTGTAGCTGTGTTCCCTGGTTGTTGTTCCAGAACATTACCCTCCGGATCCCTGTTGGGCCTTGGTGGTCTGCTGTTGTCGCCCACCTGGGATTATATGTTTGTCTGTATTGTCTGTCCTCTCCTTGGTGTTTTCCTCTTAGTGTCAGTGGTGCGGACTAGTGATCCCACCGCCCCGTTCACTACATAGGGCTCATCTTAGGGAAAGCCAGGGTTTAGGCACGTGATCGGCGTACGGGTGAGGAACCCGTCTAGGGACGTCAGGGCAGTCAGGTGCCAGCTGCAAGGTGAGTCAGGGGTCACCATCTTTCCCTCTCCCTTGGACAGGGCCTTCCCATTTCCCTCCCTTTGCGTGACGCCGGTCACTACATTATATCTTGCCCTTATTTTGTGTTTTGGATTCTACCTACTTAGAATCCAGTATGGATCCAATTGCTGCTTTGTCAAAGCAACTTCAAGGCCTGTCTTGGGAGGTGGCAGGATTGAAGGCGTCGGTCCTCCAGCAACAGCAGCAATTGCAACAGACCGCAAGCCCAGCGGTTGCTACAGGTAACCAGGTTGTTGCGGAACCCAAGGTTGCTCTTCCTGACAGATTTTCTGGGGGAAGGGACAAATTTGTGACGTTCCGTGAGGCCTGTAAATTATATTTTAAGCTGCGCCCTTACTCTGGTAATGAAGAACAGCGAGTGGGGGTTGTTATTTCCCTGCTTCAGGGGGACCCGCAATCCTGGGCGTTCTCTTTACCCACTGATTCCCAGGCTCTCCGGTCAGTGGATGAATTTTTTGGGGCCTTGGGTCTCATATATGACGACCCTGACCGAGTCGCACTGGCTGAATCAAAATTACGGAGACTCCTACAGGGAGAGCGGCCAGTAGAGGAGTATTGCTCAGAGTTCCGTAGGTGGGCTACGGATACCCAGTGGAACGACCCGGCTCTAAGGAGTCAGTTCTGCTCTGGGTTATCCGAAAGGATTAAGGATGCGCTTGCGCTGTATGAGACTCCCTTTTCCCTTGATGCGGTGATGTCCCTTTCTATCAGAATAGATAGACGTCTTAGGGACAGATTGAAAAATCTGGAGCAATTGGTAACCCCTCCCAAGCAGCAGTTAGTCTGTACGGACTTAGACGAGCCTATGCAGCTAGGAGGAACTACTCGCCAGGTCCGTCCTCCTGAGGCTCGCCGTAGGCGTGGGGTCTGTTTTTTCTGTGGGGAGAGGGGTCATTTTATAAATGTCTGTCCTTCCTTCCTCAAAAACAAAAGACAGTCGGAAAACTACTAACCCCAGGCTGTGTGGAGGATGTCAGCCGGGGGGTATACGTTTCCTCCATACGAACATCGCAATTTGTGTTGCCAGCGGTTGTTGTTTTTGGCGTTAAGACAGAGACTATTTCTTTTTTTCTAGACAGTGGAGCAGGAGTAAATTTGATAGATGCCCATTTTGCCCACACTATGGGTTTGTCTCTCTGTACGCTACAGAGACCTATTCCCATATTCGCTATTGATTCTGCTCCTCTGTCTCAGAGAAACCTCACTCACATTGTCCATAACTTACTCCTTCGGGTAGGGGACCACCATAACGAGTTGCTTTCATGTTATGTTCTGGAGGGGCTTCCCACTCCGGTGGTGTTGGGTCTTCCCTGGTTGGTAGCGCACAATCCAGTGGTGGATTGGCAGGCCAGGGAGATATTGGAGTGGAGTGAGCAGTGCAGAGAAAATTGCTTAAATAGCAATTGCTTAGTCGCCTCCATAGCTACCCTACCTACATTTGTTTCGGACTTTGAGGACGTTTTTTCTGAAAAGGGTTGTCAGAAGTTACCACCTCACCGTCCTTATGATTGCCCGGTTAACCTGATTCCCGGTGCAAAATTACCCAAGACCAGGTTATATAATCTTTTGGGTCCAGAGAGACAAGCTATGAAAGATTATATCTCCGAGAGCTTGGCTAAGGGACACATCAGACCCTCTTCTTCACCCGTGGCTGCAGGGTTTTTCTTCGTTAAAAAGAAAGATGGGGGCCTGCGTCCTTGCCTAGATTTTCGCGAATTAAACCGGATAACCATCCGAGACCCATACCCTCTTCCTTTCATTCCTGACCTGTTTAATCAGATTGCGGGTGCTAGGTGGTTCTCCAAACTTGATCTTAGGGGGGCCTACAATCTGATTCGTATCAAGGAAGGGGATGAGTGGAAGACAGCTTTTAACACCCCTGAGGGGCATTATGAAAATCTAGTCATGCCCTTCGGTCTGACCAATGCTCCTGCTGTCTTCCAACATTTTGTTAATGACATTTTTAGTCATCTTATCGGCAGGTTTGTGGTGATATACCTAGATGATATTTTAATTTATTCGTCGGATCTGAAAACACATGAGGTGCATGTCAGACAGGTACTGCAGGTCCTACGGACGAATAAATTATATGCTAAAATTGAAAAGTGTGTTTTCGCCGTTCAGGAAATACAGTTCCTAGGTTATTTATTATCTGCTTCAGGTTTCCGTATGGATCCTAGGAAGGTCCAGGCAATTTTAGATTGGGATCTTCCTGAGAACCTCAAAGCACTGCAACGGTTCTTGGGCTTTGCAAATTTCTATAGAAAATTCATTAAAAATTATTCGGTGATTGTAAAACCCCTTACTGACATGACTAGGAAGGGGACTGATTTTTCTAAATGGTCTGACGCCGCTAAAATTGCTTTTTCCTCTCTAAAAGAGAGGTTTACCTCGGCACCTGTACTAATCCAACCTGATGTCTCCCAGCCTTTTATTGTTGAAGTAGATGCGTCAGAGGTGGGAGTGGGGGCTGTGCTGTCTCAGGGTCCGTCTCCTGGCAAATGGCGTCCTTGTGCGTTCTTTTCTAAAAAACTATCTGCAGCAGAGAAGAACTATGATATTGGCAATAGGAAACTATTAGCTATTAAACTAGCGTTTGAAGAATGGCGTCACTTTTTAGAGGGGGCAATCCACCCCGTCACTGTGATTACGGACCACAAAAACCTTCTGTACCTCGAATCAGCTAAGCGTCTCACCCCTAGACAAGCTAGGTGGTCGCTATTTTTTACCAGGTTTAACTTTGTTATTACCTATCGTCCTGGGGCAAAAAATACCAAGGCGGATGCACTATCTCGTTGTTTCCCTGGAGGGGGTAATGTGAGTGATCCGGTACCCATTCTACAAAGAGGAGTGGTTGTCTCTGCGGTACACTCTGTTCTGGAGGGGAAGGTGTTAGAGGCCCAGGGGGACGCCCCGGTCTCTTGCCCCTCAGAGAAATTGTTTGTACCGTTAAACCTGCGTCTCAAATTATTAAAGGAACATCATAATTCGGCACTTGCTGGGCACCCGGGTAGTAAAGCAACCTTGGAGCTCTCGTCGTTTTTGGTGGCCAAGGTTGCGTCAGGATGTAATGGATTTTGTGTCTTCCTGTTCTACTTATGCGCGCGTGAAAGTCTCTCATACACGTCCTGCAGGGTCTTTATTGCCACTTGTCATTCCCAATAGGCCATGGACACATCTGTCAATGGATTTTATCACTGACTTACCTTTGTCTGCGGGTAAAACAGTTATCTTGGTAGTAGTGGACAGGTTTAGCAAAATGGTACACTTCATTGCGTTACCCGCACTACCTAATGCTAAGACTCTTGCTCAGGTATTCATCAGTGAAATCGTGAAGCTTCACGGGGTCCCTTCCGATGTTGTTTCGGATCGGGGAACCCAGTTTATTTCTAAATTTTGGAAAGCTTTTTGTTCCCGTTTGGGGGTACACTTGTCCTTTTCCTCAGCTTTCCATCCTTAGTCGAATGGACAGACTGAGCGTACCAACCAAAACCTTGAGACATATCTAAGATGTTTTGTGTCTGAAAACCAAGAGGTGTGGTCATCATATTTACCGTTAGCCGAGTTTGCCATAAATAATCGCCGTCAGGAATCTACTGGCAAGTCACCATTTCTTGGTGCATATGGTTTTCATCCCCAATTCTGTACTTTCAAAGAGGGGGGGGTCTTCTGGGGTTCCCGAAGAGGAACGGTTTTCATCATCTCTTTCTTCTGTATGGCAGAAAGTGCAAGCTAATTTGAAAAATATGGGAGGTAAATATAAATGCATGGCTGATAAGAGACGGTCGCCAGGTCCGGACCTAAGAGTGAATGACTATGTGTGGTTGTCCACTAGGAATATTAAATTAAAGGTTCCCTCTTGGAAACTGGGTGCTAGGTTCATTGGCCCTTACAAAATAGTAGCCATCATTAACCACGTGGCTTTTCGCCTGGAGCTACCTCAGACTTTTAAAATCCATAACGTCTTCCATAAGTCGTTACTCAAGAAGTATGTTCCACCTCTAGAACCGTCACCGCTGCCACCTCCTCCTGTTGTTGTGGATGGTAATCTAGAGTTTCAAATATCCAAAATTGTTGATTCTCGTCGGGTCTGCCGCTCTCTTCAATATCTGGTGCATTGGAGGGGTTACGGTCCCGAGGAAAAAATGTGGGTTCCAGCATCTGAGGTAAACGCCGACAGGTTAGTTCGGGCTTTTCATGCCTCTCATCCTGAGAGACCTAGTCCTGAGTGTCCGGAGGCCCCTCGTAGAGAGGGGGGTACTGTCACGAGTGTGTCAAGAGCCACGCCTGACTCTGTTATACCTGGGGTCAGGAAGTCGCAGCGGGTGGCTGCGCGCTCTATGTCAAAAAACAGTGCTGTTTATTAATGGTAGCTTTCTGGGTTTGCCTTGCAATCCTTTTTGGCTCACTCAGGGATCCGTAGCTTCTCCTCCTCAGCTGTTTCTTGTCCAGCAATCCCAACCTCCTTATATTCCCATCTCTCACTTCTCTGGTTGCCAGATATAGAGCTTCCTGCCTGGACTTCTATACTGACCCACTGGAGCTGTGTAGCTGTGTTCCCTGGTTGTTGTTCCAGAACGTTACCCTCCGGATCCCTGTTGGGCCTTTGTGGTCTGCTGTTGTCGCCCACCTGGGATTATATGTTTGTCTGTATTGTCTGTCCTCTCCTTGGTGTTTTCCTCTTAGTGTCAGTGGTGCGGACTAGTGATCCCACCTCCCCGTTCACTACATAGGGCTCATCTTAAGGAAAGCCAGGGTTTAGGCACGTGATCAGCGTACGGGTGAGGAACCGTCTAGGGACGTCAGGGCAGTCAGGTGCCAGCCGCAAGGTGAGTCAGGGGTCACCATCTTTCCCTCTCCCTTGGACAGGGCCTTCCCATTTCCCTCCCTTTGCGTGACGCCGGTCATTACAAATGCTCAGTGGGGACTTGGACTGGGACCATCAGAGGAACTTATTCTGGGAGTGTCACGGATGAAGTTGCAGATAGCTGGAACTTATAAATAAACGACCGACTGCTATGCACATGCAAGGGTCTCAATGGTAGACAATTGCATGCCCACGTACCTAAGACTGTGTGACACCTGAAAACCCTATAATAGTGAGGGGACACGACCACCGGCTCCCTGCACTTAATACGGACGGAGTCAGGGTCACCTAGAATCAAGCCAACAAGGAAACACAATAAGGGAAAATACTTATCTGAGCAAACAGCAGCAGCAGCCTCCAGCAGTGAACACTTCATCCAGGAAGTAGTATAAACCACAAAGTATGGGAGGGAATATAAAGGAAGACGATTAGTCTAAATAAGTGACACCTGGCAGAAGGAAAGGAGATGACAAAGTGAAACCAAAACAAAGAACATCATACAAGAGGTAGAGAAGAACGTCTGCCAGACCTTCTCACAGAACTGGCGGTGACAGTACCCCTCCCTCTACGGGTGGACTCCGGACACTCAGAGCCCACCTTCTCAGGATGAGACCTATGGAAAGCCCTGATGAGACGAGTGGCCTTAATGTCCGCCACTGGGACCCACATCCTCTCCTCAGGACCATAACCCTCCCAATGAACGAACTACTGAAGAGAACCGCAGATAATGCGAGAATCCACAATCCTAGAGACCTGAAATTCAAGATTACCATCAATAAAAATCGGAGGAGAAGGCAAAGAGGAGGATACAGTGGGTTGGACATAAGGTTTTAATAGGGACCTGTGAAAAGCATTATGGATCTTCCAAGTCTGAGGAAGATCAAGACGGAAGGCAACGGGATTGATGACGGATAAGATTTTGTAAGGCCCAATAAACTTAGGACCCAACTTCCAGTAGGGAACCTTCAGTTTGATATTCTTTGTAGACAACCCCACCAGATCACCCACATTCAGGTCCGGACCAGGCACACGTCTCTTATCCGCCACACGCTTGTATCTCTCACTCATCGTCTTCATATTACCCTGAATCTTTTGATAAATAAATGACAAATATGAGGAAAATCTCTCCTCATCAGGTAAACCAGAAGACCCCTCTCCAGAGAATGTCCCAAACTGCGGATGAAACCCATATGCACCATAAAATGGTGACTTATCAGAGGACTCCTGGCGACGGTTATTTAAAGCAAACTCAGCAAGGGACAAAAAAGAATACCAATCCTCCTGATTCTCCGCCACGAAACAGCGCAGATATGTCTCCAGATTCTGATTGACGCGTTCGGTCTGACCATTCGACTGCTGGTGAAAAGCAGAAGAGAACGACAACCGAACCCCCAAGCGAGAGCAGAAGGCCTTCCAGAATCTGGAAACAAATTGTGTGCCCCTATCAGAAACGATGTCTGAAGGAATACCATGCAATTTAAAAATGTGATCAACAAACGCTTGCGCCAGCGTCTTAGCATTGGGTAACCCAGGAAAGGGAATAAAATGTGCCATTTTGCTAAAACGGTCCACTACCACCAGAATCACATGTTTTATGTAGAAAAAGAAGGCTCCAGCACTCGTAGTAAAAGTTTTTCAGTCCCTGTCTTTATTCCACCAAGCTTATAATATACAAACACAGTGGCACACCTCCCCACTCCCCCCCAGATTTACGCATTTCGAACACTTCTGTTCTTACTCATAATCTAATGTGTCTGTTCCTCCAAGAGTTTATATAGACTGTGCTCCCATCCGCCCAAAGAAAAAGGGGGAGGGGAGCTCAGACCTCATCATTAACAACATGTCAGACACCTGTTCAAACACAGTACAAAATACACCCGTGATAAGTGAAGTAAGTTGAATTAAAATAATTCATATGGCTCCGTGCGAGTTAGCATCATGGCAGGGATGGTAAAGCAAAATAAAGATAAAAATATATAGGAAAAAATAAACATGTTAGTCAAAAGTGAGAACATGTAATTTATATCCACATATAAAAACTCTTATGATTGCATCATATGATAATATAGTTCGCAGATTCTATCTTAGCTAGGCCATAATAGATCGCATCATGAGAATATAATTATATTCTCATGATGCGATCTATTATGGCCTAGCTAAGATGGAATCTGCGAACTATATTATCATATGATGCAATCATAAGTTTTTATATGTGGATATAAATTACATGTTCTCACTTTTGACTAACATGTTTATTTTTTCCTATATATTTTATCAATCCTCAGAGGGGATTGAGACAGACTGAGACCCCTGCGCACTGAATGAGACAGCCCCATTGTCCTTGGGCTGAATATGACAGGAAAGAGTAGTCTCCTCTCTCTCTCTAAGACGCCTGTCAATACAAACAGCTAGAGACATGGCAGACTCTAACGACGCTGGTCTCTCATGAAAAGCAAATGCATCTTTCAATCTTTCCGAAAGACCATGGCAAAATTGACCTCGGAGTGCAGCATCATTCCAACCAGTATCAGCTGCCCATCTCCGAAATTCAGAACAATATATCTCTGCGGACTGTTTACCCTGGCATAAAAGACACAGTTTAGATTCAGCCAGAGCAATACGATCCGGGTCATCATTTTCATTCACCGATTGGAGGGGCCATGTCCCCACCGGCAGCGAAAAGGCCCAAGACTGAGAGTTATCCCTGAGCAGCGAGATGATGATCCCCACCCTCTTCTCCTCATCACCAGAGGAATGGGGAAGTAGGCGAAAATGGAGTTTGCAAGCCTCTCTAAAGCGAACAAAATTCTCACTACCCCCGGAGAACGTATCTGGAAGCAAGATCTTAGGCTCGGAATAAACTCCATGAATGCCAGCAGAACCAGTCACCTGAAACTGAGACACAGTTTTACGGAGATCTGCTACCTCCAGCGAAAGACCATGCGGTCAATCAAGGCGGAAACCGGATCCATGCTTAAGACTGTTATTGCGGTTTATAATGTCACGGATGAAGTTGCAGATAGCTTTAACTTATAAATAAATGACCGACTTGCTTGATCCCAAACTAAGGAGCATATAGGTGAGCCCTTTAAAGCCCTAAGAGCTCTCCCTGACTGCTATGCACATGCAAGGGTCTCAATGGTAGACGATTGCATGCCCACGTACCTAAGACTGTGTGACACCTGAAAACCCTATAATAGTGAGGGGACACGACCACCGTCTCCCTGCACTTAATACGGACGGAGTCAGGGTCACCTAGAATCAAGCCAGCATGGAAACACAATAAGGGAAAAGACTTATCTGAGAAAACAGCAGCAGCAGCCTCCAGCAGTGAACACTTCATCCAGGAAGTAGTATAAACCGCAAAGTGAGGCAGTATCGGAGGGAATATAAAGGAAGACGATTAGTCTAAATAAGTGACACCTGGCAGAAGGAAAGGAGATGACAAAGTGAAACCAAAAGAAAGAACGTCATACAAGAGGTAGAGAAGAACGTCTGCCAGACCTTCTCACAGAACTGGTGGTGACAGGGAGGGTGGAAGAATGGGGATACTAAGGGTCACCCTCACAACTGTCATTTTGGCCATCCCTTATGTATTACATGTAATGGAATGTACTGGTTGACAATTACTGGCAGACTGCAAACCATTAAAGACTTATTCCCACCAGAGAGATGGACTCTCTTCTAGATAGTCTACTTTCCTCATAGTTAGGACAGTCTCTCATTACCAACTGGACGTCCAGTACATCACGATATGGATTCTAAAGTTTCATATTTTGGCAGTCTGTCTTAAAAAGGTTCAAGATACTCTTCCCATACCTGCTGGACTCTCTTATTATACAAGTTCATAGATTCTAGACGGTATTCTAGACAGTCTAACTTACTAGCAGTCTGGATAGTCGACAGTCTCTATTTACCAGCTGAACTCTCTAAGCACACAGGGTCATAGATTCTAGATTCCTGGCAGTCTGGATGGTAGACAGTCTCTCATTACCAGCTGGACTCTCTTTTCATGCCACAGAATAGATTCTACACATTCTAATTTCCTGGCAGTCTGGATAGTACAAAGTCTCTAATTACCAGCTGGACTCTCTTAGAAAAGAAGGCCCTAGATTCTATACATTCTAATTTCCTGGTAGTCTGCATAGTAGACAGTCTCTTTTCACCAGTGGGCTCTCTTAACACCCACCCAATTTCCACACTACTTCCTAGTAGTCTCTCTATTTTCCTAACAGTCTCTCATTACTAGCTGGACTCTCTTAGCACACAAGGGCATACATTCTATACACTCTAATTTTCTGGCCGTCTGGCTAGTAGAAAGTTACTCATTACCAGATGGACTCTGTAAGCACAAAAGGGCAATATATGCTATACACTTTAATTTCCTGGCAGTCAGGATAGTAGACAGTCTCTTATCACCAGTGTACTCTCTTAGAACACAAGGCCATAGATTCTATACAGTCTAAAGCCTGTATTACACTGCCAGATATCTCGGCAGATAATCGCTAATGAGCATTTGCATGAACATTCATTATCAATCATCTGGCAGTGTAATACAGCTGCATATTGCCCGATGGAAGCAGAAAATCGTGGTGTCTAATAACAATCTGCCACCGGTAAACCACTGTACAGCATAGCGATCGCTCCTCCCCAAGCTGCAGAGGAGATCACTGCATGTAATAGTCTCCTCTGCTAGCAAGCAGGCGACTGCGGAGAAGGTATACTTCCCTCCCAGTAGTCGTCTGCCACTTTGAGCTGTGTAATACAGCCTTAAGGAGTTAAGGCGTTTGCTCGCTCAGCGGGCAATTGGCGGCAGTATTACACTGCCGTATGATCGCTAACAAGCGTTCATGTGAAGGGTCGGTAGGGATTATCTGTCGAAAAAACGGGCAGTGTAATACAGGGTTACTGTAATTTCTTGGCATTCTGGAAACACTATCTCATTACCTACTGGACTATCTTCGTACACATTGGCATAGATTCTTTTTTTTTTTTTCTTTTTTCTTTTATACAATCCTTTATTTGAAAAAACTCAAATTACAGGGATTAACAACATTGCTTGCGTCCTTACACAACAATGAATTAATAAATTAAAACGTTTAAGCAAGGTCAGAAGTTCAACTAAATATTCATAAATTATGTACATCCTATCCTTATATTCTAAACACATTCATGCGATCTAATTATCTGCAAATTCTTTTTCACGTTTTAATTCCTTTACTCCTCTCTCCCACACTCTTTCTCTCTTTTCTTTTCCCCTACTTCCCTACCCCCCGCCACACCCCCTCTTGCGTCCCTCTTCTCTCTCCAAATCTAGGGAAAGGGAATGCCCAATGCCCAGCACACAACAACCAAACAAAAAAAACTCCTAATCGGCAGTCACTATGCAGGAAATCCACCCAATGAATCGTAACCTCTACCTCTACCCCGCCTAAATCATTCTATAATTCTTCCATAACTGCCACCTTTCCCTCACCGCAGCTTGATGTTTAACAGATTTAACCATGATGGTCTCATATTTACTGTGTAAATCCACCCTAGCAGTTACTTCTCCTAACGTAGGGCGATCAACCGACTTCCATTTTGCAGCCAAGCACATCCTAGCAGCCGTCAAAATCTGCACCACCGCCCACCGGGCCTGGTGTGGAATATCCGTCATCCCGATCTGCAGGAGCGCCCGTGCTGGGTCTGGATTTACAGAGCTTTGAATCACACCTGAAATTAAATGGAAAACCTCCTCCCAAAAGAGAAAAACCTTAGGGCAAGTAACAAAGAACTATTCCCAGAACACTGTTTCAAACATGCTTTGGAGTAACCTGAAATGCATCGGGCTAATCTGTCCAGGGTAAAAAACCACCGCAGATGTACTTTCTTAACCTATTCCATATGATTGACACACAATGATGTACAAGTCGACCATTTACAAGCTTACCTCCACTGCTCTGTTGTAAAAACAGTATGAAGATCTTGTTCCCATTTTAACATATAGGGCAATTTCTGGTTTTCTTCTAACTGATTTAAAAAACTATAAAACGGAGAGAGGCCCTGATAAAGCTTTTCTATAGAAAGCTTTATATATTGTATGTCACTGTTTATAGAGTTAATGGTCAAGAAATGCCTTATCTGTAAATATTGATAAAAAAAAGACTGAGGAAGGTCAAATGAGGCCCGTAATTGTTAGAACATCTAAAGAACCTCTCCAGCGTAAAGCAAATGCAGCGTCTTAATACCTCTCCTTTCTCACCCTTTCAGAGAGAGCCCTGGTATATGTGGTTCTAAGCCTCAGACAGACAAATACTCAAAGGGAAGCCCTGTTTTTTTTTTGACGAAGCTAATAAATCTTTCCAAATATAGAAGGAGTGGAGTACCGTAGCCAATGAACAAGGTAACTGTATAGGTTTAAGATATGCTGCCTCGGCATATATCCTAATAGGGTCTTTCTCAATTAAGGCATTTTCAATCTGTGCCCACTTATGTATGGGGAGTGACTTAAACTATTCTCTCATAGCGTCCAGAGTGGCTGCTTTATAATACCAACTAATATTCGGAACACTCATCCCACCCTCCAGAGTGATAGAGTACTCTTTGTGCCACTCTGGGGCGCCTACCTTTCCAAATGAACTGTAACAGTAAGTTTTGTAATTCTCTAAGAGTAGACCTCTGTATAGGCAAAGGAATACAGCGTAACAAATACAATATCTTTGGTAGAAATAGCATCTTACAAGTGTAGATGTGCGCTGCCCACGAGGGCTCCAATTTTGTAATCCTGTTAACACAAAATAATTGTTTAATATTACGAGAAACTAATTGTTGTAATTGGGAAGGACAGTATAATTCCTAAGTACGATATCCCATCCCGAGACCACCCAAAGGGGTATTTTATGGAGAGGCATTGAATCAAAGAGGGATCCATCATTATTGGAAGCACCAGAGACTTGGAAATATTAAGTTTGTAATAAGATACTTGAGAAAATTGCATTAAAACGTCTAACAACGCAGGAAACAAAATTTCTGGTTTTATGCATGTAATAATAACGTTGTCAGCGTATAAACCAATGATATGGCTAGTATTCCCTACTAAGACTCCTGAGATGTTTAGATTTAATCTGATGGCCTCTGCCAGAGGTTCCATCATTAAGGCAAAGATACCCGGGGATAGGGGGACACCCTGCCTTGTACCATTGCTAATGCAGAAAGAGGAAGACAGAAACCCTGAAACCTGTACTCTGGCAGTGGGATTCGAATATAACGCCAGAACAGACCTCAAGAACTGTCCTTTAAAACCAAACTTATTAAGAACAGCCTCCATGAACCCCCAGTGCACTCTGTCAAAAGCTTTTTCAGCGTCCAATGAAAGAAGTGCACTGGGGGTCCCGGAAAGCCTCATCACCTGGAGTAAATTGATCACTCTTCTTGTCCCGTCTCTGGTCTGTCTTCCAGCAACAAATCCTACTTGATCCGTATTCACCAGGCTAGGCACGATTTGCTGTAATCGCACACCCAACAATTTAGCATACAGTTTAAGATCACAATTTGATAAGGCTATAGGTCTAAAATTTTCAGGTTTAGTAAGGGGTTTACCTGTCTTAGCCAGAGCAGCTATTATTGTAGAGAGCTGGTTCGAGTCCTGCCGATTGCCACTCCTGAAATAGACGTGCAGCCAGCCAGAACCGCAGGGGCAACACGTGAGGTGCATGGTGGGCCGATAAGGGGCCAAATAATAACACAGTTCCTCGGTTTACTCACGGTTAGCAGAAAGCCTCCCTGGGCCGGCAGCACAGTGTTGAGGAAGACAGCACGAAATCCTCCAGGGCACGCTCTGTGGTAGGGAAGCACCAGCCTGGATGGAGGTTGAGGTGCCCTTGATGGCAGTGGTGTTTAGGGTGCTTGTGGCGGCTGGGTCCCTTGGTGTTATTTGTCGTGACGCCAGTACCGCTAATGGTGGTACAACCAGTTGTAGTAGTATTGAAGAATGAAGTAGACAGTGTTAGGATAGAACTCACAACTTTTACTGAGGTTGGTTCCAGTTGCGGCATATACAGTACAGACCAAAAGTTTGGACACACCTTCTCATTCAAAGAGTTTTCTTTATTTTCATGACTATGAAAGCATCAAAACTATGAATTAACACATGTGGAATTATGTACATAACAAACAAGTGTGAAACAACGGAAAATATGTCATATTCTAGGTTCTTCAAAGTAGCCACCTTTTGCTTTGATTACTGCTTTGCACACTCTTGGCATTCTCTTGATGAGCTTCAAGAGGTAGTCCCCTGAAATGGTCTTCCAACAGTCTTGAAGGAGTTCCCAGAGATGCTTAGCACTTGTTGGCCCTTTTGCCTTCACTCTGCGGTCCAGCTCACCCCAAACCATCTCGATTGGGTTCAGGTCCGGTGACTGTAGAGGCCAGGTCATCTGGTGCAGCACCCTATCACTCTCCTTCATGGTCAAATAGCCCTTACTTTCAAAGTTTTCCCAATTTTTCGGCTGACTGACTGACCTTCATTTCTTAAAGTAATTATGGCCACTCGTTTTTCTTTACTTAGCTGCTTTTTTCTTGCCATAATACAAATTCTAACAGTCTATTCAGTAGGACTATCAGCTGTGTATCCACCTGACTTCTCCTCAACGCCACTGATGGTCCCAACCCCATTTATAAGGCAAGAAATCCCACTTATTAAACCTGACAGGGCACACCTGTGAAGTGAAAACCATTTCAGGGGACTACCTCTTGAAGCTCATCAAGAGAATGCCAAGAGTGTGCAAAGCAGTAATCAAAGCAAAAGGTGGCTACTTTGAAGAACCTAGAATATGACATATTTTCAGTTGTTTCACACTTGTTTGTTATGTATATAATTCCACATGTGTCAATTCATAGTTTTAATGCCTTCAGTGTGAATCTACAATTTTCATAGTCATGAAAATAAAGAAAACTCTTTGAATGAGAAGTTGTGTCCAAACTTTTGGTCTGTACTGTACATCCAGACAGAATACAGTCTTTTGCAATTTAGAGGAATTCTGTTGATCCACTGTTAATAGGTTTGGCTGGTTTTGACTCAGGCTGTGGTTCTGAATAAGTATTTCTGGTAGGTGACTTTGCTTCAGGTCCCTTTTAAACCAGAGTTATTTGGTGAGGTTGCCTGTAATACTTATTGGTGTGCTTAGTCCTATTCTTTCTGTTTCTTCCAAGCTCTTGAACAGGTAGCTAATCTGTATTCTTCAATGTATGGTGAGGCTGCCTGTAGCTAGATTGTCCTCCACCATGTGCAAATGTGCCCATTAAGCATTTAGTAGTGGCTGTTATCACCGATGTCTCTCTTTAGCTTGGGTTTCTTCCAATGACAAAAACACTATCCTCTGGTTGTAGGATGTAGGAACTAAAAGGATCACAGAAGGAAAACGCTCTCCTGCGCCTCATACCTTGGCTCTACCTCATTTCTGCAGCTGGCTTCACCCACTACTCTGTGGTGTGTAGCCTCAGCTTAACAACTGACTCTGCTCCTCTCATCTCCTCACTTTTCTCTACCTTCCTCCACGTCCTCTCTCTTTTACACTAGGCCTGACCTAAATATTTATATGACCTAAGTGCTATTCCCATCTAGTGGTGGGATATATAAACTACACCAGACCAGCCTATGAACAGGGATACAACAGGTGTTGTAATACAAAATGACATGCAATATGGTAATACCGTATCACAGTAATTTTGCAGTTCCCACGTGTCCTGAGTGGGACGCTGCAGACATAAAAAATAAGGGTTTAGTTCAGACAAGAAGAGTTTATAATAATAACATGGGAGACCATCAGGTCCCGGTGTTTTATGAAAGGGCGAAATTTTAATAATATACCGTAAGCAATTTCTTTTATATTAATTGAAGTATTCAAAGTTGCTAATTGTTCTTGTGACACTTGAGGTAAGTTTATCTTTGTTAAAAACAAATTAATCAACTCATCTGTAGGTTGTATTATTGAAGGGTCGTCCCTTAAATTGTATAGTTTAGAGTAATAGGCTGCAATGGCCTCCACTATATCTCCAGGGTCTGAGATATGCTCATTAGGACTTCGTTCTATGTATCTGATCTTCGCACTAGCTGTCATTTGTTTAACCCTTTTTGATAATTGTGAACTCGCTCTATCTCCCATGGTATAATATTTAGCCTTACATCTTGTCAATTTACGTTCGTACTCATAAAACAATAGAGTGCGAAGGTGATTTCTCGCCTGCAGGAGTTGAGCTGTTATTACCTGCTTTGGACATTTTTTATTTATGTCTTCCAAGTCTCTGATGCGATCCACCACCTCCTTAATTTCTTTCTCTCTGTTACGTTTAGCCAATGAGGCAGCTTGTAAAAAAAGACCCCTTATAAATGCCTTATGTGCCTCCCATAAAGTAACATCTGAGACTTCTGAGTTATCATTAGTCAAAAATAGCTCCGAAGAGCCTCCGTAATTCTACTTAATACTCCCGGAGATTTAAGCAAGGTGGGACTGAAGCGCCAGGGGGAGTGCGGTGTCCGTGGTATCCTATCATCCAACACCAGAGTGACGGGGGCATGGTCTGACCAAATTATGAGGTCTATGGAGGTCTGTATACATAGAGGCAAAATAAGACTGTCTGTCAAAAAGTAATCTAAACGAGACTAGGAACCATACTTTGGAGAAAAATATGAGTAATCCTTCTTGCTTGCATGATGATATCTCCATACATCATGCAAACCCTCCTCTAGCAATATATTCTGGAGATCTTCTCTTTGGCCAGAGACCTTAGATGCACAGTCCATGTCAAGAGACCGGAATATTAAAATCCCCACAAACCACCAATTGCCCCCTTTGCCACCACCTCACTTTCTGTAGCACTAAGCGTATGAATGCCCGAGTCACCCGGTTTGGAGCGTAGAGATTAGCCAATGTAAACAAAAAGTCATTTACCATGCATACCAAAATAATAAATCTCCTGGGTCTACATATTCGAACACAACCGAGAAAGACAAGGAGTTCCTCACAAGAATACAAACTCCGGCTTTCTTGTCTGCGGCCGTTGCATGCTTATTATATGAGAAATCTTTATGGGACAAGCGCCCGCAATCCTTCTGCAGCAAATGTGTTCCTTGTATACAAGCAATATCACACTGAGATTTAATTAATTCTTTCCATAAAGTAGCCCTCTTATATGGGGAATTTAACCCCCTAACATTTAAAGACATAATCTTTACCACCATTACTACCTAAACGAGAAATAGGGAAACGGTATGCTTCCCTCCCAGTAGTCGTCTGCCACATTGAGCTGTGTAACACACCCTTAAGGAGTTAAGGCGTTTGCTCGCTCATCGGGCAATTGGCGGCAGTATTACACTGCCATATGATCGCTAACAAGCGTTCCTGTGAATGGTCGGTAGGGATTATCTGTCGAAAAAACGGGCAGTGTAATACAGGGATACTGTAATTTCTTGGCATTCTGGAAACACTATCTCATTACCAGCTGGACTATCTTCGTACTCAATGGCATAGATTCTAAACACACAGTTTCCTGGTAATGTGGATAGTAGAGAGCCTCGAATTACCAGGTAGACTCACTAAGGCTACTTTCACACTCGCGTTTTGGCTTTCCATTTGTGAGATCCGTTCAGGGCTCTCACAAGCGGTCCAAAACGGATCAGTTTTGCCCTAATGCATTCTGAATGGAAAAAGGATCCGCTCAGAATGCATCAGTTTGCCTCCGTTCAGTCACCATTCCGCTCTGGAGGCCGACACCAAAACACTGCCTGCAGCGTTTTGCTGTCCACCTGGCGAAGCGGAGCCAAACGGATCCGTCCTTGCATACAATGTAAGTCAATGGGGACGGATCCGTTTTCTCTGACACAATCTGGCACAATAAAAAAAAGGATCCGTCCCCCATTGACTTTCAATGGTGTTCAAGAAGGATCTGTCATGGCTATAGAAGACATAATACAACCGGATCCGTTCATGATGGATGCATGCGGTTGTATTATTGTAACGGAAGAGTTTTGCAGATCCATGGCGGATCTGCAAAAAACGCTAATGTGAAAGTAGCCTTAGCGTATATCCTAGTCAGAATACCAAGACATGAGACTTTGTAAAAAATCCATGCTCTCATGTAGTAAGGGTGCCAATTGATTAAGGCCTCTTTCACACTTGCGTTGTTGGGATCCGGCATGCACTTCCGTTGCCGGAGGTGCCTGCCGGATCCGGAAAAACGCAAGTGTACTGAAAGCATTTGAAGACGGAACCGTCTTCCAAATGCTTTCAGTGTTACTATGGCACCCAGGACGCTATTAAAGTCCTGATTGCCATAGTAGGAGCGGGGAGCGGGGGAGCGGTATACTTACAGTCCGTGCGGCTCCCGGGGCGCTCCAGAATGACGTCAGAGCGCCCCATACGCATGGATGATGTGATCACATGGATCACGTGATCCATGCGCTTGGGGCGCCCTGACGTCACTCTGGAGCGCCCGGGGAGCCGCACGGACGGTAAGTATACTGCTCCCCCGCTCCCCACTACACTTACCATGGCTGCCAGGACTTTAGCGTCCCGGCAGCCATGGTAACCACTCTGAAAAAGCTAAATGTCGGCTCCGGCAATGCGCCGAAACGACGTTTAGCTTAAGGCCGGATCCGGATCAATGCCTTCCAATGGGCATTAATTCCGGATCCGGCCTTGCGGCAAGTGTTCCGGATTTTTGGCCGGAGCAAAAAGCGCAGCATGCTGCGGTATTTTCTCCGGCCAACAAACGTTCCGTACCGGAACTGAAGACATCCTGATGCATCCTGAACGGATTACTCTCCATTCAGAATGCATTAGGATAATCCTGATCAGGATTCTTCCGGCATAGAGCCCCGACGACGGAACTCTATGCCGGAAGACAATAACGCAGGTGTGAAAGAGCCCTAAGAGACTGTTTACAATACAGACTGCCCAAAAATGAGACATTCTAGACCCTGTGCTTTTATGTACTAAGAGAGTTTGCAGCCAGCCAGTACAGCAGAGGGCAACACGTGAGGTGCACGGTGGACCGATGAGGGGCCAGATAATAACACACAGTTCATCAGTTTACTCACGGTTAGCAGAAAGCCTCCCTGGGCTGGCAGCACAGTGTTGAGGTGGACAGCACGAAATACTCCGGGGCACGCTCTGTGGTAGGGAAGCATCAGCCAAGATGGTGGTTGAGGTGCCCTTGATGTTAGGGGTGCTTAGGGTGCTTGTTGCGGATGAGTCCCTTGATGGTATTTGTCGTGACGCCAGTACCGTTAATGGTGGTACAACCAATAGTGGTAATAATGAGGTAGACAGTGGTAGGATGCAACTCACAACTTTTACTGATGTTGGTTCCAGTTGCAGTAGGTACATCAATCAAAATGAAGTCTTTTGTTAGTAGTAGAGTTAATCTGTGAATCCACTGTTTATAGGCTTTCTTGACTGGATTTAGTTTAGCCTGAAGATTCTGTATCAGTGTAATATGATGAGGTTGCCGGTGGCTATAGTATCCTTCACCTGGATATCCAAAGGTCTTTAATGCCTGGTTGGTGGCTTTTATCCTTTGGCTGTTAATCCTTTCCTTCTTTTGTCCCTTTTTCTGGACTAAACTTTCATCTGAGCCGAAGTGCTAGATCTGCACTCTCTCAAACTCAGCAGAATAACTTGTGATCACTGATCTGTTCTGTCTAATCTCCACCAACTACCTAGGCCTGACCTAGGTATTTATACGACCTAAGTGCTACCCCCATCTAGTGGTGGTATGTATAAATTGCACCAGACCAGCCTATGAACAGGGATACAACAGGTGTTGTAGCACAAAATAACATGCAGTATGATAATGCAATCCAGTTCAGCTGGTAATAAAAGACTGCCTGGTATCCATACTATCAGGAAATTCGACAGTGCATTCTGTCTAGAAGAGGCTGAAGAAGGTCTCTGATTACCTGCAGAACACTCTTAAAGCAGTCTAATTTTCTGGCAATCAAGTTGTAGACAGTATGTCATTACAAGAAGGACTCTCTTACTATGTATATGAAAGCAGTAGTAATCCTATATTAGAATTGCAATTCCATTTGGTGCCCTGGAGTGGACACATCATGTTATGTTCTGGTGGCACAAGAGCACAGTACCAGAGGGCAGAGATATTTTAGGCTGAATTTTGGCGAATACTAAGGGTCCCCTCACACCTGTCATGCCAACCATCATTTATGTTTTGCATGTAATATAATCTACTGGCTTAGACTTACTGGTGTCTGGAAAACAGCTAACATATTCCCATAAGAGAGGGACTCTTATTGACAGTCTAGCTTCCTAACAGTCTGGAGATAGCCTCTAATAAACAGCTGGACTGTCCAGTATATTATGGTATGGATTCTAGACAGACTCATTACTTGGCAGTATGTCTAAAAAAGATTGAGGACTATCTTTCAATACTGTCTGGAATCTTTGACAACACAAGGGCATAGATTCTAGACAGTTTAATATCCTGGCTGTCTAAATGGTAGACAGTCTGTCATTATCAGCTGGACTCTCTTAAATGAGATCTTATATTCTAGACAGACTGCCAAGACATAATACTGTCTAGAATATGTGCTCTTGTGCACTAAGAGAGTCGAACAGGTAATGAGAAACTGTTTATAATTAAGACTGCTTAGCACAGAGACAATCAGAAATCTATGCTCCTATGTACTAAGAGTTCAGCTGGTAATGGAAGACTGCCTATTATCCAAATAGCCAGGAATTTAGAGGGTACATGAGAGCATAGTTTTTAGACAGTCTCATTTGTAGCCAGTCTGTATTATAGATATTTTCTCATTATCTGCTGGACTCTCATAGTATATAAGAGCCTAGATTGTGGACAGACTGCCAAGACATGAGACTATCTATAGTCTATGTTCTTCTGAGCTAAGAGAGTCCAGCTGGTAATGTAAGACTGACTAAAGTGCAGATTGCCAAAAGATTAGCCTGTTTAGGATGTACAGTACAGACCAAAAGTTTAGACACACCTTCTCATTCAAAGAGTTTTCTTTATTTTCATGACTATGAAGGCATCAAAACTATAAATTAACACATGTGGAATTATATACATAACAAACAAGTGTGAAACAACTGAAAATATGTCATATTCTAGGTTCTTCAAAGTAGCCACCTTTTGCTTTGATTACTGCTTTGCACACTCTTGGCATTCTCTTGATGAGCTTCAAGAGGTAGTCCCCTGAAATGGTCTTCCAACAGTCTTGAAGGAGTTCCCAGAGATGCTTAGCACTTGTTGGCCCTTTTGCCTTCACTCTGCGGTCCAGCTCACCCCACACCATCTCGATTGGGTTCAGGTCCGGTGACTGTGGAGGCCAGGTCATCTGGCGCAGCACCCCATCACTCTCCTTCATGGTCAAATAGCCCTTACTTTCAAAGTTTTCCCAATTTTTCGGCTGACTGACTGACCTTCATTTCTTAAAGTAATGATGGCCACTCGTTTTTCTTTACTTAGCTGCTTTTTTCTTGCCATAATACAAATTCTAACAGTCTATTCAGTAGGACTATCAGCTGTGTATCCACCTGACTTCTCCTCAACGCAACTGATGGTCCCAACCCCATTTATAAGGCAAGAAATCCCACTTATTAAACCTGACAGGGCACACCTGTGAAGTGAAAACCATTTCAGGGGACTACCTCTTGAAGCTCATCAAGAGAATGCCAAGAGTGTGCAAAGCAGTAATCAAAGCAAAAGGTGGCTACTTTGAAGAACCTAGAATATGACATATTTTCAGTTGTTTCACACTTGTTTGTTATGTATATAATTCCACATGTGTCCATTTATAGTTTTGATGCCTTCAGTGTGAATCTACAATTTTCATAGTCACGAAAATAAAGAAAACTCTTTGAATGAGAAGGTGTGTCCAAACTTTTGGTCTGTACTGTATGCTCTTACGTACTAAGAGGCCAGCTGGCAATGAGAGACTCTCTCTACTATACAGACTGCCAATAATGAGACTAGAATGTATGCTCTCGTGTACTAAGAGAGTTCATCTGGCAATGACAGACTCTCTACAATACAGACTGCCAGAAAATGGGAACAGAATCTATGCTCCCACATACTAAGAGAGCCCAGCTGATAATGAGAGACTCCCTACAATACAGACTGCCAAAATGAGAAAGGGATCTATGCTCTCATGTAGTAAGATAGTCCAACTGGCAATGAGAGAGTCTCAACAATACAGACTGCCAAAGAAATTAGAAATAGGATCTACTGTATGCTGTCACACACTAAGAGTTCAGCTGGCAGTTAGAGACTTTGTACAGTAAAGACTGCCAAAAATGAGAAAATGATCTATGCTCTCATGTTCTAAGAGAGTCTGGCTCGCAATGAGAGACTCTCTACAATACAGGCTGGTAAAAATGAGACTAGGTTCCATTCTCAGAGAATCCCACAAAACAGGCTACGAAAAAATGAGACTAGGAATATGATTTATGCTTTCACATACTAAGAGAGCACAGCTGGTAATAAGAGACTTTCTACGATACCTACTGCCAAAAATGAGACTAGCATCTGTGCTTTCATGTACTAAGAGAGTGCAGCTGGCAATGAGAGACTCTAAAATACAAAATTAAGAATGTTTAGGATGTATGCTCTCATGTACTAAGAAAATCCAAACTGGTAATGTAACACTAACTGGAATACATACTTCTTCATGATTATACACAAACTTAAATGCACTCTGCCAGGCTGTATATGAGAGCAGAGCTTAACGAGATGCCTCCTCCGTGAGCCTGAGCATAGTGTCTGCAATATATCAAGGGGAGAAAAAGAGAACTGGATCGCACATCCACAATGCTATGCTTATATCTAATTAAATTTGCTTCTCAGCGCAATATTAAAGTGTACAGCCCCCCATACTACATGCTGTACAGGAGGCAATAGTGTACCTTTGGATCAAAAGGCATTAGCCCCCTCACCACGCCAAGGTTACCTCTTTGAGTGGGACCTACTCTGACAAAAAGGCGCAGCACAATGCGGTGCCAAAGCGGCACTGCCCTAGTAGGCGGCAGGACCCAGGAGTCAAACAGCAACCCTGCTGTCTGACAATGCCACCCATAGCACTGGGCCCCACCAACCCACCAGCACAGCGGTGTTCACATGGGGCAGTACGGTGTGGTGGCCTTTGTTTTTGTGGCGCTGTGCTGGTGGGTTGGTGGGACCCAGTGCCATGGGTGGCATTGTCGGACAGCAGGGTTGACACCGCAGTGTGCTGCGCCTTTTTTGTCAGAGTAGGTCCCACTCAAAGAGGCAACCTTGGCGTGGTGAGGGGGCTTATGCCTTTCAAAATGTACACTAATGCCTCTTGTACAGCATGTAGTATGGGGGACTGTACACTTTAATATTGCGCTGAGAAGCGAGTTTAATTAGATCTAAGCATAGCATTGTGGATGTGCGATCCAGTTCTGTTTTTCTCCCCTTGATATATAGTGTCTGCAATAGATTTGTTAATTGGCTTCTTAGTTGAGTTATTGACAGACAGGAAATTAGCCGTTGTTTCAGGCCTGAGTATGACGCAGAGACGCTCATTAAGGACACGTCTGCAAGATTGGAAATAAATAGGCAGAACTTCGCTACTAAAAAACACCACAGGACAGCTGCATTTGTGTCATTTATAACAATAAGACTAGAGCTCTAAATACATGCAAAGATACAGCATTAAGTGATCAGCTGCCTGCGGCCGTCTCTAGAGGGCGCTAACTGCATACTGTTTTGGCCTTTTAGTATAAAGGCCATGGATACCTTCGGGCCAATCTTTTTTTTTTACTATTGCATTTTGCTCATTTTGAGCTAAACTCATTTTTACAACTAGTCTTTGTTAAACATTTTTAGCGGTTTTTGTCATTCATAGGGTTAAATATCAGTCTGTTGGCAGACTGTCACTCCTGAGTAGGGATGAGCGAACCTGTGGAAGTTCAGGTTCGCCGGTTCGGCCGAACTTCAGGTGAAATGTTGGGTTTCGAGACCTGAACTTGACCCTGAATCCCAATGAAGTCAATGGGGACCCGAACTTCCTTTTATTATTTTCCGTTATACAGTAACATGGGTATATCAGAAAATAATAGCAGTCTTAAGACAGAACGCAAAACAATATAGCCATTTAGGGGTTAAAAACAAACAACTCACCTCATCCACTTGATTGCTCTGCAGCAGCTTCTTCTATCTTCACTGATTATGACCTGTCAAAGGAACCGCCATATGCGTCATGACGTCACCACGTGGGAGAGCGCAGATCATCGCGCACATCGAAGGTCCTGTTGAGTGAAGATAGAAGAAGCTGCTGCAGCGTGATCAAGTGGATGAGGTGAGTTTTTGTTTTTTTTAAGCCCTAAATGGCCATATTGTTTTGCATTCCGTATTAAGAATGCTATTATTTTCTAATATAACCATGTTATAACGGAAAATAATAATATCACCCGAACACTGAACTGAAACCCGGACTTTAGTGAAAAAGTCTGGGTTCGGGTCTGGGTACCCAAACTCGCAAAGTTCGGTACGAACCCAAACTTTACAGTTTGGGTTTGCACATCCCTACACCCCTAATTCTGTCAGCTGACGGCTCATGTGAAACCATATAGATAGGAATATAGGGGCTCACCCCCTTGTTGCTATGGATATGGTGCTCTTGTCGATTTGACTCACCCTGTCAATGCAGTGGATATACAATGTATATTTAAGACAGGCACTCTACATCTGAAAACATCCAAAGAATAGAGATGGCCTTGCGGTTCACACGGCGGTTGTTCTGCGGCAAACTTTGCTTGTTCGGTGTTTGCCAAATAGGTGAACATATGGCGATGTCCGCCGGCGCCATATTCTTTGCATTGTGCAGAACTTTGACCCATGACACATCCATCAGGTGGTACAGGACAGCCAATTGAGACATTTCAGCACACACACTAGCTAATAGGACCACAAAAGTCCTTTTAAGGACTGGTATAGGTGTACTATCGATAGGTGTAATACACAGAGGGGTGCGATATACTTATAATATATTTTCTAACATAGAAAGTATATTATAGAGCATTTGTATAGTGCAGCATTTGTGTGTGGTTCTGCTGAGATACCATAGCTATACAGAGGGACAAATGACATTGGAACAACTAATTGCAACTGGTGTAATATACCAGTTGCCCCCCCAAAAATCTGATTGAGGCAGGGGTGCGATATACCTAGAATATAATTTCTATATAGTGCATTTGTATTGTGTAGCATTTGTGTGCGGTTCTGCTGAAATACCGTAGCTATACAGAGGGACAAACGTAATTGGAACAACTAATTGCAACTGGTGTGATATACTGTACCAGTTGCCTGCAAAAAAAACAGATTAAGGGGTTCTATATACATGCTGCCACAAATACTGTTCTTCTATAGGGACTTTGTCACAGGGTCATTTTGAAAATGACAGGCAGAGGAAGAGGCAGGCCATTCCGCAGGGGTGGTAGGGGTCGGGCAGGTGCACCAGGCCGGAGCCTAAGTGGGAAGTTGGAGAAGGTGCATGCGATTACGTCAAAGGACGCACCAGAGTTGGTTGAGTGGCTCACTCAGCCTTCCGCTTCTGCACCCTCCTCACTCTCTGCTGTGTGCACCCCCAAAGACACCACCACCACCACCACCACCATGTCCCCTTCACTCGAGTCAGAGGAATTATTTTCCCATCCATTCCCAGACCTTACCGATGCGCAGCCATTCTTGGCATCGGATCAGGAAGAGTAGGTAGCAACGGCCGCCACCTAGCAGTCTGACGACAGTACACAAATCAGCCCAAGGAGGGTGGTCCCCGCTGTTGCTGCCTACTCCGAGATCTCTAATGTCAGTGGTGGTGAAGGTGACAATGAAGATGTGTGATGATGATGTGTCAATGGACATCACGAGGGTGCCCACAACAGAGGAAGAGGAGGGGAATTCAGATGGAGAGACGGAGCAGCAGAGAGGGAGGAGAAGCAGGCAGAACTCGCAGTGCACAGGAGGCAAAAAGCTGACTGCAAATGTATCTGGAGTGAGCTATCCACCATGCACGGTCACATCTTACGCTACCAGGACGCCGGCACATGGCTCCACAGTGTGGGATTTTTTTAACTTGTCAGCTGATAATAGTGTTGCCATCTGCAGCCTGTGCTGTCAACGCACAAGTCGCGGTAAGCCCAACACTCACCTAGTGACGACCACCTTAAGAAGGCACCTGGCCTCCCATCACCGAGCCCAGTGGGAGCAACGCCATCAGAACCCACAAAGCCACACTCCTGGTGCTCCACGTCTTGCCTCTTCTCCTCTCTCCTCCCATTTGTCCTCCACTCCACCTTCCACCGTCGCGTTCATCTGGCACAAGGCAGGCTTCCGTGGCCCAAATGTTCGAGCGTAAAAAAAAATCATGACGCCGGATAATCCCCTTGCCCAATGGCTGACCGATGGCTTGTCGGAACTGCTAGCCCGCCAACTACTGCCATTTAAACTGGTGGACTCGGAGGCCTTTAGAAAATTTGTGGCCATTGGCACACCGCAGTGGAAGGTCCCCGGAAGGAAATATTTCTCCCAGAAGGGCATCCCAGCACTATATGGCCACGTTCAGCGGCAAGTGACTGTATCTCTGGAACACAGTGTCGGTGCCAAGATACATCTGACCACAGACACGTGGTCTAGCAAACACGGGCAGGGAAGGTACATAACTTGTACTGCCCACTGGTTGAACCTTCTGATGGCCGTCAAGCATGTAACCCATGGCACCCATGTGGATTTGGTGTTACTGCGATGGATTGCATGCAGGCCAGCCTCTTCTTCTCCTCCTCCTACTCCATTCTCCATCTCCTCCTCGGCTGACTCCTCCTTTTCCACTGCTACCGCCTCTTCTACTGCGCCCCCCAAGCTCCCCAGAACCTATTCGACGTGCCAAGTAAGATGTTGCCATGCTGTGCTGCAGCTGTTGTGCCTGGAAGCCAAGAGCCACACCGGTCCTGCACTGCTTTCAGCTCTGCGGTCACAGGCCGATCAGTGGCTAACCCCGCTCAATTTGACAGTTGGTAAAGTGGTGTCCGACAACAGTGCCAATCTGCTGAGCGCACTGAAACAGGGAAAAATGACACACGTGCCGTGCATGGCACACGTCCTGAACTTAGTCGTGCAGCGATTCGTTGACAAATACCCCGGGTTCCAGGAAGATCTTACACGGCCAAGGCTCGCCTTGCTGACATTCAGCGGCGACACCACTTACCCGTCAGACATCTGATTTGTGACTGCCCGACGCGCTGGAACTCCACCTTGTATATGCTTGATAGGCTTCTACAGCAGAAACGTGCCATTAACGACTACCTGTACGAACTCTGTGGCAGGACAGGTTCTGGGGAGCTTGTTTTTTTTTCACCGCGCCAGTGGCTGCTCATGCGGGACGCATGCAGACTTCTGCGGCCATTTGATGATATCACTAAACTGGTTAGTCACATCCAGGGCGCCATCAGTGAAATCGTACCTTACACCTTCTTTCTGGAGTGTGCATTGCATCCTGTCATTGATCAAGCCGTCGAGGAGCAGGAAGATGAGGAAGTCGCAATGCTGAATGAATTCCCAGGGGGGATTACTCCATCTGAGACAAGTCAGCAGGAGTCTGAAGAGGAGTCAGAGAAGGATGGTGCCAGGGCAGAGGAGGAGGAGCAAGAAGAGCAGGCTTTAAACTTTTCTGGGATTCCTGGTGTTGTCCGTGGATGGGGGGAGGAGACCAAGGACGACATTCTCCTGGGCGATGAGCAGGAGCCAGGCCGCTCCACCGCTTCCAATTTAGTGCAAATGGGGGCCTTCATGCTCCAGTGTTTGAAGAGGGACCCCCGTATAAAAAGCATAAAGGGAAAGGACCAGTACTGGGTGGCAACGTACTTAGACCCCCGGTACATACACAAAATGGTGGACATGTTACCAGCATCACAGAGGACTGTCAGAATGCAGCATTTCTAGGCCTTGCTGCATTCTGCTGTTGCGGGCACTGGCAGAGGAATTTCTACCCACAGAGAAACAGTTGT
This sequence comes from Bufo bufo, assembly GCF_905171765.1. Taxonomy (NCBI): domain Eukaryota; kingdom Metazoa; phylum Chordata; class Amphibia; order Anura; family Bufonidae; genus Bufo; species Bufo bufo. The sequence goes on from NC_053394.1 coordinate 416,781,501, forward strand.
GAGTACCAATCCTACAGCGCATGCAAGAAGAGGGCGGTTTGAAGATGTGTTGGTCACTTCGGATATGAGATAATTTTTGCAGCCAACCCATCGACAGCCGCCCTCCAGATCCAGCCTCAGGAAACGCCTAGACCGACAGGTGTCCGAATACATCGGGTTAACGGACGATGTGGACGTTCTGAGAAGCGAGGAACCCCTGGACTACTGGGTGTGCAGGCTTGACCTGTGGCCAGAGCTGGCACAATTTGCCATGGAACTTTTGGCTTGCCCCTTGTCGAATGTCCTGTCCGAAAGGACGTTCAGCGCAGCAGGGGGGATCGTGACCGATAAGCGCACTCGCCTAGCTCACGACAGTGTGGACTACCTCACATTTCTAAAAATTAATGCGGCATGGATCTCGGAGGAATTCAACACCTGTGATGACCACGTGTAATTGAATTTCCTCATGACAGCCCACAAATATCCGTCACCACCCAGAACAAAGAATGGTCCCTGTCTTATGTAAATTCAGCGGCATAAAAGGCCTTTTCTGTCTGGTGAATGCCTAATGTTTGGGACCTCGGAGGAATTTAACACCTGTGACCACGTGTTATCGAATTTCAACTATTATCATTTGGGGTTTTTTCAAGAGGGGGGATTTCGTTAGCCATGTTTTTAATCCAATTTTATATTTTTTGTTCTTTTAAACATATGTATTTGACATCTATTTGTACTGGCCTGCAGTAAGATTTATATCCAATGATTGTCTAATATACCTCAAGCCACATAATAACTTGATGCTTTCTGTCAGGTGAATGCCATATTTTTGGGGCCCGTACTCCCGTGGCCTAAAACAAAATTTTTCTAGGCTCCAGCAGGCCACATTTTTGACAGTTTTCCTTTAAGATGCATAAAAATGGCCCCTGATTAAAATACATATTTTTTGTGAGAATTTTTGCCATTGATCCCCCTCTGGTATATCACTGTCCATGTTATGGGACGATTTGTGCACTTCTTGTACGGTAAGTATTTGGTGGCTGCAATAATGACCTGAAGGTTTTTCGGGTTCGCCTGCCATTAAAGTGAACATTTGATCGCGTTCGCGCGATCGCGAATCGTCCCGGCCGATGTTCGTCTATCACTACCAGAGAATATGTTTTCTTGAATCACTATTTAATATTGTACATCCACATCCACAAAAAGGTACATATATACATCTACTAATAAAAACCTGTTCTAGAACTAAATTAAGAGAAAATTAAAAATAAAAATAAAAATGTATGTTAAAAGTGTGTAACATACGGTGGCACTATCAGACTGAGAGCTTCATGCGTGGTAGATCCACCAGTGGCGTTAATAGCGGTGCCCACCACCCATACAGCTGTAAAACGCTGCCACAGTAGGTTCCACAATTGTATAATAGACTTAAATTGTACATATACTAATATGCAGTTGATGGTAATAACGCATTTGTTACAACCACAAGGTTCCTTATAGAGATAATGTCTCCTTCAAAGATAATGCCGCATTTACATATGTTATTACATAATAAACTAACACAATTGTTGCACTTCCAGGAATTTTTCCTCCTTATAGAGATAATATCTCCTTCAGAGATAATTTACTGTTAGTGATATTTGTAAGTCTGTTAGTTAGTTTGCCATGTTGGAGACACAGAAGATACTTTTGAGAGTCACTTAATTTATATTGCATCCGTTATATCTGCAATTTGCATCGCTCAGTCATATTAGCGGAGGTACTTTATATCAATAATTACCAGTGTTTAGACATTAGCTGCCAGTTAGTAACACCCGCCAGCTGTGGCGTCCCACGTGGCGGTCGGTGCACTGGTCGCTGTTTCCTCCTTCCTATAGCCTGCTCGTAACTTTATTCTTTCATGAGTTATTTACAAGTTTCTGACCACTTATAAAATGTGTTCACTGTGCTGCCCATTGTGTTGGATTGTCAATGCAACCCTCTTCTCCCACTCTTCACACACTGATAGCAACACCGCAGGAGAAATGCTAGCACAGGCTTCCAGTATCCGTAGTTTCAGGTGCTGCACATCTCGTATCATCTGAAGGCAATCGTCTATGCTGTGAAGATACGAGATGTGCAGCACCTGAAACTACGGATACTGGAAGCCTGTGCTAGCATTTCTCCTGCGGTGTCGCTATCAGTGTGTGAAGAGTGGGAGAAGAGGGTTGCATTGACAATCCAACACAATGGGCAGAACATTGAACACATTTTATAAGAGGTCAGAAACTTGCAAATAACTCATGAAAGAATAAAGTTACGTTAAAACCAAGCACACCATTGTTTTTCTTGTGAAATTCCCAATAAGTTTGATGTGTCAAATGACCCTCTTCCTATTGAAAAAACAAAAGTTGGATTCAAAATGGCCGACTTCAAAATGGCCGCCATGGGCACCACCCATCTTGAAAAGTTTCCCCCCTCACATATACTAATGTGCCACAAACAGGAAGTTAATATCACCAACCATTCCCATTTTATTAAGGTGTATCCATATAAATGGCCCACCCTGTACAATTGTGGGACGTACTGTGACAGCGTTTTACAGCTGTATGGGTGGTGGGCACCGCTATTAACGCCACTGGTGGATCTACTACGCATGCCACCGTGTGTTACACACTTTTAACATACATTTTTATTTTTTATTTTCCCCTAATTTATTTCTAGAACAGGTTTTTATTAGTAGATGTGTATATGTACCTTTTGTGGATGTGGATGTACAATATTAAATAGTGATTCTAAGGAAACCCATTCTCTGGATGTTTTTAGATGTAGAGTGCCTGGTCTAAATATACATCATGTGAAATCCATACCTCTGATCTCCTGACCCCATAAACTCTAATTATAGCTAAACTGTTATCAAACTGATAAGAATATGGCTCAAATGAATGTTTATCAGATCGGGAGGTTTCACATGGGACTCAGGATGGACAGTGTGCAAATAGACAGATTTTTAACTCCATGTATCACAAAAACTGCTAAAAAAAACTTTAAAAAAAGACCAATTGAAAATATGATTTTTGTCCAAAATGATAAAATTTTTGCCTATATAGTGCTCCACAGGCTATTATTATTTTAAAAAAAAAATAATGTAGACTCTCTGGTTCTCCTAACGCAGCCTACATTTCCCATCATGCCTCTACCTTTGCAGAGACAAAGGAGAAGGAGTCTCCAGCAATTCTGTCCTCTGTCAATCACACTGCAGAATTACAGTGTAGTGTATGTGATGTAGCTTCAGTCTGTCTCCCCTGCCTCCTGCTTGTGATGGGTTTCTCTCTGTCAGCTCTCTCACTTTACAGCATTTTAGAGAATATTTTTGGATAGTGTATGGCATTATGTTATGGGCATTGTATGGACGTATTATTTTGCCAATGAATTGTAGTATTATGTGAATAACTTGTGTAAATTATTTGGTATTATATAACAGTATTGTGCAGTCATTGTATGGAAGCATTCATTTTTTTGGGCTACTGTGGCACTATTGTGTGGGCATTGTATGAAAGCATTAATGGGTATTGTATGGTAGTATTGAGTGGGCAATGGGCATACTTTGCAAGTATTATTGGGAATTGCATTGCAGTATTGTGTGGCCATGGTATAGAAGTATAATATGTGCACTGAATGTCACTGTTGTCTATGTATTGTATGGTAGTATTATTTAGGTACAGCATGGAAGTTTTACACATGTATTATACGTTGACCTTGTTTTTTGGCCAATGAATGTACATTGAATGTTGTATGATAGTATTGTTTGGCCATGGAAGTATTACTTGGGTACTGAATGGCTCTATTGTGTGGGTATGAAGGTATTATTTTGTACTGTATGACAGTATTGAGTGGGCATGGCATGGAAGTATTATTTGATGGCATTGTATGGCAATATAGTGTGGGCACTGTATGCAAGTATTATTTTGGTACTACTGTGGCACTATTGAGTGGGATCGTATGAAAGTATTATTTGTATGAGCATAGTTTTTGGAACTATATGACAGTATTATTGGGTATTGTATGGCAGTATTGAGTGGGCATACTTTGGAATTATTATTGGGAATTTCATGGAGGTATTGTTTGGCCATGATATGGAAGTATAATATGTGCAATGAATGTCACTGTTGTGTAGGTATTGTATGGTAGTATTATTTACATACTACATGGAAATATTACATATATATGCTGACCATGTTATTTGGACAATGAATGTTGTATAGTATTGTGTGGCCATAGAAGTATTATTTGGGTACTGAAATGGTGTTATTGTGTGGGCAATGTATGAAAGTATTATTTGGTACTGTATGGAAATGTAGTGTGGGCATTGTATAGAGCTATTATTATGCCACTGAATGGTAGTATTGTGTGGGCACTGTATAGAGATATTATTATGCCACTGAATGGTAGTATTGTGTGGGCACTGTATAGAGATATTATTATGCCACTGAATGGTAGTATTGTGTGGGCACTGTATAGAGATATTATTATGCCACTGAATGGTAGTATTGTGTGGGCACTGTATAGAGATATTATTTGGTATTACATGGCAGCATTTAAATATAAAATTCTGGGAAAATGCAAATCTATGTTATATATTTCTAAAGTATGTGAACAACTGTCTAAAATATTGACAGGGTGCCCATCTTTGCCTTGCCCACCTGTGGTCCCTACCGTTAGTGGTTATCACCAGTAGGAACCCATCATTCATTAGACCCCATGGAAGGATTCTGTATAAACATGTTGAACCAATTATTATTTTTTCTTTCAATCACCGATATTTACAGCTGTCGCTATCCAACCTCCCGTGATCCTCCGCTATCCTCCTGTGATGATTAGAGGCTGTAGGCTGTCAAGTCCTATTCTTGGCAGGAGGAGTATCCCGTCCTGTAGCTAATTACTGGATGTGCCATACCACACCTCTGCTATCTGTTCTAGGAGTCTCATCCCTAAAATCCATTTCCTCCTTCCCAGCTGTTCACACAGCCACTTGCTATCATTTTGGCTTCTCGCTGCACCCAGCTTTCAAGGCTTTCGTTGGTAATTTTCACCACTGCTAGGGAGCAGTTAGGCCCAAATTCTATGTAATAGCGGGTAAAGCTTCTATAAAAACCGTATAAACTCCAGACAACACCCCGGCAAGGAATCGGAACTCCTACAAAGGCTAAGCGGCAGCTTTCCCTGCTGTACTTCATTGTTTTATTACAGAAATCAACTAATTTATGATGGAACTGAGCTGCAGTACCATGCACCACCTCTGGACTGGTGTGGCGCTGTTTTGTTATTTGTAAAAAAAAAAGAAAACTGCCATGTTTTTGTAATCCTGCACAATCCTTTTAATGTTGGTTACTGCACAATACTGGAGGAGTATTAAGACAGGGTTACGTCATGATCCCTAGTATTTAGTCAGGGAGGCTAACAGTGTCATTAAAATCTCTAATTAAGGAAGGAGGCACAGACTATTTGAATATTTTTCAATTTCTCCTGTCTACCGATGAAGGGTTACCTGTCAGTATGTACTGACTTTAGGGGTAACCCCACATCAGTGTGTACATTTCATTGAGAACTGGCATTTAAATGCCAAAAAACGAATGAGCTTGAATAGTGACAAAAAGCTTTGCTGCGCTCATCATACCTGCCTGATCTTTTATCTGTGAGTAATAGCCAATTCGCCATAATAGGTCATGGATATTTTCAGTTAAAAGGAAACTAACAATATCATATATTATTATGGGTTATTATCAGGGATTGTCTTTGCAGGGTGATATATGAATATGTATGCGGTGGACTCCCCCTAGTGGTGGTGGCAAGCAGACAGAAATATATAAGGTAATTTTATTCTATTGCTGTATGAAGGCAATACTGTGGTACTGTATACTTTGCTGTAAGTATGTGTTTGTGGGCAACACTTTTCTGTAATGCAATCTAAAGGCACTTGGATGGTAATTACGGGCAAAAAAATTCCATGCCAAACAGAGAGTGGCAAATCTCCAGTTTCTAATGTTCAGAGGTAGGACTGTATGCCTGAGAGATCACTGCACAGCCATCAGAACTGTAGTATTGTTGTGTTATCCAATGTATGAAAGTATTTATTTGGATGCATATTATTATAGGGCTGCATTATTTGGTGAATGAAACCTTTTTAACCACCATTTTGAAATCTGCCATACTTAAGGTTTTCCCAAAGGGGAGAAGCAGAGATATTAGCACACCTTTTAACAGTCAGTTCACAAATCTTTTTAAAAAAAATCAGTTCAGACACATATCAATTCTATGAGAGAAAATCAAACTTACATAGCATAGCTAGAAAAATAGCTAAGCCAGCCTCACATCTGCACCTAGCTCTTTCAGTACAAAAGTTCTGAAAGCAGAGCAGATAGAATCAACTTTTCTTCTTGAGAGGCCTTGGGGGACCTTTGGCTGGGTACTATTTATACAGTCCTGATCAAAAGTTTAAGACCACTTGAAAAATGGCAAAAAATCATATTTTACATTGTTGGATCTTAACAAGGTTCCTAGTAGAGCTTCAACATGCAACAAGAAGAAATGAGAGTGAAACAAAACATTTTTGGAGCATTCAATTAATTGAAAATAACGATTAAACTGAAACAGCTGTTTTTCAGCTGATCCAAATTTTAGGACCACATGTCTTTAAAAGGCAAAATCTGTGCAAAGATGTGGATTCATTGTCATTTTCTGTCAGGTAGTCACACGTTGTGATGGAAAAGGCAAAAAATCTCTCCCTTTTTGAACGTGGTCGGGTTGTTGAACTGCATAAGCAGGGTCTCTCACAGAGCGCCATCGCTGCTGAGGTGGGACGCAGTAAGACAGTCCTTTGGAATTTCTTAAATGATCCTGAGGGTTATGGAACAAAAAAGTCAAGTGGAAGACCCAAAAAAATTTCATCAGCGCTGAGCCGGAGGATCCAATTGGCTGTCCGTCAAGACACTGGACGATCTTCGACCCAAATTATGGCCCTTACTTGTGCTGACTGCAGCCCCATAACCATCAGACGGCATCTAAGACTGAAGGGCTTCAAAAACAAAAAACGTCTTCAAAGACCTCGTCTCCTTGAACGCCACAGAACTGCTCGTTTGGACTTTGCAAGAGAGCACCAAACATGGGACATTTAAAGGTGGAAGAAAGTTTTATTCTCTGATGAGAAAAAATTTAACCTTGATGGTCCTGAGGGTTTCCAATGTTACTGGCATGACAAGCAGATCCCACCTGAGATGTTTTCTATGCGCCACAGTGGAGGGGGCACCATAATGGTCTGGGGTGCTTTTTCCTTCAGTGGAACAATGGAGCTTCAGGAAGTGCAGGGGCGTCAAACGGCCGCTGGCTATGTCCAGATGTTGCAGAGAGCATTCCTCATGACTGAGGGCCCTCGTCTGTGTGGTAAGGCTACAGTACACAATGCCCACAGGACAAGGGACTTCTTCCAGGAGAATAACATCACTCTTTTGGCCCATCCTGCGTTTCCCCTGATCTAAATCCAATTGAGAACCTTTGGGGATGGATGGCAAGGGAAGTTTGCAAAAATAGACAACAGTTCCAGACAGTAGATGGCCTTCGTGCGGCCGTCTTCACCACTTGGAGAAATGTTCCCACTCACCTCATGGAAACGCTTGCATCAAGCATGCCGAAACAAATTTTTGGAAGTGATAAACAATAACGACGGAGCTACTCATTACTGAGTTCATGTTTGGAAGTTGGATTTCTGTTTTGGGGGGGTTTAGTTTTTTTTGGAGGTGTGGTCCTAAACTTTTAATCAGCTGAAAAACAGCCTGTTTCAGTTTATTTGTTGTTTTCATTAAATTGAATGCTCAAAAAATGTCTTGTCTCACTCCCATTTCTTCTTGTTGCATGTTGAAGCTCTACTTGGAACCTTGTTAAGATCCAGCCATGCTAAATAGGATTTTTTTGCCATTTTTCAAGTGGTCTTAAACTTTTGATCAGGACTGTAATACGGAGTCTAGTTAATATATGTGATGACTATTGTAGGTTATGCAATGTTCCTTTTGGTTTCTGGGAAAAATGTGTCTAACATCAGAAGGTATCAGAAAGAATTACCTTTTTATCCTTTTTGGCAGAAAATCTAATTTGAATATGTTTCCCAAAAAAACTAAGCTATGCAAATAAGCTATCCTGACAAAAAGATGAAGTAATTCTTTCTGATGCCAGCTGTTAGACATATTAATTTGTGTATATTTTTCCCAAAAACCAACATGAGTATTACCTAGCCTAGAGAAGTCATCACATATATTATCTGTTCTCCATAATATAATTAGTACCTAGCCAAAGGTTCCCCCAAGGCCTCTCAACTACCTAGAAAAGTCGATGTCTGTGTAACGGTCACGTACACACACACAGGGGGGAGGGAAGTGACCACTGTGCTCCACCCTAACCCCTGGCCCTGCCTACTTGCCTCGCGAGTCCTAATGACAGGGGACAACTGGACTGCAATCCCTAGCTTGGAATAAGTGCAGGGAGGACAGACCAGACAAACAACAGAATGAACAACAGACCGAGTCTATACCAGGAAAGCTACGAAGTACAAATGGAGCTAGCAGAGAATTGTCAGGAGAAGCAGGGGTCATAAATACCAGGAGAGTCGTGATGTACCAAAGGAGTCAGCAGAGGATCGTCAGGAGGAAGCCAGGGTCAGAATACCAGGAGAGCAGCAAAGTACACAAAGAGCAGGCAGAGGATCGTCAGGAATTCAGCAGGAGGTAAGTACGCCAGGAAAGACAAAGTCGCAGGTGGAACCTAAATAACAGGCAATCTGTGGCCAGCAGACTGCCTGTTTAAATAGGGAGCCAGAGGGGTCATGTGACGTGGCCAGCGTCACATGACTCCACACAGACTACACAGCTGAGCGCCAAGTGATCAGTTCGGCGCTCAGCCCTAAAACCATTCTCATGAATGCGCTTAGACGCGTGGGGGGTGTGCATAGTATTATCAGGAGCGCGGGCGACGCTGGACGCGCTGATGATGCGTGCGCGCTCCGGACGTGCCCGCCTCCTAGACCGCGCTGTCTGCTCTGCTGTCAGACTTGACCTGAAAAAGCTAGTTGCAGATGTGAGGCTGACTTCCCTATTTTTCTAGTTATGCTTTGTAAGCCTGTTTAAAAAGTTGAGTAATGACTAGAAGGCTATGCTGTAGTTATGAAATGTTCACTTTTGTTAATCATTTTGGAAAGAAAGGTGAATTGCCCATGTGTTCCTCATGTGGGTCTCTCTTGAATTGCAAATTATTTGGTGTTAGAATCCCATTATTATTATTTTTTTTATTCAGGATAAATCCCGTCTTGATAGAATTAATTTGGTCCTCTCTATTATGTATGTTTAAACATTTCTCCTTGTGCTTCATAGATCCCTTTTTTATCCACTAAGTTTTTGGTGGCAGCCTCAAAGTGTTAAATCAGTGCTTTTCATAATAAGGAAAGGAAAACTGTCTCATACCAGGAATCCAGCTCTTTCTGGATAACTAACCTTTAACAGAACTGAGCAGAGAAACTTTGCTTGGCTGCCTGAGAGGCCTTGGTTGGGGGGTATTATTTCTTCTTATGGGGGGACGGGAAGTATGCATGAGAAGTATCATAAGCCAGCGAATGTTTCTCTGGGTTTCTGGGAAAAATACCTGGCCTACAATACTCCACACATACTACGCATACTAGACGCTCTCTGTAATGAGAAAGTGTATCACCCCAGACAACACAGATATATTGCTAGTCCCTCTCTCTCCCTTTCCATATTTTGTGTTTTTCACCTGAAGTGGTGAATCCTACAGTGTTGTGAATAAGTATCACCTGTGGTTCTTCAGTGTGTTCACGAATACTGGATTAAACATTTAACCATGTGCATCAGGCAAAATGGTGGACACATTGAACATGTCATGTAAAGCACTTTACTAAAGTCTGACCTTGCTTAACTCCTAAACAGGTAAAGATAGTTCCAGTGTGTTTCTGAGTCAATTCTAGCCAAGATGGATATATCACATGACCCCCTTCCCATTGAAAAAAAACCTGAGCCTGATTCAATATGGTGGATTTCAAAATGGTGGCCGAAAACATTTACAACACCAAATAATGCAGCCGTCCTCCCATTTAAATACTTTCACACACTGGAAGTCAATTTTCTACAAATTACACCAGTTAAAAGGGTGTGTCCAGACTTTTTCCTCACCCTGTATAGGTGTAGGTGTATGTATGTCAGGGATGGCCAACCTGAGGCTCTACAGCTGTTGCAAAACTACAACTCCCAGTATGCGTAGACTGCCTACAGCTATCAGCCTAGAGCAGGGCATGGTGGGAGTTGTAGTTTTACAACAGCTGGAGAGCCGCAGGTTGGCCATCCCTGATGTATGTCTATATGTATAGGTGTGTGTGTTTATGAAATGTATATGTATAGGTGTGTGTATGTCTAGGTCTATATGTGTGTGTGTGTTTATATATTGTATGTGTATATGTATAGGTGTATGTATGTCTATGTGTATAGGTGTGTATGTGTATAGGTCTATATGTGTGTGTTTATGTATTGTATGTGTATATGTATGCATGAGAAGTATCGTAAGCTAGCAAATGTATGTATGTCTATGTGTATAGGTGTGCATGTGTATATGTCTATATGTGTGTGTTTATGTATTTCCAAAATGTTACATATCCAGCTCACCTTGTATAGGAACTCCGCGTGCATGGAAGGAACATGTTATCCAGGTAACATGAAGAAAGGAAAAATATCCGGCACTGGAATGATATTCAGTAAAAACTTCCTCTGTGTTTATGTATTGTATGTGTATATGTATAGGTGTATGTATGTGTATCGGTGTGTATGTTTATGTTTATCAGCACAATAGTTGTATTTATATGCCTGTTTATGTATATCTATAGGAGCAGTGTAGTTGTGTGTGTTCCATGTTGCTGTGTACAACCATTCTTCAAACAACAAGCAATGAAGGAGCACATATTACGAGTGCACATAATTAATGCATGTAATAGGGATACACATAATAAGAATACACATAATAGGAGTGCGCATGAAAAGAGTGCATGTAATAAGGGTTTGCAGGTCACTGCATGGCCATCAGTATTGTAGTATTATAATGTGCGCATCACTGGTATATACAGTATATGCATAGGAATCAATCTCAAATTCCCATGATGACTTCAGCACTATGGACAGCAGCCGCAATGACTGCTGACCAACATCACAGATCAGAAGAAAATCTGTCCCTTCCACAGGCATCACTGATAGTATATTCTGGGGATGGAACATTCTGGGTATTATAGCAGTCTGAAGATAGAACATTCTGGGGAGAGAATACTCTGGTGATGAGGCATCCTGAAGACAGAACCCTCTGGTGATGGAACATCCTGAAGACAGAACCCTCTGGTGATGGAACATCCTGAAGACAGAACACTCCGAGGTAGAAAATTCTGAAGATAGAACTTTCTGGGTATAGAATATGTTGTCCATATAACAATCTAAAGATAGAACAGACTGAAGATGGAGCATTTTGACAATAGTACATTCTGAATATAGAACATTCTGATGATAGAGCATTCTGGGGGTTATAACATTCTGAAGACAGGATATTCTAGGGATAGAATAGTCTGAGGAAGGAACATTCTGAAGACAGAACTTTGTGGGGGATAGACTATTTTGAAGATATAACATTCTCCAGAAAGAACAAGCTGAAGATGGAGCATTCTGACTATAGAAAATTCTGAAAATAATGATAGAGCTTTCTGAAGACAGAATATTCTCAAGTTCGAAAATAGATAGGACATTCTTTAGATACATAGAGCATTGTGAAGACAAAGCATTCTAATGATAGAATATTCACAAGCTAGAAAAATTCTCAAGATAGAACATATTGAAGACATTACATTCTGAAGATCAAAGATTTTGAAGATAGAACATTTGGAAGGCCTGATTCACACTTGCGTCGTGGCTTTCCGGTTTTGAGATCCAGCAGAGAATCTCAAAAACTGGGCCAAAACAGATCAGTTTTGTCCACATTCATTGTCAATGGGGACAAAACTGATCAGGATGCATTCCGTTACGTTTTATTGCATTTTTGGACCGCACACAAAACTTTTGCAAACTGAGGTTTTGTGTCCGGTCTGCGAAACGGAACAAAATGGATCTGGCACTAAAAACAATGTTAGTCAATGGTGCCAGATCCGTTTTTTTGTTTTTTTTTGCTAGCCATCTGGCGCCCATTGACTTAGAATGATTTTCATTCAGGATCCAGTTTAGATTTAATACAACCAGATCTGGCCGAAACTGAGGCATCCGTTTAATCTGGTTTGGAGTTCCTCTGCCGGATCTCAAAACCAGAAAGCCACAACGCAAGTGTGAAACAGGCAGAAGTCTAAACATTTTGAAGATAAAACATTCTGAAGACAGAAGATTCTGATTAAACACAGAGTGGACTGTTCCCCAAAATACAAATGTAAGCGCAGGGTTGACTTAAAAGGGTATTCCCATCACAGACAATGGAGGCATATCGCTAGAATATGCCCCTATTGTCTGATAGGTGCACGTCCCACCTCTGGAACGCGCACCTACAATGAGAACAGAGCAGGGAAATGAACGGAGGGCACACTGGGCATGCGCAGCCACCTTCCAATCATTTCTATGGGGCCGCTAAAAATAGCCAAGCGCTGGCTTAGCTATTTCTGTCTGCCCCATAGAAACTAATGGGAGCAGGGGCCACGCGTGCGCGGTGCTCTCCCATTCACTTCTATGGGAGCAGCGGGGAGCAGTGCTTGGTGGTAGACGGACCCCAGGACATCCGGCGTCCTCCAGCCACAGCTCTCCCCGCTCTGTTCTCCTAGTAGGTTCGGGTCCCAGAGGTAGGACCCACACCTATCAGACAATGGGGGCATATCCTAGCGATATTCCCCCATTGTCTGTGATGGGAATACCCCTTCAAGACAGGTAAAGAAGGTTCTGCAGATAAAGTCTCCCCCGCTTTAAACATTAGTTAATTACGATACTTATTTTCATAGTGGATGCATATATTCATCTAATAAGAAAGGACTGGAGCAGATCCGATGACACTGAACATGAAAATCAAGCTGCCTACTTCCCATAGAAATATTGATCTCTGAGCCCCAGGGACCTCCTGGGTAATTAACAAGGAATTTGTAGCGGTGTGCAGAACAGTGGGGTCAAAGGGGAAGCTATTACATGGTTACAAATCACCCCCTCCTCTTAGGAACGGAGAAGAGAATTTTCTAGCAACGGCTTCGTTCTTTTATCTATGGAGATATTATGGGGACAACGGGCTGTAACTTTTGCATTCATTACAGGGAAGGACGTGTAGGAGTGAAACACAAGATGTTACATCCATGGGATATTCATTAGCAATTTCCAATTTGAATGTGACAAACATGCGTTGAGCGATACAGGGCAGCACGTGTCATACATAAGAATTCAGCGAATGGGGGGGGTGGGGGTTCTATCCATCATTTAGCATATTCCAGAATTTTATGGAACACTTCCTTAAAAGGGCTTTCGATTTTTATGGAAAGAAAGGGCTAGCTTAGCTCAGTTCCATATGCAAAGGGATTTAAAGGGATATTCCCATCTCAGACGTTGATGGCATATCACTAGGATATGCCATGAATGTCAGGTGGGACCTGCTCCTATCTCCAGAATGGGAACCTCAAGTAAACAGAGAACAGCTGTGCATACGCAGCCACCTTCTGTTCACCACTGTAGGAGTCACGAAAAAAGCAGAGCGTTGGCTTGGTTAATCCCAGATGTCCCATAGAGGAGAATGAAGAGGTGGTCGCGCTTGTGCTGTGAGCTCTGCATTCGCTGCTATGGAACTTCCTAAAATAGCTGAGCGTGCTTGCTGAATAAAGAGCACGCCGCAAATGCGCAGTGTACTTTTCTTCACTTTGGGGGCCCCGTTCTTTAAAAGGGAGCTGGTCCCTGACCAACCGTCAATGTCTGAGATGGGCCAACCCCTTTAAGTGCTCCATGGGTGGGTCTAAGGCACTCTGTGCACCTTTGCTTCTTCTGCTTTCTCTGCCAGCCATTCCCTCTCCTGCTTGATTGACAGAGCCAGACAAGACGACTATGCAGGAACCTAGACCTGTCAAACAAGAAGGAAAGGAAGGAGACTTGTATGGAGCTGACACAGAACTGTAATGAATAATAATAATATTAGTATGTTTGCAAAGGGTCTTTATTATGGTTGCAACATCTGGACCTTACATGGTCTTACTTAACCTATCAGATCATCATATAGCTGCATGGTGATCTAAGTTCTGTTCAGTTGAACCATATGGGGTCCAAAGTGTTGTAGCTATAGTATGTATTCTGAAATGCGGCCATATTACAGTCAGGACCATGGTGCCGATCCTCCAGTAGCAGGAATTTAAAAGCAAAGATGTTGAAGATCCTTCTCAATCTTGCATGGCAGGGATGTTCTTCTGCTTTTTGCCTCTTCTGGGTGCACCCCTGACGCTTAGTGATTCAACACATGCTCAGTAAGGAACCTCACGATAAATATTCCCATCAGATTTCTAATATTCAGTCACTAGCAAAAGTAGGGTTTGATGCACACAATTTTTGAGAAGTGACATCAGGAAATTCCCAGAAGTGATGTATTATTTAACATATGCCCTATTTGTTTATACAGGGCATGTCCCTAGCCTAAGAAATGTAGATCACAGGTAGTACATACTGTATGAACTTTTCATCATCACACCTGAAGTGAATACAGACCTCAGACCAGACCCCTAAACCTTAAAGGGTCACTGACAGGCCCAATAAGCATATTTAGCTATAAATATGCATGCATAGGCCTTCTAATGTGTATTAAAAACATATAAGTATAACCCCTGTCCACCTTAGAAATACAGCAAAATCATGTTTGATAACCTGATGTAATCGCTCCTCTTTCTGCCCAAGGGGCGGCGTTTCAGCTCCACATGGGCGCACACACGCGTCCCAACCGCCGTTTTCAAGCGCCGCCCAACTCATCAATATTCCCTTCGCTGGGCGGCTTCTGCTATCCCCAACGTTCCGTGATCCCGCGCATGCCCAATAGAAAGATCTCGGAACGTCGGGGACAGCAGAAGCTGCCCAGCGAAGTGAATATTGATGAGCTGGGTGGCACTTGAAAACGGCGGCTGGGGCGCGTGTGTGCGCCCATGTGGAGCTGAAACGCCGCCCCTTGGGCAGAAAGAAGAGCGATTACATCAGGATAGCAAACATGATTTTGCTGTATTTATAAGGTGGACAGGGCTTATACTTATATGTTTTTAATGCACATTAGAAGACCTGTGCAGTCATATATATATAGCTAAATATGCTTATTGGGCCTGTCAGTGTCCCTTTAAGGTCTATGCCCCCAGGTGATTCTCACACTGCTCCTACGCTTTGCATTTACTTGCAGCACAATATATGATGAAAGCTTGGGGTGTACTTTATTTGATTGGAGGGTGCTTAATTGAAAAATACTGTCCTAAACAAACACATATAGACCCTAGACTATACCACCTAAGCTAAAGCTGGGCATACACATTCAATAGCTGTCGGCCAAGCAATTGTTCGGCTGGCAAGTATCTCTTCTGACCCCCTACCGACTTCCCGTACACATACACACTCATCTCAGTGTAACGGGGAAAGACGAAGAGAACAAGAGGATCGGAAAATATTCTCTTCACTTGATCTCCCCCGGCATTATCAGTCAGGGGAGAGTCAGGAGCTCCGCACAGATAGGCTGTTGACTGAACCCACCATTCTCAGCAAGTTTGGATGACAGTACACTAATGTGTATAGGGGCCTCAATTCTGACCACCGAAACAAATATAGACCATACACCAGATGCCCTAATCTAATCAAAACCCCTAAAGAAATAAAGACCCCAATCAGACACCCTAAACTAATACAGATCCAAGCCAGACCTCCTTAAATAAACACAGACCCCAGACCAGACTACCTAAGCTAAGACAGACACCAGACCACACCCAGCTAAGAAATACATACCCCCAGTCCAGACACCCTAGACAAATACAGACCCCAGACCAGGCAAGCTTAAATAAACTCCAGACCAGACTACCTAAACTAATATAGACCCAATAAACAAATACAGATCCTAGACCAGACCCCCAAAACTAATACAGATGCCAAACCAGATCAGCAAAATAAATACTGACAGCCGACAGTTCGGCAAAGCCAGCCAAACTCCCGCGCATAAGCGCTGTCAGTCACAGCGAAGGGGACGTGGTTACCTTGACTTGAAGCAAGGAGGCCGCTGCCCCCTTGACTTCAAGCATGACTAGAAAATAGAGCGGGCAGGGGATAAAAGAACATTTTCATAGTTTTTGATGCATCTGACTGCTGAAAGAAAATTATCATTAGAAACACACTGCGGGCTACGTTCAGGCGGTTTGGGATGGTTTTTGGAGGTGACAGGTTCCCTTTAAATAAACACAGGCTCCAGACCAGCTAAACTAATACAGCCGCTAAACCAGACCACGTAAATTAATGCAGACTCACTCTAGACTTGAACCCCTAAATTAACACAGACCCCAGACCAAACTCACCTCTCCTCCTTCCTACTGCTCACCTAGATCTCAGCGAAAGAACATTTTCTGTGACGCCACCCAGGAGTGAAGAGGAATGAGGAAAGGTGAATATTTAGGCAGAACACAGGGTCTTGGAAACTTGACATTTTGTATGGTAGTTCAAAAGTTCTCCCTGTCTATGTGCACATTCCCATCAGCATTCCAAGAACATACTGATAGAACAGTGGATGAGTAGACTATACGTTCACAACTCATGAGATATCAGGATGTGTTACATGAAGTTCCACCTGGACCACTAGGGTCAGAATGAAAAGCTGGGGTCAACTATAGATTGGACGTCTTCAGATATGCAGTCGAAGTTCTCAGAGGTAGGAAACAGATTTGATGTAAGACAAAGCCATGTTTGTGGCATTTTTACATTCATTCTGATCCTGTGATTTACTCTGCAGAATAATAAGCTGGATGGATGCGGGGACATGATCTTTATTTGATCTGCTGAAGATTCATGGTGACAAACACAGTGGGAAGGATGCATGCACCCCGAACATCTAATTCAAAAGCTTAGAGATGACCCAGTTGAGGGAACATAAAATATGACAGATGTATAATAACAGTAGCATCACTCAAGTAATCGCAGTTTAGGCCAGCTAATTTTGTTGACTTGATAATGGGTCATCAGTATGTGCAATGATACAGCCAAGTGGTTTAGAAACATGAAGTATCACGTTCTTCTGAATTAGTCACATCTTAATACCAAGAATAAATGAATTTCAATGAGCTAATGGTATAAGCTATTTCCAGCGCTCATCCTTCCTAAGAGTTGACAAGAGTAGCGCCGCGGCCTTCTCGCTGTTTACCGCTGGTCCAGTGACGTCACGACTAGTATCGCCTCTATTGAGTGGTCCCTAACACTAGTTCCTACCTGTTTATGGGCCATGACAGCCACACAAAGTCCAGGGAATGCAGGTCAGCATGCACGCCAAGCACACTCTGCTTTTAACCCCGTCCGGTGCCATTACAGCTTTCATCGGATCCAGGGATGCAAGTACTGAGTCTGCTTATATAGAACCTACCAGTAGCCATTTGGAGCCAGGAGAAGTATATGGTGGGCTCAGCGTGCATGTTGGTACTTGCATCCCTGGATCCGATAAAAGCTGTAATGGCACCGGACGGGGTTAAAAGCAGAGTGTGCTTGGCGTGCATGCTGACCTGCATTCCCTGGACTTTGTGTGGCTGTCATGGCCCATAAACAGGTAGGAACTAGTGTTAGGGACCACTCAATAGAGGCGACCTTGACGTGGTGAGTGGCTTATTACGCTTTGGCCAAAATGTACACCAATGCCTCATCCAGCATGGAGGCAGGGCAGAATGCTGGGTGCAGAGTGCTGATGCATTTGTATTTTCCGTTTGTATATGTATTTCGCCATAGTGATGTGCACCTACATACAGGTTGTGCTGACTCAATCCCCCACATTTTTTCTTTGTAGTATATATTGGAGGTGTGGTAATCTCCTTGGAGTCATGCACACCTGACCAGTCAATCTGTCCTGGAGGCTGGTTTTAAAGTCAGTATAAAACTGAGTCTGCTTATATAGAACCTACCAGTAGCCATTTGGCTCCAGGAGAAGTATATGGTGGGCTCAGCGTGCATGTTGGTACTTGCATCCCTGGATCCGATGAAAGCTGTAATGGCACCGGACGGGGTTAAAAGCAGAGTGTGCTTGGCGTGCATGCTGACCTGCATTCCCTGGACTTTGTGTGGCTGTCATGGGCCATAAACAGGTAGGAACTAGTGTTAGGGACCACTCAATAGAGGTGACCTTGACATGGTGAGTGGCTTATTACGCTTTGGCCAAAATGTACACCAATGCCTCATCCAGCATGGAGGCAGGGCAGAATGCTGGATGCAGAGTGCTATCACATTTGTATTTTCCGTTTGTATATGTATTTCGCCATAGTGATGTGCACCTACATACAGGTTGTGCTGACTCAATCCCCCACATTTTTTCTTTGTAGTATATATTGGAGGCGTGGCGATCTCCTTGGAGTCATGCACACCTGACCAGTCAATCTGTCCTGGAGGCTGGTTTTAAAGTCAGTATAAAACTGAGTCTGCTTATATAGAACCTACCAGTAGCCATTTGGCTCCAGGAGAAGTATATGGCCCATAAACAGGTAGGAACTAGTGTTAGGGACCACTCCATAGAGGCGACCTTGACGTGGTGGATGGCTTATTACGCTTTGGCCAAAATGTACACCAATGCCTCATCCAGCATGGAGGCAGGGCAGAATGCTGGATGCAGAGTGCTATCACATTTGTATTTTCTGTTTGTATATGTATTTCACCATAGTGATGTGCACCTACATACAGGTTGTGCTGACTCAATCCCCCACATTTTTTCTTTGTAGTATATATTGGAGGCGTGGCGATCTCCTTGGAGTCATGCACACCTGACCAGTCAATCTGTCCTGGAGGCTGGTTTTAAAGTCAGTATAAAACTGAGTCTGCTTATATAGAACCTACCAGTAGCCATTTGGCTCCAGGAGAAGTATATGGTGGCCTCAGCGTGCATGTTGGTACTTGCATCCCTGGATCCGATGAAAGCTGTAATGGCACCGGACGGGGTTAAAAGCAGAGTGTGCTTGGCCTGCATGCTGACCTGCATTCCCTGGACTTTGTGTGGCTGTCATGGCCCATAAACAGGTAGGAACTAGTGTTAGGGACCACTCAATAGAGGCGACCCTGACGTGGTGAGTGGCTTATTACGCTTTGGCCAAAATTTACACCAATGCCTCATCCAGCATGGAGGCATGGCAGAATGCTGGATGCAGAGTGCTATCACATTTGTATTTTCCGTTTGTAAATGTTATTATATACTTTCTATGTCAGAAAGTATATTATAGTGCATTTGTATTGTGCGGCAGTTGTGTGCGGTTCTGCTGCGATACTGCAGGTATATAGAGGGACAAGTGTTATTGGAACAAATAATTTTACTGGTGTGATATACCAGTCGTCCCCCCAAAAAACTGATTGAAGCGGGGTGTTAAATATACTTTCTTTATAGTGCATTTGGGTACTGTATAGTGCATTTGCGCATGCGCGTACGCGAAAAATATATTGCTGATATTTCGCATTGAAAAAAATAATAAAGAGAGATCGCAAATTCGAATAATACATCTGGTATGTCACTGTCCATGTTGTGGGACTATTTGTGCACTTCTACTAAGTATTTCTTGGCTGCAAATATGAGCTGAAGGTTTTTCAGGTTCGCCTGCCATTAAAATGAATGGGACCAGCCGCAAACTTGCTGTTCGCAAACATTTGATTGAGTTCGCGCGATCGTGTTCGCGAACCGTCCCGGCAGATGTTCGTCCATCACTACCCATCATTACCTGACCTGAATTCTGCCTGATCTCCATTTTGAACCTAAGCTTCCCACCCTGATCTCAGACTGTTTATCAGATCGTATGTACTCTGCCTGCCCTGACCTCAGCTTTTCTCCTGACTACAGTTTTGCCTGATTCTTCAGTGCTCCACATGGGTGTCTCTTGAACCCCATGAGTCTACCATCACTTGAACAGAGACTACTCCCTATAGGTAGCGGCCTTGTTTTTCCCCTGCAGCGGAGTCCAGATCCCTGTATAGGGGTTAATGGATGAAGAACAGGGGGAGCCACTTAGATAGGACCCTTAGGAGTAGCCCCAAACCAAATCTGTTTCAAGTGATAACAACATCCACTTTATAAACTGCAACAAAGATTCAGACATTCAATAGATGGTCAAGAGAAGATATGGTGATGTCACTCATCGAAGGGACAATCGCGTTAACTACAGGTCCATTAATTAATATGCTTGGCTGGGTCTACATCGAGAATATACGGAGACTGGTCACACTGTCATAAATTTATTTTTGGTGTTTTCATCGGAACATTCAGCTGAGTCGAATTCTATTACAGCAGTCCCCGTGATAGCATATGAATAAGTGTCGAGAAAGTGCTCTCCGCACGCATAAAGCTTTACCATATGTTTTATTACGCTTTTAGGGGAAAATAAACACTACTGGCCCGATGGGTGTTGTTACGTCTTAAACAAATTTCTCATCTTATTTACATAATGATAAAATGTGCATGTTTAGGTTGGATGTGTGATAGCTCTAAAACAGAGTTTTTGGACTGTGATATACAGTAAGTACCCTCGATGTACATACCATAAGTCTAGGAGGCACGTGTTGCATCCCTAGGCTAATGCTTCTGGCTTTGTAATGGGGACACAATACCTGGCTCTTTAATGAATACACAGGGCCTAGTTTGGTAATGGATGCAGTGGGGCTGACTGTTTCTTTCTTTTTTTGGATGGGGGATGGTAGTTCTATTAGACAAGGCAGTTTCTATGAAATTACCCCAAACATTAATTAAGGTTGTGTTCACATATGGAAGTACCTGCATGCCACTAGCTACTCCTTTAAATATGGGGGGGGGGGGGGGGGACATGGAACACAGAAATGCCTAATCAGGCATATACTTTATCAATATCCTATGGCTACACAAACAATAATATTGCCATACAGGGACCCAGGGTCAGACTGTAGGTCCCCTGTGGAGTATTATAACAGGGCAGACTATACATGAAAACACAGCACTGATCAGACAGAATCTACAACAATTGCATCCAGTGACTCACATGTCTGTTTGTAAACATTCACTTTCCCTTTCTTCTCCATCCAGCTCTGACCACCATGATGACATCTCCCAAAAACTACAGTTTATTATAACAGGGCAGACTATACATGAAAACACAGCACTGATCAGACAGAATCTACAACAATTACATCCAGTGACTCACGTGTCTGTTTGTAAACATTCACTTTCCCTTTCTTCTCCATCCAGCTCTGACCACCATGATGACATCTCCCAAAAACTACAGTTTATTATTACAGGACAGACTATACAGAAAAACACAGCACTGATCAGACAGAATCTACAACAATTACATCCAGTGACTCACATGTCTTTTTTTTAAACATCCACTTTCCCTTTCTTCTCCATCCAGCTCTGACCACCATGATGACATCTCCCAAAAACTACAGTTTATTATAACAGGGCAGACTATACAGGAAAACACAGCACTGATCAGACAGAATCTACAACAATTACATCCAATGACTCACGTGTCCATTTTTAAACATTCACTTTCCCTTTCTTTTCCAACCAGGTCTGACCACCATGATGACATCTCCCAAAAACTACAGAGTTTTCTGACGAGGCATGCATGGCCATTGACAGCCTCAATAGCCACATAAATTCTGACCCCAGACAAGACTCCGGAATTAAATCAGATCCCTTAAGAGCTCAAAGCAGCCCCCTAAATTAAACACACCTAATGCAAATAACACTGCCATAAAGTTGCCTAAATAATACCTCATTCCTGAATAAACAAATTAGGGAATGAAGCTGCATACGTTTGGGCACCGAGTGCGAGCAAGTTGCAACACCTTCAGTAATGACATTCCAATCAGGCCACACATCCCCAACACTGGCACTATCTGCATCACATATAGAATCTCATGAGTGGTATATAAATGAGGTGGCCCATATGCAGTGACCCGAAGCATCCACCTATGACTCTTGCTGCTTCCACCCAGGGGAGCACCACCAATAAGACCAGGTGAGGCGATCGCCTCAGGCAGCATCAGGTATACTAGGGGCAAGAGGGGGGCAGCGGAAGGGCCATCGGCAATGAGCGCTTTCATTGTGGCAAAGGGTTTAGGTTAAGAAATTGGCATCGGGGGGCGCCGTTTCAGTTGTTGCCTCTGGCAGCAGAAAAGCTAGGTGCACCCCTGCCTCCACTGTGCATAGATGACCAGTCCACTTGATGGCAAACTCCTCTACCAAAGAGACTAGTCCATATAGTACATCTAGACGGACAAATAGAATCTATATATATAAAACTCAATTATCTACCCATGGCAAAGAATATATTTTCGTTTAATGTTGTCTCACTGTGGTATGTGCTCTATAAACACATATAAAGAGACGCGGAGTGTTAGCAGGTTCGGCTCTGCGCTGCTCGCCTGCTTTTACTATAGCGTGTTCCACCTCGACAGCCTGCTGAGTGTCGAGCGTTACAACTAGGTGTCACTCATGCTATCAACAACTGTTATTATGGCCCATTCAGGCGGGCTGACCTCTGCCCAATCCACTGCACTTACCCCACTTCTAATCCTGTCTACTCCAACTAAAGGTTTATAAAGCTGGTACCTTTTGTGAATATAAATTTAAGTTATCTTCTCCCAAATACTTCTTTCAGTGCCTCATGAGTCAGTGTCTCGAATTTTTAAGAGCAGATCAAGAGCAGTCATCCATCAGGCACCTACAAAAGCAGTCTACCTTGTTCAGCTGCTGCAGAGCCTCTTTTACATGTGGAAAGGAGAGCTTCACGCAGACATGAGGGTCTGCCGCTGTGGGACTTGTGTACACGTACATTTTAAATGGGCTGTGCCATGAAAAAATATTCTACATTTCTCAAACCATCTCCTGAATCTGAATACTTTTGTAATTGCATGTCATTAAAAATGTATTATAGTCACTGAGTTATTCAATAAAATGTATCTGTACAGCGCCACCTGCTGTTTGCTCTTTTCCTTATTTCTTGTCCATCTCACTGAGGTGGTCGCACACGCTCAGTTTAAATCTTCAACTGTCACCAGTCATAGATTCTGTTAAAAGCTGTGGCAGTTACAGGGAAAGGACAGGCGTCTGAGAAAGGACACACACCCCTGAGCTGTGATAGAGAGGGCTGCAGCAGTATGGACACACCCCTGAGGTGCCAGCCTGAAATAAATCTAGCACAGTCGTGGCGAACCTATGGTACGAGTGCCAGAGGCGGTACTCAGAGACCTCTCTGAGGGCACCTGTGCCCTTGAAAAAGTATATGGTGTACCAATATGCCCTAGACTTTTCCTGCCATTCATCAGCGCAGGGCGCACTATGAACAGCACAGGCAGTACATTGAATGCAGGCAGCTATTATAGCTACATGATAAAGTAAATAGAAGATATACTATTTTGGACTGTAGTATTCAGGTTACAATGCCATGTTGGCACTTTGCGATAAATATATGGGTTTTGGTTTGCAGTTTGGGCACTCGGTCTCTACAAGGTTCGCCATCTCTGATCTAACAGAAGAACTGTAGTAATGAACGGCTAGAGCTCTGGCTCCATGTCAAGTACAGAGCTGGTTCTAAGTTTGTTATAAAGAGGTTGTCATGTACTATATGACGTCTGACTTTTATTTTTGACATCAGCCATGGCAGAAGAAGATGTTGAAGATGTCTAGATTAGGTTGTCCAAAATTAGGGAAAATTTGGGCACAGGCAGGAGCTGATGTATGATATACAAATAAGCAATACTTAGCCGTTGAATCCCTAGCTGCTTTCAGTCCCTCCTGCCGGTCTTTGTGTACAGGGCTATAGAGCTGACGTTACGCCAACATTTGACCACTGCAGCCAATCATTGCTCTCAAAGGTACTGTGATTGGCTTGCGGTGATCACATGTCTGCAGCCCTGTGAACATATTCCGACAGGGAAGACAGGAACTGCAGCACTCGATCAGCTAAGGATTTAACGGGTAAGTAATGATTAGTTAGTCGGTGCCCAAATGTTTCCTAATCTCAGACAACCCCTTATGGTTCCAGGCCAGTTCTATGTGGTACAAACTTATAAAAACTAATAATATTATTAGAGATGAGCGAAGTTTTGTAAAATTCTATTCGGCTGCTTTGCCGAATTTTACAAATAAAATCCACTTTGTGACTAATTACTTTGTCATGGAGGGCATTTTCTTTGTAAGTAGTGGGTGCAATTGTACCCCTCAGATGCCGCATTCATAGCTGATCTTCAATAATCTGATGTAAAATAAAAAATAAAAAATAACACCTGATCCATTTGCTTGCAATGGGCCGGCCACCACCATCTTGCTTGGAGGTCTGACGCAAAATCCCACGCAGTCCGAGATGATGTCATCAAGCTGGCTGGCCGGTCATACGTCACCACCAGGGCCGTTTGAAGGAATTTGGGGGCCCCAAGCAAAATAGACATGGAGGCCCCCCCCCTCCACGCCCTCCCCACCTTACGCAAGCAAAGCCTACAGGAACCACAGTATAGCCATACAGTTTAAGTTCACCCACAATTTATATAAATAAAAAAGGTTTACAGTGCAAATACTGCTGTTGCATTTAATGTGCATGAAATTTAAACATTTTTAACAAATGTCCTACTTACTCTCCCCCTCAGTGTTTTTTTTTTTTTTTTTACTCCCTACCCCACCTTAGATAAGTTCCTAAGTTAATTCAGTCCTCTGGCTCCTTCCCTGGACCCTGTAGCGTGGCCGAGCTCCTCGCTCTCTACCTCCAGTCCTGGCTGTCACTCAGTGCGGCCGGGAACCGCGTGGTACAGGTCAGGAGATTCAGTTTCCTGTTCCCGGCCGGACTAAAAGGAAGTGAGCACTCAGTGTACACTTCCTCTCAGTCCGGCCGGGAACAGAAAACTGAATCCCCTGTTCCTGTACCGTGCGGTACCCGGCCGGACTGAGTGACAGCCAGGAGGTAGAGGAGGAGAGCTCGGCCACGCTACAGAGCAGCAGTCAGCAGAGGAGGAACTCGGGAGGTAACCAGAAGTGCTGCAGCCGCCTGAGGCTCTCTATAGAGCGCTCAGGCGGCTGCAGCCTTAAAGGAAGCAAAACAAGCACCGCCTCTGCTTGGCCCCGGGCCAGCTCGGGGCCCCAAGCAATTGCTTGTTTTGCCTGTCTGTTAGCGACGGCCTGGTCACCACGCACAAGATTTTAGCCGAGATCTTCAAGCAAGATGGCGGCAGCCGGCCCGTTGCGTGCAAATGGATCAGGTAAGTATTTCTGGTTAAATCGATTAGCTACTGCAAGGCACGAGGAAATTTGGCTTTGCAGCAAATCAAATTTATCCTGAAATTCGGATCACTCATCACTAATGATTATCCTATGGAGATTTCCCTACAACACATTAGCGTTTCGTTCTATGAAAAAAAAATTGTGCCGTATTCAATTGGCTGCTATATGGCGTAGATGCTCATTTTCAAACAGAGAAGTCAATGGAAAGGGAAAAACCGTATATACCCAACAGATCAATACAAAACTCTATGGGGGAGATTTATCAAAACTAATGTAAAGGAAACTAGCTTAGTTGTCCACAGTAACCATCGGTTTTTAATATGGATATACACCAAATCCTGATTGAGTTTCCCCCAGGAGAGTAGATGTAGCCCATGCATATGAGGACACCATTATTATAAATGGCACATGGTAGGTAGAGGGCAATTCATCTTGCCCCTCCTTGTTTTATTCTATACTGCCACCCACTGTCCAGAAGTTGTAACTACACCTCATCAGGTGGAAACCCTACATGGAAGGTGGATGTAACGAGCTCATGGCCTCTGTCACTGTCTTTCCAACATTGCTCTATAATGTCTTAAAACACAAACCAATGAAATGGTATATTGTTATTAGAAAACATAATAAAACTTCAAAGGTGCTTCTTTTGGTTTCACACGCCGGGCCCCCACGCACATGATGGCCTATATGTCCTGCAGTAACAAGATGAAACGATTGTGTGTTATTTTCCAGCACCAGGATCTCATCTACTCCTCGTCTCTTTCTGATTCCTATAATGAAGTTTTTTTCCCCCAAGCCCTCAAGTATTATCAAGCAATGAATGAAGAGGTTTTTGTTCACAAGGCCCTTTGAAAATACACAGGAACAGGGCTTTGTCATAAGAAAACAGATTTTTCAAGTGTTTCTGAATTATTTTTGTACAATGCATTTAGGCTTTTTTTGAGTAGTTGATGTAGGATGGGAGTTCAATTCAGGAGAATTCCGCTCATCCATAATAACTACATCACCTACCCCTTCAAAGCTTTACAACCTATCGGTTTGCTCTTATAGGGCACATTCTATTTTTGTTTTTGCGGTACTGCAGCATGGATATGAGGATGCGGATATTAAAATGAATGTAACATAGTAACATAGTATATAAGGCCAAAAAAAGACATTTGTCCATCCAGTTCGGCCTGTTATCCTGCAAGTTGATCCAGAGGAAGGCAAAAAAAAAAACTGTGAGGTAGAAGCCAATTTTCCCCACTTAAGGGGGAAAAAATTCCTTCCCGACTCCAATCAGGCAATCAGAATAACTCCCTGGATCAACGACCCCTCTGTAGTAGCTATAGCCTGTAATATTATTACATCCAGAAATACATCCAGGCCCCTCTTGAATTCCTTTATTGTACTCACCATCACCACCTCCTCAGGCAGAGAGCTCCATAGTCTCACTGCTCTTACCGTAAAGAATCCTCTTCTATGTTTGTGTACAAACCTTCTTTCCTCCAGACGCAGAGGATGTCCCCTCATCACAGTCACAGTCCTAGGGATAAATAGATGATGGGATAGATCTCTGTACTGACCCCTGATATATTTATACATAGTAATTAGATCTCCCCTCAGTCGCCTTTTTTCTAAAGTGAATAACCCTAATGTTGATAATCATTCAGGGTACTGTAGTTGCCCCATTCCAGTTATTACTTTAGTTGCCCTCCTCTGGACCCTCTCCAGCTCTGCTATGTCTGCCTTGTTCATAGGAGCCCAGAACTGTACACAGTACTCCATGTGTGGTCTGACTAGCGATTTGTAAAGTGGTAGGACTATGTTCTCATCACGGGCATCTATGCCCCTTTTGATGCAGTGCATTATCTTATTGGCCTTGGCAGCAGCTGCCTGACACTGGGTTTTGCAGCTTAGTTTGCTGTTTATTAAAATTCCTAGATCCTTTTCCATGTCAGTGTTACCCAGTGTTTTACCATTTAGTATGTACGGGTGACTTGCATTATTCCTTCCCATGTGCATAACCTTACATTTGTCAGTGTTAAACCTCATCTGCCACTTATCTGCCCAAGCCTCCAATCTATCCAGATCCCTCTGTAGCAGAATACTGTCCTCTTCCGTGTCAATTACTTTACAAAAATTGATACTTTACTGTGCAAGCCTTCTACAAGATTATTAATAAATATGTTGAAGAGAATAGGGCCCAATACTGACCCCTGAGGTACCCCACTAGTGACAGTGACTCAATCTGAGTATGTACCGTTAATAACCACCCTCTGTTTTCATTGAGCCAGTTACTTACCCACTTACAGACGTTTTCTCCCAGTCCAAGCATTCTCATTTTATATACTAACCTTTTATGTGGTACAATGTCAAATGCTTTGGAGAAGTCCAGATATACGACATCCATTGATTCGCCTCTGTCAAGTCTAGAACTTACCTCCTCATAGAAATTGATTAAATTAGTTTGACATGACCGATCCCTCATGAAGCCATGCTGATATGGCGTTATTTGCTTATTTCCATTGAGATGCTCCAAGATAGCATCTCTTAGAAAACCTTCAAACAGTTTACCCACAACGGATGTTAAACTTACCAGCCTATAGTTTCCGAGCTCTGTTTTTGGACCCTTTTTGAATATTGGCACCACATTTGCTATGTGCCAATCCTGTGAAACACTCCCTGTCAGTATAGAGTCCTTAAATATCAGAAATAAGGGTCTGGCTGTGACATTACTTAATTCTCTTAGGATGGGGGTGCATGCCATCTGGTCCTGGCGATTTGTCTATTTTAATCTTTTTAAGACGCCGCTGTACTTCTTCCTGGGTCAGACAGGGCACTTTTAATGGGGAATTTACTTTTACATTCTGCATTTCATCTGACGGTTTATTTTCTTCAGTGAATGCAGTGGAGAAAAAAATATTTAATAGCTTTGCTTTCTCCTCATCGCTCTCTGCAACTCCCCCCTCATTGCTCTGTAAAGGGCCGACATCTTCAGATTTATACTTTTTACCATTTATATAATTGAAGAACATTTTAGGGTTAGTTTTGCACATCTGATCCACAAAAAATTACAATAAATACGGTTGTGTACATGAGGCCTAATGGTGAGAGGAGCGATCACAGAGAGGTTGGAGCCCCATAGCGAAACTCAAAAATATTCCATTGCAACACAAACTTAGAAGGACTGTTACTTTTTGAGATCTTCCACTGAACTTTGTGCTTATTTCCTAATGCTGCTGTTGCAAGCTAATCGAGAAGACTAACTGGTTTGTTGTAGGTTCTCGGTTAGCTTGGGGAAGGCTGATAAAGTCTTCAACCTCAAATCACAAACATAAAATAACTTTATGGGGCATCTAGGAGTAAGAATACTACTGTTAACAAGAATAAGGACCTACTCTACCCAACTTAAAAAAAGCAAACATGATGGTGTTGATGGACAGGGACTGTCAATTTGACGCATGCACTGCTGCTCCGAGTAGTGGTGCAAGAGCAGAGGAGCTGCTTCAGCAATTGGAGCAGAGATTGCGCTTGCGCAGTTAGCAGCACATGAACAGAAGCAGAGCCTCTGCTCTTGCACCGCTACTCATTCAGCGACCAGGCAGCAGCGACGTTCGTGAGTCTGGGTGACCGGATGGATGTAGTAGTAGTTGTGCTCACGCTTCTGAAGCTCCATTGGCTGACATTTAGTGATGGGAAGGGCTCACCTTTTCTATACTTCGGGGCACACTCTAGTTCTGGAATTCTCCTGCCTGATAACAGTTGAGGTTCCCTTGGTGTTGATGGTTTTGAGGTGTGAGGCAAGATTCCAGTTGTTGTGATGTTGTCACTTTTCAGTGCAGTAGTAGTGCAGGAGGCAATGAGGAGGCAGTTGTGCAGCAGAACAGTTCTTTACTGAAGAATTCAAATGCAAACAGATCAGGACAGTTCTTATCAGCCAGTGGACTGGCAGTTGTTACACAGAGTGCACTTTCTCAGATGTTGCAGGTTTCACAGCTGCATAGGTAGATAATAGGCCAAATTGTATCTTCCTTAATCTGCACCTCTTTGGCTGACATTGACATGAGCATCCAGATATATGTTGTAATGCTTTAGATAAATGCAACCAGAAGGGCAATTCTCTCTCATGGCAGGAAAACTCTTCTGCTCCATTCTTTAAACCGATTACAGTACTCAAAGTATGCTTCCATGTAATCCACCTTGGGATGTGGAGATTCTCACAGTGAGCCAAACTGTGGTTTGATATTGTCATGCACTGGAGGCAACTCCTGAACATGGGTGCTGTAGAGTGAATGGGTCGATACCAGACAAGTTATCTCTACTGGACTTTCTCTACACCTCTCTCTCTTACATCTGGTATGCTTCTGGATATGTTCGAGCCCTGTCCTTGGTGGTACTGGGTGCAGGACGAGCTTGAGTGTCAGCTCCTACATGAACTGCCTCTCCCTAGCTAGGCTAGACCAGCCGATTAAACTCTCTAGTTTAGACTTGAACTGACTAGAATGTTCCAACTCCTCAATTTTTATAGAGGGTGACACCAGCCCCATCTAGTGGTGGCTACATATAGGGCTGTTAGGACCATTTGTACATACAGGAAATGCAGAAAATGCATATATTATACAGAAAGATATTGTCTTTGTAGTTTGCAGCATACTGCACCTCTCGGATTGTCGAAGGTTGTTAAAGATATCTGGCCCTGTCAATCAAGAGGCAGGTGGGCTCTTCATCTGTGGGCACTGGTTGTGCACAGTGCAACAGATACATTTGCTAGATGGGGGTGGTTAAATGCTAACAATGCTCATCAGAGTACCCCCTCAAAAAAAAGATTCCTATACTTTCACTGTACTGGGTTTGCATTCATAGCTGCATTCAAAGTTCATGTCCATAATCTACCAGTATCCCCTGCTTGTTCAGTGTCTGTACAGACTTTTGTCTGCTCTGTTGCCTTCTGAGTGAGATGTCTCTTTACACCAGTCATCTCGTGTTGTAATGAGCTCAGTGACTGAGACTGAGTTGCAATGCCAGCCGCAGCCTGTGATCAAGAGTGCCGCTATTTGTGGAAGAAAACAGCCATGCAGCCCCTTTAAGCCATGCGGCCCCATTTAATTTGCTTTTTCTCTCCACTGATTTTCCACTTTCATCATATTAAGTACGTGTAGTTGTAGTCATCCCGCAGTTGTCAGCACAGGTATGAGATTATACATCATTTGAGGCAACCTGTTCCATATAATTTAGACATTACTGCAGCTAAAACATATCATGGAAGGAAATGAGATGGAATAACACACTTGAAAGGGTTTAACATGTCTTAAAACACAAAATATTATTTAAGCAGAGAGCTCTATCATGAAAAGCTCTGTACTGCTAAGTAGACTAATATACCCCCTGTGTGCCCGTCGACATCACCCACTAAAGAAAACACCCATTAGATAGAGATGTATAATTATGCATGGCTAACTCCAGTGCATGGTAACAGCAGTGGGCAGTGTGGCATTGTCATAGTAGGACCCCAATCAGTACTGCTTATGGAGGCACTCTGGGTGATGCTGTTAATGAGACTGTTCCTTATGGAGGCACTGTTATTAGATGCTCAGGCTGGCACTGCTCATAGGTGCGCTTTTCATGACAACGTTAATGTGGGCACTACCACTTATGGAGGCCCTCTTATTGACACTATTTTTGGAGACACTGTGTCTGGGACTATGTTTCATGACTTTCTAGCTGGCACTGTTACTTGGGCACTCTAGATATCACTATTTACGGAAGAGCACAGTCAGTGACTTATGGGAGCAACCTGGTTGACACTTTTAAGGTGCCCACCTTCAATAGCTCTTTGGTTGAAATCTATCTTTCACAATCCTTCTCTCCTTTTGGGGTTCATTTGGGAGCCCCCATACACATTAGATTGTTCGCCAGTCCCACCAAAAACATCAGGTTCCGTTGACAATACTCTAATGTGTATGGGGGGCCTTTAACACAGACGGTGCTATAAAGGGTGGATAGATACGTTCCTTTAGGGTCCTGGTGCCTAAGGCCCTTTTGTCACATAAGGAAACAACTGTATTATAACTGGCACAAAGTAGGTGACTATCTTTGGATGTCCCATAGTGGTGAATGGAGAACTCACAGCGCATGCACAGGGACTGCTACATTTACTTCTATGGTACTGCCAGAAATAGCCAGACTAATGCTCGACTATTTTCAGAACTCCAATAGCAGTGAATGGAGGGTGGCCATCCTTGGACAGTGTGCTCTCCTTCACTTCGGGGAGCAAATCACAGATGTGGGATCCGCATCTATCTGACATACAGTAGATGGTGTATCCTAAAGATATGCCATCAATATCTGTGATGGAAATACCTGTTTAAGGAGGTAATGCTCAAGCTGGTACTGCTAAGGTGGGTCTGATGCTATATTATGGGGGCACTTTAGCTGCCTTTATAGAACCAGCCATTGTTTGGCTCAGGTACAAAAAGATTTCCAGCCAAAAGGCCGTTGTTAAAATTTGACAACTACCCTACGGGTCAACTCTATAGGGGTTGAATCGTTCGCACTTACCCCTAGACCCAGGAGCCTAATGGGGGACAAAGTCTCTTCTGCCACATGAAAGAACAGTAGTACTATAAATGCGATGTTTGGAGAGGTGGTACAGATACTCATATATCCTCCGTATCTTATCATTATACTAATATTTTCCATTTCAGACCTCATTACTGTATGGATATTACTAAGGCACAACACGTATCTAAAACACACAGCAGCATCAAAATGACCAGCTCTTAATAAAGCCATAAGTTACATAGTTACATAGTTGATATGGTTGAAAAAAGATGCAAGTCCATCAAGTTCAACCAAGGGATAGGTGAGGACACGAATCCCAGAAGGAAACGAGACTCAGATTTCTACACTTTTTCATAAGCATTAATGTTGTTTACTTAAGAATTCATCTAAACCCTTTATTAAAACCGTCCACTGTTCCTGCTGTGACCACGTCCTGAGGAAGTCTATTCCACAGATTCACAGTTCTTACAGTAAAGAAGCTTTGACGCTTCTGGAGACAGAACTTTTTCTTCTCCAGTCGGAGGCAGTGCCCCCTTGTCTTTTAAGGGCATTTTACATGGAACAGTTGTTCACAGTATTTTTTGTATGGCCCATTTATATATTTGTATAGGTTAATCATGTCCCACCTTCGTCTCTTCTCAAGACTAAATCAATTCAATACTTTTAATCTTTCTTCATAACTAAGACCCTCCCTGCCCCTTATCAGTTTAGTCGCTCTACTCTGTACTTTTTCCAGCTGTAGTGCATCCTTTCTATGGACTGGTGCCCTGAACTGAACTGCATATTCCAGATGAGGCCGCACCAGCGCTTTGTAAAGTGGTAATATCACATCCCTGCCCCGCGGGTCCATGCCTTGTTTAATGCATGACAATATCCTGGTGGCCTTAGAAGCAGCTGATTGACATTGTGTGCTGTAATTTAATCTACCATCTACAAGGACACCCAAATCCTTCTCTATAAGTGACTCTCCCAGTGTTACATCCCCTAGAACATATGAAGCACGGAGATTATTACTACCAAAATGCAGAACTTTACATTTATCCACATTGAACCTCATTTGCCAAGTTGATGCTCAATCACTCAGAGTGTCCAAGTCAGCTTGTAGCTTATGGACATCTTCCATAGACTGTACAGTACTAAATAGCTTGGTGTCATCTGCAAAAATAGAAATGGTGCTATTAATCCCGTCCTCGATATCATAAAAAAATAAATTTAATTAATTAATTAATTAATTAAGTGGCGTGCAACTGAGAGGTTAGGGTAATCGCCGCAGTTAACACCGTCAGAGAGCCCATCGGACACGGAAAAGCAAGTCTGAAGCATTCGGAGAGGAAGGCGTTTGCTTCATGGCAGGCTAGAAAGGGTTAAGTGCTTGTTAGTGGCTGTTTTTGGAGAAGAAGGGATGACGGTTGGCGCGTCCCTTTCATTGCGTGTCACTATGCAGAATTTAATGAGCGCGGATTGAATTCCAGCGCCCGCTGCCTCACTCTGTGACTTTTCTCTGACGAGACGCGTCATCCCGTCCTGATCATCTCTTTTTATTTTCACCTTAATTGGTTCGTTTGCTTCCGTTTGTAGCTTCGTGTTCCTACAGACTTCAGTCCTCCTCTGTCAGGAATAAGCCCCCAGCGCTGTCATCCCTCCCTTCTGTCATCGTGGGGGGAAAACGAAAAAAAAAAATATGCAAAGCAACCTTCACCGCTTTATCAGTAGGCACGTGAGCCATCGTAGAGACAAGAGATGAGTAGGAGACGTATGGCCAGTCGAGCCTTCATCACTCAAACAAAGTGGCTGTTTGAAGAGTGAGAAATAACTAGGATTTAAGCTGCTGAGCTGATTTTTGAAAATATTTTTGTACATATAATGAGCTATAGAAGTAAAGGATATTGTTGCTGGCCTTCAGATCTAGGTCTTGTTGGGTCTACGAGTTCCTCTTAGAGGGAAAAATAGAACGTAAGCTTTGTAGCTCTGGACGTTGCTTGTTTGACAACTCTGTCCACTACTTGTTTTACAGTACCTCAAAAGAACCCCCCCAGGCAACATAGGTTGGGACTATGGATGGGATCGCATCCATAGTCCCAACCTATGTTGCCTGGGGGGGTTCTTTTGAGGTACTGTAAAACAAGTAGTGGACAGAGTTGTCAAACAAGCAACGTCCAGAGCTACAAAGCTTATGTTCTATTTTTCATGTCTACATGAAAGTTTGTACTTAAAGTGGCTTTAGATATTAGATTTCTGTTGGCAAATTCCACTGATTTCAAAAAGATCTGATCAAAGGCGAAACTACCAGTGAAGGAGGAATAGAGACTGACATGGGTCCATCAGTTAAGGGGCCATCTTCTCCATCTGAGCAAACTAAATTCCCTTAAAGAAGTCTCAGGAGTACAAAAGGGATATGATCAAGGGCGTAAGTAAAAGGGAAGGAAAAATAGGAGCTGCATTGTGGCCAACCTGATCTTGGGGCCACCTTTAAAAAAACATAGGTAGTCAAAAAGGGTATAACTACCAGAGTAATTGATATAGCAGAGGCTATTAGACCCACCAACTAAGGGAGACACACTCTTCCTTTGAAAGGGTTGTCCAATTTAGACAAATAGACAATTTCCTTAAATAAGCCTCAGGAGTCCAAAAGGGATCTGATCAACAGCATATCTACCATGGTAGAAGACATAGCAGCTGCTCAGAATCCCACATGGTACATTTGGACAATCAGTAACTACAGTACCAGAGTAAGAGACATATTGCAGGAGGTGCTATGGAGCCCAGAACCTGAGGGGGCCAACCTTCTCCATTTGCACAACTAGTAACAACCAGGGTAGAAGACATAGGAATTGCTATGGGGCCCAAAAGCTGAGGGGGTTCATCTCCATTTAGTCAACCAGGCAACTACTTTGGGAGATAGGAGCAATTAGTGATCACTGTTAATGGCCCAATATTGGCAAAGGGGAGAAATATGCATGATTGAAGTAGGTAAGAAACATAGCAGGTGCTATGGGGCCCAAAAGCTTAGGTGGCCAACCACCTCCTTTAATGGAGTTGGCCAATTTGAACAAATACAGACCCATTATAGAAGCCTCAGGAGTCCAAAAAGTCCAGTCTGGTTGAGGACATAACCAAGGTAGGAGACATAAAACTGCTATGGTGCCCAGCAGTTGAGGAGTCTCCTCTATTTAGACAACCAGACAACCCCTTTACAGCAGGTGAGGGGCAGTAAGTGGTCACTGTGTTTCCGTCACTGTAAGAAGATAGAAATCTAGATAGTGCAAGAGGAACAGAATGAAGAATAAGGGCCCAAAGCCAGCTCACATGGTAGGACCCACCAGGGTAGGCTTGGCAATGCCGGAAAACGCCACTCAACTTGAGCTCAGTGTTAGAGCAGAGAGCCATATGCTCCCTGCCTTACCATTTGCCATCTTGTAGGCCACAGGACACTAGGAACATGCAGAGGATGCAAGCATCCGAGCCCAGCCAGTGCAATGGTGCACATCACACTGCCTGTGCCAGGACACTAAACTTGAAAAGACTCGGTTGCTGTGCTAGTCAGGGGATCGTGGTAAGGACAAGTTTTTTAGTTTTTTTTTGCAATTATGTGTGGGGCACTTAGGGGAATCCTTACTTATTAAGGGGGCCCTAGGGGACATTATAATGTTTTAAGGCTGCACTAAGAGCAATTATTACATTTAAAGGGGAAATTCAGGGGCATTATACATTTTTAAGAGGGCAGTCAGGGGGATTATCACTCTTTTTGGGGACCCTCAGGGGTCATTATTGCCTTCTAGGGGGCATTATTATTTCGAAGGGGCATACAGGGCATTACTATTGTCTATGGGTAAATGGAGCACTGTAAATTTCTAAGGAGCTTTGATACTTTCAAGGGGCGGCTATCAACTTCTAGACGGCACAAAGGGGGCATGAAAACTTTGAAAGGGGTACAATGTTGGGCATTTTTACTTTCTGGGGGCACAAAAGGGGCATTATTATGGTGTGGGGGCACAAAGTGTGCACTATTACTGTGCGGGGCATTGAGAAAATCATTAATTTTTATGGAGCACAAAAGATGGAACTTTTACTTTTTAGAGCCGTATAATCATCTGGGAAACTACACGGGCCACTGTGTATCTGGCGCTTTTATTTTTAGGGGCACTATCTTCCACTATTGTTTTTAGGGGTGCTGTCTGTGTGACTTAATTTTATTTGAAGGGGTCATTATGATTATGACCTACTTATAAAGTACTGAATTTTAGGCTTTTGCGCCACACAGGTACAGTAATGAGGCAGCAACGAGTACAGAATTGGGGGTATCAGCAGGATGGGGAGTTTGTGTAGGTTGGGGAGAGGTAAGGTGGATTCTGGTAAATCGAGGAGCCAGAGTTGTCTCTGTTGCAAACTCTGCTGTGGTTGGAAGATGTCGCCATGGTGGTCCGGGCCAGATGGAAAAGAAGGAAAAGTGAACAAGTCCAATTGGAGAATACATACATCACCTATAATTCATTGCACCCATTTATACAGTCTGCAGAGTGCCCGTATAAGTCTTATATTCACCACTCCATGGTCACTGTATGATATTGGTCTTTGTATAGCAATTTTTATTCAGTAACTGTATGGTGGTGTTATTGATAATACTGATCTATATTCACTGTACTAATGGTAGACAGCTGTCAAGATGTGAAGATCAACTGATGCAACTTGGCAGGGTCCTAAGATCTACCTAGTACTGAGATGTGACAGGGAATAATGTGAATGTAAAATGATTAAAATATTCTCACTGATATGAAAAAATGTATTTTTTTTTTGCATTTTTTAAAGAACTTTTTCTTAAGAATAACTTCTCATAAATATAAAAGCCTGCTATGCCAGCCCCAAAAAAGAGGATTTATTGAAAAGCGTACAATAACTGAACACACTTTTTTATTTAATTCTTTTTAGGAACTTTTCATGTAAAACCAAAAGGATACTTTCTGAGCGAAAATAAAACTTTTCTTTCCTTACTATTTTATACTTTCCTTACATGGGTTTGCTGATTGTGACACCTTTTGTATCTTTTTTTTTTTTTTGACCGTTGCTAAAAAACTTTTTTACATATAAAAGCCTGCCAGTCAAAAAAAATTTTTTGATTGAAATGTGTTCACTAACTGGACAAGCATTTTTAGATCCTTTAACAGCTTTTTGTATAAATTAAAAAAGCTTGGAAGATAAGAAAAAAAATGACAAAAAGTACAGAACAAAAAAGAATCAGAACAAAAAAATGGAAGCACATTTCCACTCCACTGTTATTCCAGCCAACCTGTCAGCTGCTTGCTATACAGACTGTTCAATAGATTTTGCGTGGCTGATCCCACCCGCCTGTCTAACATTTTCCACCCGTAGCCTTTTATCCCATCCTCCCTCTGAATATGTATGTGAGTGTATTAGTGTCACAGCAAATCACTTAGTTTGATCAAATCTGTCAAATAGATTCTATGCGGTAGCATCTATTCAATATATTCTGTGGTGCCAGGTGGTGCTCATGGGTGGGACTAAACTTCCTTCCCACCTACCTCAGTGCTTCAGAGCCCTAGAGGATCCAGCAGTGATATAAGCCCAGCCTACAACCAGGGCTCAGTTATACATTGCGCTGTAAATATTGTCTCTGCCACCTGCACTGTTACAAAAGTAAGGCTTCTTGCTACAGAGACTTTTCCGTAGTTGGTAGTGACGAGAGGGAAGTCTCTAGAGTGACACTGGACACAGATTCAAGAGTCTCCTGTGTTTTTCCCCTCTATATATGTGGGACATATATGTATGGAATGTGTATATGCGTGTGTGTAATGTGTATATGTGCAATATGTATACGGTATGTACATGTAATCTGTATGTGTGTAACATGTATATGCACATGTAATGTGTATATGTGCAGAATATGTAAATGTGTATTTAATGTGTATGCCTGTATTGTAAGCGTGATGTGTATATGTCTGACATTTGTATATGTGCATGTGTTTGTTAGAGCATGTAATGTGTATATTTATGCTTATGTACTCATAATGTGTGTGTATATGTATATACAGTGGATATAAAAAGTCTACACACCCCTGTTAAAATGTTAGCTTTCTGTGATGTAAAAAAAATGAGACAAAGATAAATCATTTCAGAACTTTTTCCACCTTTAATGCGACCTATAAACTGTACAGCTCAATTAAAAAACAAAATTAAATCTTTTAGGTACAGGGAAGAAAAAATATAAAAATAAAATAATATGGTTGCATAAGTGTGCACACCCTCAAACTAATACTTTGTTGATGCACCTTTTGATTTTATTACAGGACTCAGTCTTTTGGGGTATGAGTCTATCAGCATGGCACATTTTGACTTGGCAAGATTTGCCCACTGTTCTTTGCAAAAACACTCCAAATCTGTAAGATTGTGAGGGAATCTCCTGCGAACAACCCTCTTCATATCACCCCACAGATTTGCAATCGGATTCAGGTCTGGGCTCTGGCTGGGCCATTTCAAAACTTTAAACCTCTTCTGGTGAAGCCATTCCTTTGTTGATTTGGATGTATGCTTTGGGTCGTTGTCATGCTGAAAGATGAAGTTCCTCTTCATGTTCAGCTTTCTAGCAGAAGCCTGAAGTTTTTGTGCCAATATTGACTGGTATTTGGAACTGTTCATAATTCCCTCTAGCTTAACTAAGGCCCCAGTTCCAACTGAGGAAAAACAGCCCCTTGGCATGATGCTACCACCACAATGCTTCACTGAGGGTATGGTGTTTTTTTGGTGATGTGCAGTGTTGTTTTTGCGCCAAACATATCTTTTGGAATTATGGACAAAAGGTTTAACCTTGGTTTCATCAGACCATAAGACCTTTTCCCACATGCTTTTGGGAGACTTCAGATGTGTTTTTGCAAAATGTAGCCTGGCTTGGATGTTTTTCTTCGTAAGAAAAGGCTTTCGTCTTGCCACTCTATCCCACAGCCCAGACATATGAAGAATACGGGAGATTGTTGTCACATGTACCACACAGCCAGTACTTGCCAGATGTTCCTGCAGCTTCTTTAATGTTGCTGTAGGCCTCTTGGTAGCCTCCCAGAGCAGTTTTCTTCTCATCTTTTCATCAGTTTTGGAGGGACGTCCAGTTCTTGGTGATGTCACTGTTGTGCCATATTTTCTCCACTTGATGATGACTGTCTTCACTGTGTTCCATGGTATATCTAATGCCTTGGAAATTCTTTTGTACCCTTCTCCTGACTGATACCTTTTAACAATGAGATCCCTCTGATGCTATGGAAGCTCTCTGTGGACCATGGCTTTTGCTGTGGTATACGACTAAGAACATTTCAGGAAAGACCAACTAGAGCAGCTGAACTTTATTTGGGGTTAATCAGAGGCACTTTAAATAATGGCAGGTGTATGCTGACTCCTATTTAACATGATTTTTAATGTGATTGCTTAATTCTGAACACAGCTACATCTCCAGTTATAAGAGGGTGTGCACACTTATGCAACCACATTATTTTATTTTTATATTTTTTCTTCCCTCCACCTAAAAGATTTCAGTTTGTTTTTCATTTGAGTGGTACAGTTTTTTACATCACAGAAATCATTAATTTCTAACGATAATTTGTTTTCCCTTAGTCCTAACACCCGCACAGATGGGGTTAACTACCCCCCGTGGACTGGTAGGACCGGTGGAATTTTAATGAGCCCAAGAACCAATAATAAAGATTTACACCACTACAAAAGTATGGGACACCCCCCAGCCCACTGTGTTTATAGCAAGAATAACTTTACTAGGGTGGGATATTTGTGTGCTGCTGTTAGGACTAAGGGAAAACAAATTATCGTTAGAAATTAACGATTCCCTTACGTCCTACCAGCAGCACAGATGGGGAGATAGCAAGAAGAAACCCCTAGGGAGGGCCTTCATGCCTTGCAGAGCTAAGAATTGCCTGCCCAAAGGCCGAGAACTCCACTACCCTGGTGTCTATTCTGTATTGGGAGATGAAAGTGGATTCAGAGTTCCAGGAGGCAGCTTTACAGATCATGTCCAGAGGAAGGAGACCTCTTTCTGCAAAGGAAGTAGAGATGGCCCTTGTGGAATGGGCCTTCATGAACTCTGGAGGATCCAAAGACTGGGAAACAAAGGATTCCCTGATGGCGTCCTTGATCCATCGACTAATAGAAGCCTTGGACGCCTTGCGGCCTTTAGACTTAATGGCAAACAGGATAAAGAGGTTCTCATCTTTCCTGAACTCCCTGGATCTATCCACATAGATCTAGAGGCATCTCAAGATATCCAAAGGATGTTTGACAGGATACCCTGGAGGAGGTAGACAGAGAAAAAAAGACTGGCAAAGAAATAACCTGGTTAATATTCTGGAATGATGGTACCTTGGGCCTGAAATATGGGAGAAATCTCAAGAGAACCCGGTCTTGAAGAAAGATGGTATAGGGTTCTAAGGCCGAGAAAGCTTAAAGTTCCGAGACTCTTGGCCGAGGTTACTGCCAGTAAAAAGACCAACTTCAAAGTCACAAACTTCAAGTCTACCTCCTCCAAAGGCTCAAAGGGGGGAGATGCTAGTCCCATGAGCACGACTGATAAATCCAACTGAGGAATGGGCTTCAGTACTGTAGGCCTTAATCTTTCGGCTCCTTTAAGGAATCGTTTGATGAGTGGGTCCTGAGAATAGGGCCTTAATGGCAGCAATTTGGACCTTCAAAGTAGATAGAGCAAGGCCTCTGTCAAGGCCGTCTTGCAAGAATTGAAGTAATGCAGAGAGGGGCGGATCTGCAAACGCCACCTGGTTTGAAGCACACCATGACGAGAAGATTCTCATGATCCTGGAGTAGGCTTTCTTGGTTGATTCTGCTCTTGAATGCGATAATGTTCTTAGGACCGACTCAGAAAGCCCTTCTAATCTGGGAAGGGACTGATCAACCTCCAGGCTGTCAGGTTGAACCTGTGCAGATCTGGGCAGAGGTGAGTGTCCCACGACACCAGGGTCTGCTGTGGGGGGAGCCTCCAGTAATGTCCCCGACTCATCCGATTGAGCTGGGTAAACCAGGATCTCTTGGGCCAAAATGGTATGATGGTTATCACCGAGGCCTGATCTTGACGGATTTTCATCAATACCCTCAGTATCATGGAAAAAGGAGGGAAGATGTAAGCCAGCCTGAACCTCCACGGTATCGACAGGGGGTTGTGCTCCCTGTAAAGGGAGCAGAACCTCTCCACCTTGGCGTTGAACCTCGTTGCCATGAGATCCACTTCTGGAAAACCCCACCTAAGGACTATCTGCCTGAATATCTCCGGATGTAGGGACCATTCCATCGTCGGCAGACCGCGACTCAGGCGATCCGCGATTATATTGCAGGAACCCCGGATGTGAGTGGCAGACAGGTGGGAAAGGTTCGACTCTGCCCACCGAAGAATTAACCCGATCTCCGAAAGGAGGGGTAGAGATCTTGTGCCTCCCTGCTTGTTGATGTAGAGGACTGCAGTCATGTTGTCTGACTGTACTCTCACCGCCAAGCCCCGAATTTGGGGGGCGAAGTGAAGGAGGGCCTTGCAGAGATTGGAAGAAAGTAGCCGCTCCTGAGGAGACCAAGTCCCCAGAACTGGGGAATTGTCTAGGTGAGCGCCCCAGCCTACTTGGGACGCGTCCGTTGTCAATATAACCCAGGATGGCTGGGTTATAGAATTCCATCCCAGGAGATGAAACCACCATCTCAGGGAGGTTCGAGTCTGACAAAACAGGGAGCATAGGGAATTTAGCCCGGCAGGGCTGCCATCCCATTTGGCAAGGACCTCCGATTGTAGAGGGCGGAGGTGCCACAAAGCCCAAGGTACTGCATCCGCAGCCGCTGACATGAGCCCCAACATCTTCATAAGAGTCCGAATGGGAACTCGACGAGGAACCGAAAGGAACCTTGCCAGGTCCAGAATCCGAGCTCTTCTTTCTGGAGTCAACTGGAGGGACATCCCAACGGAGTCGACTATGAAACCTAGATAGGTTACCGAAGTTGACGGGGTCACGTTCGACTTCTGCCAGTTGATGATCCATCCTAGACGGAGCAGAAAGTAGATGGCTAAATGAAGATGGTGGGTAAGGACTGGAACCGAAGAGGCTTTTAGGAGCCAATCGTCCAGGTAAGGAATTATGGTCAGCCCTTGAAGCCTCACAGCTGCCACCACCGAAACCACCAC
The DNA here is from genome assembly GCF_905171765.1 of Bufo bufo. Taxonomy (NCBI): domain Eukaryota; kingdom Metazoa; phylum Chordata; class Amphibia; order Anura; family Bufonidae; genus Bufo; species Bufo bufo. The sequence goes on from NC_053394.1 coordinate 416,823,700, forward strand.
CTTGGTGAAAGTGATGGGAGCAGAGGAAATCCCGAAAGGTAAGGCGATGAACTGAAGGTGCCTGAGGACCCCCGAGACCTGGACCGCAACCCTGAGATACCTTCGGGAAGCGGGATGGATGGGGATATGAAGATATGCATCCTTGAGGTCCAGGGTAGCCATCACATCTCCCGGGTTGAGAACGTGGATCACTGACCTGATAGTTTCCATGCAAAACTTTGCCTTCCTTATAAATTGATTGAAAAATCTCAAATTGATGATCATCCGGAGATCTCCAGATTTTTTGGGGACTAGAAAAACCGGAGAATAGATCCCTAAGCCCCGCTCTCCTGCTGGAACATCCTCCAAAGCGCCCTTGAGGATGTAGTCCTGGATGTAGGACTCCAGAATCGCCTGTTTGGCGGGTAGTAAGCGCTGATTGATGACAAATCTGTTTGGGGGAGGCGACTTGAGATTTATTAGGGAGCCCTCGGATATGACTTTTAGGACCCAGGGGTCCGGAATTTCCTGGGCCCAATTTTCCTTGAAATGGGCGAGACGCCCCCCGACTGGCACAAGGGGACAAGGTACCTGAAAATCTTTCGGAAGGATGGTAGGAGTATCGGGGAATATCCAAGAGCCTCTGGGAGGCCCATAGTCAGGAGGGCTTAGCCTCCCTAGCTCCTCTGCGAGGGCGCTTCAAATTTCTTCGCTGCGCCCCCCAGTCTCTATGCGCTCTGGCTGGTTGGCTCGATCTACCGCCACGATCCTGTCTGCCCCGTCCCCGAAAGGGCTGCTGGGGAAGACTCTTTCCTTTCTTATCAGAAAGAGCCTCCATAATCTTGTCTAGTTCTGAGCCAAACAAGCGGTCCGGCTCAAAAAGGAGACTGCACAGATTATATTTTGAAGCGTTATCCGCGGCCCATGGTTTAAGCCATAAGGGCCTGCGGGCTGCAGAAACTAGGGCCATAGATTTGGCTGCCAATTTCAGTTCTAACTGTGCAGTGTTGCACAGAAAGTCAGTCGCTAAATTGACGGTTTTAAATGCGGCCAGGATGTCATCTCTAGAAACTCTCTGGTCAATATCTGTCTGAATTTGATTCAGACGGGAACGGAGGAAGGATGAAACTTTGGTGGCCGCGATAGCGGTAGACGCGGAGGCTGCAGCAGCAGAGTAGCCTCTTCTTAATGTGCACTCTGCCCTCCTATCAAGGGGGTCTTCCAGACTAGACCCATCGTCTGCTGGGACCAGAGTGCATTTGGACAGTTTGGCAATAGCCATGTCCACCTTGGGAACGAAACCCCACGATTCCACCAAGGAGTTAGCCATGGGAAACATGGTCCTGAATTTCTTAGTCAGGACCGGACCCTTCTCAGGCTTCTTCCGTTCCATCCGCATAACGGAAAGAAGGGTCTTATCCGCCTTAAAGACACGCTGTGCCCGGCCGACGGGATCGGAGGACTCCCCAGGGTCAACATCATGGTCCCCCGACCTGATGGACTTTAACAACTTCTGTGTCTTTTCTGGAGGGAAAAAACATTAAGTTAACTCCTCCTCATCTCGAAGAGGAAGAGAGCAATGAAATTGCAGCGGGTCTCTCAGCGGGCGCGGAGGTATCCATTGGAGGCTGAGTAGGAGCAGAAAGCCTCTCATCCAGAAGACTAACCACGCCTTTGATGGAATCATCCACATATCCTTTGACCCACTGGTACATTTCTTGCATGGTGGGTTCCGTGGCTGACTGGGATCTACGGCAACCCTCGCATCTTGAAAAAGTTGTCGTCCAGATGCTTCCTTTTTGAGACTGATTTGCGGGTCTCCGGGTCTTTAGGTGAAGCCATCGACTGCAAAAAAACATAGAATTAGTAAATTCTGACAAGAAAAGGACATCAAGAAAAGGAAAGTAAGCAGCAGCCCACCGAAGCGACGTAGCAGGAAAAAAACTAAATGAATGGATTTCAGCAAAATGAAGTACAGAGTACAACAGGGCTCTGGGAGCTAGCTAACAATAAGAGTGTGCTGCCAGAGAAAGATCAAGAGAAATAGGTGGAGCTACGCCCATGGGCAGAGATCCCGCCCCCGGGCGGATCAAAATCTAGATCCAAAATTTAACGATTATAAATCCTAAATTAAATATGCCATCAGGCTAGAAACCTTCCCCCCCAAAGTAGCTAGAATAGCAACAAAATACATGCAGGAAAAAGAGATTCTCGGCGCAGCCGAGAACCGGAAGTGACGCTGGAGAGGCCGACGTCACTTCCGGTGATGGCGGCGCCCACTGCAGACCCGGAACGCCGCACTATCCAGAAAAAACCTGCTGACCGTAAGGGGGAGGAAGGTAAGCAATAACAAGAGCAATAGTTAAAGTAAGAGGGGCTAATACTGAAAGAAAAAACGAGAATGAAAAAAATCTTCCCCCAAAGCTGAGGAGGGGGAACCGCCAGTCCACCTGTCCGTCCGGACAGAAAAGAACACAGTGGGCTGGGGGGTGTCCCCTCCTTTTGTAGGGGTGTAAATCTTTATTATTGGTTTTTGGGCTCATTAAAATTCCACCGGTCCTACTAGTCCACGGGGGGTAGTTAACCCCATCTGTGCTGCTGGTAGGACGTAAGGGAACCTGACATTTTAACAGGGGTGTGTAGACTTTTTATATCCACTGTATTTAGGCATATTTTAAAATATAGATTATATTATTTTTGTGTAGGCATACACTGGGACCCATCACTAATAGTCTCTCTTGCACAAAAAATAAATAAAATTCAGAGCTGCATATGTTTTATTTTTTTACTGTGTACTTTGGTATAGACCAGGGGTGGACATACCACCTGTGCAGCTGGTTCAGCTGCACAGGGGCTCAGCGTGGAAGGGGGGCAGGGCCAAAGTAAATGAGCGGTTCTATTGTGTTTCCAGGCAGCGTACAGTGTGGGACACAGGCCGGAAGAGGCCTGCATTACATCGCTGAAAGAGGCAAGGAGGTTAGTATCTGTGTTTATTTTTTTCATTTACACTATGATGTTGGAAAATGGGCGAGAGGAGCACTATGGGGGCCCAATATATTGGTATTATATACTGACACACATTATGGGGGGCCCTATAGGCACATCTACTAGGGGGCATTTTATACTGGCACACATTATGTGTGCACTATGGAGGTGGGGATGGCTCTATAGGGGCATTTTATACTGCCAGACATTATGGGGGCACTACGTGGAAGGGGGTTAGAGGAGCATTATGGGGTCATTTTATACTGGCACATTATGGGGGGCACCATGGGGATGGGGGGAATAGCACTATGGGGCATCTACTGGGGGCCGTATATATTGGCATTATATACTGGCACATATTAACGGGGGCACTATGGAGAAGTGGGGGAGAGGACACATGTAGTGGCCTCACGGACTAGGCGTGGGCACTACACGAGGGTCAATTGGGGTGTGCGTTACTTCTCTTCACAAGGGACAGGAGTGTCATTTCCAACTGTGCATATGTTATGTAAATTGTAAAGTATTGTTTTATATGTGATGTTTTCCCTGTATTAGGTGGTATCAGGCCTAGTCTCTGTAGTTAGTCATCCTAGACGCTAGAGGGAACTAGAGTTGCCTTAGTATAAGTATTCAGGTCCAGACAGGGAAAGAGAGTCAGCTCAGGGTTCGAGTTCAAGGTCAGGAGTCTGCAGAGACCAGTCAGAGCCTTCTCCTGACATGCAGCTGGACAGCCCAGGCTGTTAGCTGTAACCAGGGGGCTAGTAGAGGGATCCTAGCCTACCTGTGGATAAAGAGAGCCTAGGTTAGCTCTGAAGACACCCCAGTAGCAGGTAAACGCCTCCTGGGGAAAACCAGCAGTTATCTTCCCTTCCATTCCAGTCAACACCAGGTCAGATAAGTACCATGATGGGCAGAGTTATATAGAATGCAGCAAGTGCGATCTTGGAGAAGGAACGATATACCAAGGATAAAAGCCAGCATCTAGGCATCCGGGCCTTGGGATCCAGCCAGCTAGAATAGCTGAAGGGGATAGAGCAGGGTTGCACTGTAAAGCAATCATCATTGTGTTCCTCCAAGTATCTTGCCTGTTTATTTCCTGCCACCATCTGAAGTCTACCTGTTTGTGAAAGAACTGTTTGAGGAACTGCCTTACAACCATCCATAAATTGAACTGTATGTGTAAAGTTTGCACTGTGAGTTTCCAGTAAAAAAGACATTTGGTTTATCTACTGATTCCTCCATTATTCCATCTGTCACTACACGGTGTGCCACCGTTCAATTGGCACTGGCGTCACGAACCTTAAAGGGACCTTGCCCCCCAGGCACATAAAACACCTGCAACATCCAGGGCACCTCACCCAACATCAGGCCTGGTCCCTAAATACAGAGTGTGCCCCAGAGGACTTTTGTGCCAGCCTCTCCTTCACTGCTGTATGCCTGCCCAGGGTTTCCATACATAACGGTGAGTAACCCTCGCTTGCCATTGACCGTGACCTCACATTCGCAATACCCTGCAGGTCTGGCGTACCGCATAAATTGGCGTCACGAACAGGATACGGAACATATCCGCGCCATTGGTGGATTACAAAACTGTGTGCTGAAAATCATCTTAAAGTGACCAAGCCCTAATGGTTTTATTCAAAAGTACTGAGCCAAAGAACTGTCCTAAGTAGCGGTGTGAAAATAGTGTTTTATGGACTGTTTGCTGCTTGTTTAAGCCACCGCTTGCTGTCAGTGAATAGACAGCGTTTTGCTAAAGATGGCCGCTGAGTTTGTTTGAGTTTGCTGCTGCGTCATCTTCATCCTGAATTGGCGGTAAAAGTTGGCGCCTTTTTTTGCTGAGAAGAGCGGGAAAAAGCTAAAAGTTGGCGCCACCGCCTGTCTGGACATTTGCATGTCTGCAGAAATGGACTCCGCCTCCCCCATATTGGAGTACCTGGGGGGCGGCCTCTCAGTGCAATGGGAGGATCTGTCTGAACTTATTGGCGCCACCCTGTCGCTCTCCAGAGAAGGATCGAGCATGTTGGAGAGTGAAGACTGCTCTTCTGGGATGTCCGCGCCTGCTTTACTGAACATGACTGATATTGGTGTAGAGCCAGAGGAGGCTCCACCGGCCTACTCTCCGGGACCGGAGAGACCCGCCTGCCCGCCACTGGGGAAAGAACCGGAGCACTGCTACGGCTCCTGGAGAGACTTCTTTCAGCCCTCATTCAAGTGGTCAGCACTAATGGCAGAGATCCGGGAGGCCGCTATAAAGAGGAATACTAAAACTAAAATATACTAGGAAGAACTGACAAAGCCCATTTACGACCGTCATCCCAATACCCAACCCCGCCTGGAAAGGAGAAAGGGGTTGGTGCTGTCCTTTGACAAGACCCGTGGCTACGGGTTCATACAAGACCACATTACTGGCAGAGACTTGTACGTCAACCGGAGGTCTGTCAAGAGAGGTTACCTCCCTGAGCATCTGCATAACCTCCGCGAGGGAGAGGAGGTAGAATTCACCCCTGCCGAGAGCCTGCGAGGCCCATATGCGACTGCCGTGACCCGTCCCAAGAAGGAACCGGAGGGCTGGGAGGCAGATGAGGACTACTCTGGCTGCGAGTGCAAAACTGAGCGCTCTCCAGAACCGGCCCATCACGCATTCCAGGAGCGGGGCTCTTTCATTGGTCCTAATGTGTTTTGGCAGCCAACTGTGTTGGAAAAATGGGTGAGTCCCTATCCGTCCCCCGAGTTGCCTCGCCGGGAGAAAACAATCCAGGACATGGAAAATCTAAAAGGACTCCGTGTTGCCCTGGAAAATATCCGGAAGGGTAGGAGACCCGATGCGCCACTGGAACCTGCAGCGGCTGCGTCCGATGCATCCTACACTGTACCTGCGCCGGCGGCGACAGCAGAGGACAGCGATTCTGAGACCGAAAGCATAGGTGACCAGATCGTCCGTCTGGAAGAAAAGTTGCGGGAGCTGCGCAAGATTTCCACCGCCAGGATCCAGACGCCGCCTAGGAAGGACGAGGTAAGGGTGCCTGTCACCACCCGTAGACCACCTTCTACCACCTCCGCTCCGTCGGTGTCCCCAAGACGGCCCTCTAACCCTGTGATGTGCTGCGCAGAGTCAGTTATTCCAAAGCCCACCGGACCGCTTGCGGCGGCGGTGTCTAATCCAGTACAGCCTACCATAATCATGCCTGGACCGGTGCGGTCCACAACTGTCCTTACCCCTAGGCCTATGGGGCCAATACCTATTAGGGGTCCCTTCATGCTACAGCTGCCCCCTAACACTGTAATGTGGGCACATCCACCTGTAGAGGATTACTACAGGCCTTATTTGCCAGCAGAGCCGGGTAACTATGATACGCCCTTGTGAATTAGCCTGCTAGGCCTTTGATTTGTTTTGCCAAGAGATGACTTTTGAAAATGTAACCCTTCCAGGACAGGAGTCCTTTGTTTCTGGTCCTTTGTTGCTGCTGCCAGTTTACCCACGGCTCAGTGGTAGTGGTCACCCACTGAAATAATAAAGTCAACAAAGCCATGTTTGTTTCCAGGACCTCCTGCCTGTTTCTACTATCACACACCAAGTTGTGCCTGTTCCGTTGTTGCACCTTTTACCCTTGACCCCCTTTTTAGGTTGATCAGGGGTATTACAGCACTTGTTTTATATTATGTCATTTTATTGTGCAACGGAACCCCAAGGATACGTGCCCAGTGATAGACTCAAAAGTACCTGAGCCTCTGAGATCTTTGTTTTTAAAGGAATGTGCCCAGAGATGGACTCCACTGCACGCGAGCCTCTGTGATTTATAAGAAAGGAGCCTGGGTACGGACTCATAATTGTTCTTTGAGCCTCCAAGAACTTTTAAATTGTTTTATTGTGTTCTTCTGTTCTCTTAAGGACAATTTGCACATATGGACTATCCTGGTCATAATGTACGCTGTGCCAGGTCAGCGCCCCTGTTCCCTCATATGATCCTGAGAGAAGAGAACGACGCCCCTTTTCACCAGTACTTGTTCCTAAGCCAGTTGGAATTGCCTGATGTGTGCATATAATATGCTTCTGCAAATGTAGATGTGTTTCCTGCTTTGCTTTTTGGTCTCTTTTTCAGGTGCAGTATCCAGCTGGGCAGGGCCCCTTCATGTTGCGCCGAGGTCGGGCAACGTTAAAGCATGGGGGTATGTAGTGGCCTCACGGACTAGGCGTGGGCACTACACAAGGGTCAATTGGGGTGTGCGTTACTTCTCCTCACTAGGGACAGGAGTGTCATTTCCAACTGTGCATATGTTATGTGAATTGTAAAGTATTGTTTTATATGTGATGTTTTCCCTGTATTATGTGGTATCAGGCCTAGTCTCTGTAGTTAGTCATCCTAGACGCTAGAGGGAGCTAGAGTTGCCTTAGTATAAGTATTCAGGTCCAGACAGGGAAAGAGAGTCAGCTCAGGGTTCGAGTTCAAGGTCAGGAGTCTGCAGAGACCAGTCAGGGCCTTCTCCTGACATGCAGCTGGACAGCCCAGGCTGTTAGCTGTAACCAGGGGGCTAGTAGAGGGATCCTAGCCTACCTGTGGATAAAGAGAGCCTAGGTTAGCTCTGAAGACACCCCAGTAGCAGGAAAACGCCTCCTGGGGAAAACCAGCAGTTATCTTCCCTTCCATTCCAGTCAACACCAGGTCAGATAAGTACCATAATGGGCAGAGTTATATAGAATGCAGCAAGTGCGATCTTGGAGAAGGAACGATATACCAAGGATAAAAGCCAGCATCTAGGCATCCGGGCCTTGGGATCCAGCCAGCTAGAATAGCTGAAGGGGATAGAGCAGGGTTGCACTGTAAAGCAATCATCATTGTGTTCCTCCAAGTATCTTGCCTGTTTATTTCCTGCCACCATCTGAAGTCTACCTGTTTGTGAAAGAACTGTTTGAGGAACTGCCTTACAACCATCCATAAATTGAACTGTATGTGTAAAGTTTGCACTGTGAGTTTCCAGTAAAAAAAGACATTTGGTTTATCTACTGATTCCTCCATTATTCCATCTGTCACTACACGGTGTGCCACCGTTCAATTGGCACTGGCGTCACGAACCTTAAAGGGACCTTGCCCCCCAGGCACATAAAACACCTGCAACATCCAGGGCACCTCACCCAACATCAGGCCTGGTCCCTAAATACAGAGTGTGCCCCAGAGGACTTTTGTGCCAGCCTCTCCTTCACTGCTGTATGCCTGCCCAGGGTTTCCATACATAACGGTGAGTAACCCTCGCTTGCCATTGACCGTGACCTCACATTCGCAATACCCTGCAGGTCTGGCGTACCGCACACAACTAGGTCTAAATTTGTTATAACGTTGGTAACCGGGATACTCAATTACTATTATCTACACACCAAAAAAAAAAATAATTGTAAACTTAATTCCCAAAAGTTTTAAATGTAATATTATTCAATAACAAGATAAAAGGACATATTCATACTAAATATATAATCGTTGCCAACATACGCAGAGACATCCAATTAACAGCACCACCTGACCTTAAATGTCTTACTGGTTACATATAAATAGTGAAATGGCACTGCATGAAGGACTAGACCGGTGAAAACTAACATAGTGAGCAGGGAAATGCATCCTCTCTAATCAATATATGCATCCACTAGTCTAGATTTATTCCTAAATACAGTGCCTTTCAAAAGTATTCACCCCCCCTTGACTTTTTTCGGATTTTGGTGCCTCACAACCTGGAAATAACATGGATTGTTTGAGGATTTGCATCATTTAACCCCTTCCCGACACATGATGTACTACTACATCATGGGAAGCACTGTGTTCCCGCAATTTGATGTAATAGTACGTCATGGTGATCGCGCGGGCACCGGAGTGGTGCATGATCACCGCAGGGGCCCGGCAGTCCCTGGTAGCCGGGCCCCTGCTGTATCCACCGGCATTGCTGTAAAAGCGGATTAACCCCTTCTATGCCGTGGTCCGCGCTGACCGCGACATAGAAGGGGTTTGTGCCGGGTGAGTGAGCGCATCAAGTCCCCGCTCTGCTGTGGCGGGGACCCGATGTGACACAAGGCAGCCCGATGCGGTGCAGAGGCTGCCCAATGCCTTGCACGGCATCGGGACCTGCCTTCTACGTGTGCCGAGGAGATTCAGCCTCAGGCTGGGTCTCCTAGGCAACCTGTTAGTGTATGACTCAGTGTCATACACTAACAGGCAATGCATTACAATACAGATGTATTGTAATGCATTGCAGAGGGGATCAGACCCCCAAAAGTGAACATCAGAAATAAAGTAATGAAAAAAAAGTTTTTAATAAAATTAATAAAGTAAAAAAAGAAAAAAAACGCCCCTTTCCCCTTATTTTATAATAAAAAACTGCGAAAAAACCCAAATCCACACATATTAGGTATCGCCGCGTCCGTAATGACCGGCTCTATAAATATATCACATGATCTACCCTGTCAGATAAACACCATAAAAAAATAAAAACGGTGTAAAGAAAAGGCATTTTTGGCACCTTACACCACAAAAAGTGCAACACCAAGCGATCAAAAAGGCGTATGTCCCACAAAATGCTATCAATAAAACCGTCACCTCATCCCACAAAAAATGAGCCCCTACCTAAGACAATCACCCGAAAAACAACTATAGCTCTCAGAACATGGAGACACTAAAACATCATTTTTTTTGTTTCAAAACTGCTGTTATTGTGCTAAAGTGGAATACATAAAAAAAATATATACATATTAGGTATTACATATGAGGTATCGCCACGTCCGTTACAGCCAGCTCTATAAAAATATCACAAAACCTAACCCCTCAGATGAACACCGTAAAAAAAAAAAACTGTGTAAAAAAAATGTCTTTTTTGTCACATTACATCACAAAAATTGCAACAGCAAGTGATCAAAAAAGTGTATGCACCCCAAAATAGTAACAATCAGACCGTCACCTCATCCCACAAAAAATGAGACCCTACCTAAGAGAATCGGTTAAAAAATAAAAAAAACTATGCCTCTCAGACTATGGATACACTAAAATATTGTTATTTCTGTTTTAAAAATGCTATTATTGTGTAAAACTTAAATAAATAAGAAAAAGTAGACATATTAGGTATTTCCACGTCCGTAACGATCTGCTCTATAAAATAGTCACATGACCTAATCACTCATGTAAACGCCGTAAAAATAAATTAATTAAAACTGCGCCAAAACAGCCAATTTTTTGGTCACCTTGCCCCATAAAGTGTAATAATCAATGATCAAAAAATTATATGTACCCAAAAATGGTACCAGTAAAAACGTCAACTCTTCCTGCAAAAAACGAGCCCCTGCACAAGACGATCGGCAGAAAAAAAAAATAGGGCGTTCAGAAAATGGAGATACAAAAACCTAATTTTTGTTTTCAAAAATGCTTTATTATGTGAAACTGAAACAAACATCATAGAAAGTAGATATATTTGACATATTGCGTCCGTAACAACCTGCTCTATAAAAATAGTGCATGAGCTAACCTGTCAGATGAATGTTGTTAAAAATAAAAAATAAAAACGGTGCCAAAACATCAATTTTTTGGTTACCTTGCCTCAGAAAAAACGTAATATAGAGCAATTAAAAATTATATGTACCCCAAAATAGTACCTATAAAACTAGCACCTTATCTCGTAGTTTCCAAAATGTGGTCACATTTTTGAATTTCTACCGTAGGGGTGCATCAGGGGGGCTTCAAATGGGACATTGCATCTAAAAACCAGTTCAGCTAAATCTGCCTTCCAAAAACCATATGGTGTTCCTTTCCTACTGCGCCCTGCCGTGTGCCCGTACAGCAGTTTACGATCACATGTGGGGTGTTTCTGTAAACTGCAGAATCAGGGTAATAAATATTACGTTTTATTTGGCTGTTAACCCTTGCTTTGCTACTGGAAAAAAATGGATTAAAATGTAAAATCTGCCAAAAAAATGAAATTCTGAAATTTCATCTACATTTTCCATTAATTCTTGTGGAACACCTAAAGGGTTAACAAAGTTTGTAAAATAAGTTTTGAATACCTTGAGGGGTGTAGTTTCTAAAATGGGGTCATTTTGGGTGGTTTCTATTATGTAAGCCTCACAAAGTTACTTCAGACCTGAACTGGTCCTTAAAGAAAACCTGTCACCGGGATTTGGGGTATAGAGCTGAGGACATGGGTTGCTAGATGGCCGCTAGCACATCAGCAATATCCAGTCCCCATAGCTCTGTGTGCTTTTATTGTGTAAAAAAAAACGATTTGATACAAATGCAAATTAACCTGAGATGAGTCAGAGCTTGAAAATATGACTCTTCTCTGGTCACACAAGTAAGATATGACTCTTTTATGTTAATTTGCATATGTATCAAATCGTTTTTTTTACACAATAAAAGCACACAGAGCTATGGGGACTGGATATTGCGGATGTGCTAGTGGCCATCTAGCAACCCATGTCCCCAGCTCTATAACCAAAATCCCGGTGACAGGTTCCCTTTAAAAAGTGGGTTTTGGAAATTTTCCAAAAAATTTCAAGATTTGCTTCCAAATTTCTAAGCCTTCTAACAACCCCAAAAAATTAAATGGCATTTTCAAAATGATCCAAACATGAAGTAGACATATGGGAAATGTAAAGTAATAACTATTATATGAGGTATCACTATCTATTATAAAAGTAGAGAAATTGAAATTTGAAAATGTGGGAATTTTTCTAAATTTTTGGTAAATTTGGGATTTTTTCACAGATAAAGGTGAAATATATTGACTCAAGTTTATGACTATCATGAAGTACAATGTGTCACGGGAAAACCATCTCAGAAAAGCTTGGATAAGTAAAAGTGTTCCAAAGCTATTACCACATAAAGTGACACGTCAGATTTGCAAAAAATGGCCTGGGCAGGAAGGTGAAAACAGGCCGAGGTTGAAGAGGTTAATTTACAGAACATGCCCACAATTTTGAAGATGTTTGTTTTTTTATTCATTGTGAAGCAAACAACAAATTGGACAAAATAACAGAAAAAGTCAATGTGCATAACTATTCACCCCCCTAAAGTCAATACTTTGTAGAGCCACCTTTTGCGGCAATCACAGCTCCAAGTCGCTTTGGATAAGTCTCTATGAGCAGTTGCCACATCTTACCACTGGGATTTTTGCCCATTCCTCCTTGCAGAACTGCTCCAGCTCCTTCAGGTTGGATGTTAGTCAGGCCGGACTGGAGCGGAGCGGTGGGGGAGGACGCGCATGAAGAGGCCGGGCGGTGAAGGACTGGTGAGGAAAGGGTTAGTTGTTTGTGGGGGCGGGGTAGGAGGAAAGGCGGTAGTTGCTAGGGCAGCGGGGGGATTGTGGCCGTAGCGGAGAAGGAGGAAGGAGGCGGAAGTGAGGTCAGTGCGGCCAGGGGATCCAAACGCCCACCCACCCGACCCTAGTGGAGGTGGAATGAGGGGAGCGTTGTTGTGTTATATGTCGCGGCAGTCGTGGAGGCGGGGGAGGTCCTTGAAGTGGAGGAATATGGTGGTACCTGAGGATGGGAGGGCCCCGCGGGAGGGGCTGGACTCTCATTGAGGAGCTGGTAGGAACTAATTACGCGTTCCATCAGTGGCTGCCTCCGAGCTGGGTTCAACGGCTGGGGGCAAGATGGAGACGCAGGTGTTCCAGCGTTTATGGAGTTATTGGGGCTTCTAGGACCTCCCTCGTCATGGGTTAACTTATGTTATTTATTTTGTATGTATTCAATAAACGGCTGCTGTGGCCGATTAAATCCAAGCAGTGGTGTGGTGTGTTTATTTCCTGGGTTAGGATGGGGGTTGGGGGTAGGATGATGGTTGAGCTAGTGGGACTGAACAAATAGCCAGTGCCCTCTTCATGCGCTTTTGTGAACAGCAATCTTTAAGTCTGACCACAGATTTTCTATTGGATTGAGATCTGGGCTGTGACTCGGCCATTCCAACACATTTACATGTTTCCCCTTAAACCAGTCAAGTGTTGCTTTAGCCGTGTGTCTGGGGTCATTGTCCTGCTGGAAGGTGAACCTCCGTCCTAGCCTCAGATCACGCACAGAGTGGGACAGGTTTTGCTCAAGAATATCCCTGTATTTAGCACCATCCATCTTTCCCCCAGCTCTGACCAGTTTCCCATCCCCCAGCATGATGCTGCCACCACCATGTTTCACTGTGGGGATAGTGTTCTTTGGGTGATGTGATGTGTTGGGTTCGCGCCAGATATAGCATTTTCTTTGATGGCCAAAAAGTTAAATTTTAGTCTCATCGGACCAGAGCACCTTCCTCCATACATTTTGGGAGTCTCCCACATGCTTTTCGCAAACTCACAACGTGCCTTTTTGTTTTTAGCTGAAAGTAATGGCTTTCTTCTGCCCACTCTGCCATAAAGCCCAACTCTATGGAGCGTACGGCTTATTGTCGTCCTATGTACAGATACTCCAGTCTCTGCTGTGGAACTCTGCAGCTCCTCCAGGGTTACCTTAGGTCTCTGTGCTGCCTCTCTGATTAATGCCCTCCTTGCCCGGTCCGTGAGTTTTGGTGGGCGGCCGTCTCTTGGCAGGTTTGCTGTTGTGCCATGTGTTTTCCATTTGGTTATGATAGATTTGATGGTGCTCCTGGGGATCATCAAAGATTTGGATATTTTTTTTATAAATTTACCCTGACTTGTACTTATCAACAACATTGTCCCTTACTTGATGGGAGAGTTCCTTGGTCTTCATGGCACTGTTAGGTGTTGCAGCCTCTGAGGCCTTTCAAAAATGGTGTGTATATGTAATGACAGATCATGTAACACTTAGATTGCACACAAGTGGACATCATTTCACTAATGATGTGACTTCTGAAGGTAATTGGTTGCACCAGAGCTTTTTATGGGCTTCCTAACAAAGGGGGTGAATACATACGCACATGACAATTTTCTGTTTTCTATTTCTTAACAATAGTTTTATTTATATATTTTTCTCATTTCACTTGACCAACTTAGACTAATGTGTTCTGATCCATCACATAAAACATTGAACTTAAGGCTGTAATCTAACAAAATACGAAAATTGTTAAGGGGGGTGAATACTTTTGCAAGGCACTGTACAGTGACAGAAATGTGACAAAAATGCAAGAGCTTCTTGTATTATTGAAAGACAGATCATACTGGGATAGTGGCAGGGCTTGGTGGTAGCTGGCTCCTCGACGCGCGTTTCGCCGTCTCACTTCCTCCTTCCTATGGGGACATCTACTCGGGGCACTATATAGGAATATTTTGTACTGGCACAAATTATGGGGGTACTATGAGCAAATTAGCTCAAGTGGGGGCACCAAGAACGTTTTTTTTTGTACTGGCACACAGTATTGGGCATTGGCACACATTATGGGGGCACTATGGGGACATAGGCTCTACTGGGGGCACTAAGAGGAGGCTATTTTTTTTTACTTTCAGACAACGGGGCATTTTTTTTAGCACTGGCATGCATTATAAGGGGCATTTTTTTTACTGGCTCACATTATAAAGGGGCATTTTTGTACTGTCACGCATTATAAAGAAAATAATTACTACCGGGTACATTACGGTGAGCTTTATTACAACTGGGGGACTATGGGGAGCGTGAATACTAGTATAGGCACTATAGGAGCATTATCACTAGAGATGAGCGAGTTTATAAAAAATTTGATTCGGCCGAAAAGATTCTATTCAATCCGAATTTATTCGTGGGGAATCGAGTTAAGAAACAGCCATTTCCTGGCTGCAGAGAGCCTGTATAGTGGTGTAGAACACTGCGCCTTGCAGTAACACGCATAGGGAGTCTGCTGTGGTAGTGAAACAATACTGTCAGTCAGTATGACACGCACATGACAGACGTTGCTCTTAGAATCATTGTACACTTCACTTATTTTGGCAGTTACGTGGCCAAAACTGACCAAATAACTCAAGTGTGAACTCAGCCTTACAGGTCAATGTTAGCGCCAAGTATAAAGAACCGTGCAGAGGCCCAAGATCCTACTGTAGCGTAAAAGAGCGCACACCTTTTACACTGTCGTCAGCTGATTTTACATAGATGTCTACTGAACCTGTTCTACTAAACGCTTATACAAGAAGAGCCCCCCTGACAGAGTGGAGAGGGGGTCAGCAGTAAGTTTGTGTTGACGTCACTGATTATTTTGCCCTTCCTCTGATCCGTCAGAACAATAACCCCCAAAAAACAGATCCTGTCTGTTGAGCATCCGCCTTCACTCGGTCAGCATTTGGTCAGTAATCCATTGCTAAAGCCCAAAAAAAATAATGGAGTGGATCCAAAACAGAGATGAATGGAATATTTGCATGACTTCTGTGTTTTGTACCCAATCCTGCTTTTGGCTACCAAATCATAAGCCAATTCTGATGGGACCATACAGGCCTTACAGCTGCTACACAGACAGGATTTGTTGTGCGTCTCATTTTTTCGTTCTTCTGACAGATCAGAAGAAGGGTCAAATAAATGATGATGTCAACCAGGCCAAAAAGGCAAAATAGTGGCACAGTCATGAAGTGGGGAGGGTGGAAGAACAGCTAATGACATAGTGTTAAGGTAGCAGCAGCATGAGGAGACCACAGAGTGGCCCAGTGACATAGTGTTGAGGTAGCAGCAGCATGAGGAGACCACATAGTGGCCCATTTACATAGTGTTGAGGTGGCAGCAGCATGAGGAAGCCACAGAGTGGCAAGTTGACATAGTGTGGAACTGGCAGCAGCAGCATGAGGAGGCCACAGACTGGCAAGGTGACATAGTGTGGAGGTAGCAGCAGCATCAGGAGGCCACAGAGTGGCCCAGTGACATAGTGTTGAGTTAGCAGCAGCATGAGGAGGCCACAGAGTGGCCCAGTGACATAGTATTAAGTTAGCAGCAGCATGAGGAGGCCACAGACTGGCAAGGTGACATAGTGTGGAGGAGGCAGTAGCAGCAGCAGCAGCATGAGGAGGCCACAGAGTGGCCTAGAGACAGAGTTGTGAGTTGGCAGCAGCATAAGGAGACCACAGAGTGGCAAGGTGACATAGTGTGAAGGTGGCAGCAGCATGAGGAGACCACAGAGTGGCACAATGACAGAGTGTGGAAATAGCAGCATCAGCAGTATGAGGAGACCACAGAGTGGCACAATGACATAGTGTGGAGGTGGAAACAGCAGCATGAGGAGACATGAGTGGTGAGGTGGCAGCAGCATCAGGAGACCACAGACTGACCCGGTGACTGAGTGGGGACGTGGGTGGCAGTACCTGAGGACGATGGTGGGTGTAAGAAGGAGCACTTGGCATCGGATGTGAGGCAACAGGTGGGTGGCAGCATCAGAATAGTAGCTGATATAGGTAGCCAGAAGAAACCGGTCTCTTTTGTCAAGGTTTGGGTGAGGCAGCATGGATGATCTAATCTGATGCATCAGGCATTGGTGGGTGGAAATCCTGGCTGATCCACGTCTAATTTATCTTGACAAAGGTCAGTCTCTTCACATTTTGGGTGGACAGGTGAGTTCTCCTTGGGGTAACTATGGCCTGCACAGCACTAAACACCCGCTCTGATGCCACACTACTGGCCGGGCAGGACAGCTTTTCCAGGACAAATACAGTTTGGCTACCCAGTAGTCCAGCAGATCTTCAATGTGGGGTGGCAGGGTGCTGTCCAAGTATGCCACCATCTGCTGGTTCAGGTTCTTCTCCATATCTAGCTGCTGCTGCTGGTGAGTAGTTTCTTCACTAGGCGGGTAAAGTAACACTCAAGTTGCTCCTGATGAAGCTGGTACTGCTCATACCCCTCCTCCACCCTGCCACAGCAGCCATGGCAGTGGAACGTAAGTGCAGAGAGTCCCCGCCCCGGTCAGACCTTCGAGAGGATGGTTGATGGTGCAGATAGGCAGCGGACAACTGACTACATAGGATGTCTCTATAGTAGTTCAATTTGTCCTCTCTCTCAGCGGGTGTAAAAAAGGCCCCCATTTTGGACCGGTAGCGAGGGTTTAACATGGTGGAGAGCCAGTAGTCATCCCTCTGCCAAATGGTGACAATTCGGTTGTCACTATGCAAGCAACTGAGCATGCATCGGGCCATTTGCGCAAGTGATTCGGAGGAACTCCCTGCCTCCATCTCCACTACATACTGCCACTGTGTGTCTGTGTCCTCTGCCTTCTCTTACTTATCTCCCTCTTGCTCCTCCGGCTGCTCCTGCTCCTCCTCTTCTGTCACCTGTGTAGAAAAAACACCCATTTCGCTACACATTGCTTGTGCTCCAATGTCCTCCTCCTCATCCAGTTCAGCCCCCACAGGGCTCATGTGGCCGTGAGATGTAGGAACCACATCTCCAGTCCCCTGACCAGCCAGATTTACCAGTATCTTTTCCAGGACATGAATCAGTGGAATGACGTTGTTCATCCCGTAGTCCTGGCGACTGACAAATAAAGTGACCTCCTCAAAGGGCACGAGCAAACGGCAGGTGTCACGCATGTGCTGCCACTGGCTAACATCGAAGTTACACAGGGGAGTACTTCTGTCCATCTGTATCATCAAGAAATCGTTTATGGCCTTTCTCTGTTCGTATAGTCGGTCCAACATATGGCGGGTTGAATTCCAACGGGTGGAAACGTCGCATATCAGCCTATGTTGAGGGACTCCGTTCTGCTGTTATAGCTCAAGGAGGGTGTGCTTTGCGGTGTATGCGTGGCTGAAGTGCAGGCAAAGTTTCCTGGCCATTTTTAGGATGTCTTGCAGATGGGTGGAAGACTTCAGGAAACGCTTGACAATCAGATTGAACACATGCGCCATGCAGGGCGCATGGCTCATCCCTCCTTGACGCAGCGCCGACACCATGTTCTTCCCATTGTCGATCACCATGGTTCCGAATTTGAGTTGTTGCGGAGAAAGCCAGGATTCGATTTCTTGATGAAGGACGCAAAGCAGTTCCTTCCCTGTGTGACTCCGTTCGCCCAGGCAAACGAGGTGCAGAACAGCGTGACACAGCCATGCCCTGCACATGTGGTATGCTGGTGGGCACTGTGAATTGTCCCTGCAGTGGAGGCTGAGGACACGGTGGAGGATGAGGAGGCAGAGGCGGACATTGTCGCAGGACCAATGGCGTAAGAACGTGGAGGAGGAAGCAGCGTCACCTGGTCAAGTTGCTGGTTTGGTTGGGCAGGAACCACATTTACCCAGTGGGCTGTAAAGGACATATATTGTCCTTGACCGTAGTTACAGCTCCACATGTTGGCGCTGCCATGCACTTTGGCAGACACAGACAGGCTCAAGGACTGGCCCACCTTCTGTTCTACATATTTGTGCAGAGCTGGCACTGCCTTTTTGGCAAAGAAATTATGGCTTGTGACTCTCCACATCAGCTCGGCACAGGCCATCAGTTCCCTAAAAGGTGCAGAGTCCACCACTTGGAAACGGAGGGACTGCAGCACCAGCAACTTGGCCAGGAGCACGTTCAGCTTCTGCGCCTTTGGATGAGTGCAAGCATACTGTTGTCTCCTGGAAATCGCTTCGGTGATCGATTGCTGACGGAATGACTGACGAGGAGTAGGAGGGCGAGAAGCAGGAGCATCAGGACCGGCAGATGATGGGAGGGATAGACGGCTCCCTTCGGCTGAGGTGGTGGAGCCTTGACTGCCTGAAATCGAGTGCGTGCCACTGGGTGGTGCAGCTGTTGCTGCGGCAGGCTGGACCACCACATTGGAGAAACGGTTCTCCCTGGCCACTTTATGGTGACTCTGCATACCGTATGTTGACGCAGGGCTGTGGTGCCAACATTGCACCCTGGCCAGGCTTCACCTTCTGCCACAGATTTGGCAAATGGCAATGTTTACCTCCTCCAGCGGCTTAACAAAAACCTGCCACACCAACAAGTAGGTGATTTTACCCCCAACACTCCGCACCGACTGCCTCCGAGAACCCTTGCACCACTATTTTCCGGGCATATAGGCTCCTGTGAAGCGGGTGGTCTACCCCAGGCACGTTTAGCTCCCGACCTCCCACTGCTGCCACCTTGCTGACTCCTGGCAACGCTACCGACTTGCTGCTTCACGCGCAAGCTGCCACCCTCTTCTCCTGATGATAAAGCCCCTTCGTCACCCGGCTCCCAATTGCGATCAGCTGCATAATCATCGAGTACTGTCTGCACGTCACTGCTGTCCTCCTCAACGGTCTCTGAGCCAGGAGCCTGACCGCTTGCAACCCCAGCTCCCACTGGAGTTGAGCCCACAGCATATAATACTTCTCTGGCTGAGGAATCAGAAAAGGACAGAGGCAGGTTGAGGACAGGTGACGGCACAGGGCCTGTTCCCAGGCAATGCCAACTAAGGGTTGTGTCTGACGAACCCACTGACTCTTAGCTGGGGGTGTCTGATGTCACTTGGGACTAAGTGGATGACCGAGTCAACCATTCAAGAACCGCTGGTTTGCTGGTCACGCTAGATGACACCGGGAGCTCAGGCCTCTGGAAGTGACATCTGCTGCCACGCCCCCTTACTCTGCTGCGACCTGTGCCTGCACCAGAAACATTTCGGCCTCTGTCCCTCCCCTGTGCAGGGCCTGTCACTTCTCTGTCTGACATACTGTTAGATCAGATAAATAAATAAAAAGGAAATGAATACATCCCAAAAAAGTCTGTAATATTCTCACTTCACCACACAACAGCTAATAAGCCCCCTTTCTTCCCACTAATACACCCCAAATAAGGCTTTAGAACATATAACTGCACTGCTGAAAGGCAAAAAAGGCCTTATTTTTTTACACTAATACACCCCAAAAAGGTTTTTCCTAGCACTGTCCCTAGTGCACTGGAAAATGGCTGAGGCTATTTATAGGGCTGTAAAATCACAGGGCTGGCTGGCTGCTGATTGGCAGCATGCATGGCAGTGTGGGTGATCCCTCATTCACAAAGTTCCTTGCTCCATGTTCTAACATGTGCAGCAGCCATTTTAGGAAAAAATGTGATTCATTACTACGAAGCGTCAGGAAATTCGGATTCAGTGCGAATCGAATCTTTCTTAAAATTCGGATCAAATTCTGCAATGAGCAGGATACGGGGTATACACACTGACGCTAAATTATGCAATGTCTGGGTTAGGTGTAGGTGATAGTCTATGTTTGTTTGTGATGCCAATTGCAGCGTGCGCAGGGTACTATCACAGGGCCCTCCCAAGGTGTTATAACGCATGTTCCAGGTTAGGAATGCCAGAGTGGTGTGATTGCCTATAATGTCTCTGTATGGCGATGATAATGGTGTCAACGGTGTTTCCTACCTGGGTACGGCTGGACTCCTTGCTCACTTGCAATAAAATGAGTGTAGTGATAGGAGGAGTAATAGAGGGATTTTGCAGCAGAAACTGATATCCAGACTTTTGGTAAAGTTCAAACTGTTCTTTACTGAGAGTTACTTTCATCCAAGCAAAATACAGCTTTGGTCTTAGGTCCCAGCAGGTATTGGCAATGGTTGGCAGGAATGAATCTTCTGCTCTGTAACCCTGGAGCTTGCAGGAAAGAACATCTGCTTTGTAGCTCTATACTGTGGCAGAAATTTGGCTTCTGCACTCTCTATCTTCTGCTGTATGGGGACTGACTAGCTGAGGAGGAATATGGCTTCTCCTGGTCTCTGGACTTTACTCACAGTTATCTTCTCAGGGTATGCTTTCTTCCTGGAACTGGAGGTTGTCTGCTGTTTCATCCAGCTGAGGCTGCAGGGCTCAGGCTGGGGATTTGATCAATGTCTCAGCCGAGACAAGATCCTGGCTTTCTTCCCTATATCTGGGAGCTCCTAACACGCACAGCCTTCCCCAACAGGGGTGGCTGGCACACTCCCTCTAACTTCCTTCTCCACCCAAGCTGCAGGATGTGGGCACAGCCCACTCTGCTCACAGAGGGGGAGCTAAGCTGGAATGAACTATTCCAGCTTAGAAATACTAAACTGATCCTAAATCCTTGCTGCCACCTGCTGGTGAACATGGTAATTGCAACAATATACATTTAAAATGGTTTATAATGCACAGTTGTGAGGACATAATGTAAAATCACATCAGATGATAAGGTTAAGGCTCTTAACAGATTGTAGTGGGGTAGAAGAGTTTCGTAACACAACTTTGGGGTGTTACAATTCCACCTCGTCAACTTCGATTCACTCATCTCTAATTATCACATCTGGGGCACAGTGGGGACATTATTACTGTTGGGGGCACTATAGGGGCACTACTACTCCTAAGTGCACTCTGACAGCGAATTATTCCAATTGGTGGGACTTTGGGGAACACTATTACTATGGTGGTCACTGGCACAGTATCAGCTTAGCGCATTTAGTTTGGGGGACAGTATGTTTATACTAAATTAGTGTCAGAGACACTATTTGCTGGGTGCAGTTATTTTTGAGGGCACGGTGTGCCAATAATTATTGAAGGGGGCACTATCTGTGCTGTACTAGTAATTTCAGGGCGATTATCTGTTTTTGCAGTATAGTATTGGTGAGCATAGTGTGCATAGTACTGGGGGTGGCAGGATGAGGTGTTCAGAAGGTGCGGAGGATGATGGAAAAGTAGGAAACTAAGATGTCTGTCACGAGTTGGAGTTCCCAGGAGAGACCACCGCGTCGTCAAGCAATAAACAAACGGAAATCAGGTACAGACACACAAGAGTTTATTGAACAAACAAAAACCAGGGAAGGCAGCACAGACAAAACATGAGCTCTATGTACCGTCAGCACAGTGGGAGAAAACCCCCGAGCTCCACTGTCTAGTAATACTCCAGAGGGGCGTAACTAAGCAACTCCTGGTATTCACTAGGGCCCCAGAAGGTAGGGTTAGGCTTTGCCGCAGGAAGTTGCCAGGGTCCACTCTGGAGCATGAACTAGACAGTGACAGCAGGAATAAATGGACAACAGGTACCAGAAGGTACCGACGGCACATAGGCAAACATAACAGACAGGCAAATACAAAACAGGGCAACTAATAACACAAGCAGAAATACATAGCAAGGAAACAGGAGTGGCAATGAGCAGAGAAGGACTTGCTCCACCAGTGGTATACTGCGTGGCCTTGCGCATAGCACTCTGCAGCTAGGCGCGCTGCAGCAAGGGCTTGCTGAACCGAGACATATAAATACACACAAGGTAACTAAAACATAACTGGCAGAACAGATAACAGAAAGACAGGAAAGAGGACGGGAAAGAGGACGTCAAGGAACAAGTAGGGAAACCCACAGAGCACAGACAGACATACACGGATCCCATGGGTCAGCAGCATGGGAGAGAGAGTACAAACCAGGAGCAGGACAGGACAAGACAACACACACCAGGAGAGCTGACCCAGAACTGAGGAAACCTCAGCCTAAGGCCTCATGCACACGACCGTTGTGTGCATCCGTGGCCGTTGTGCCGTTTTCCGTTTTTTTTCGCGGACCCATTGACTTTCAATGGTTCTGTGGAAAAAACGGAAAATGCACCGTTTGGCAGCCGCATCCGTGAGCCGTGTTTCCTGGCCGTGAAAAAAATATGACCTGTCCTATTTTTTTCACGGCCAACGGTTCACGGACCCATTCAAGTCAATGGGTCCGTGAAAGAACACGGATGCACACAAGATTGGCATCCGTGTCCGTGATCCGTGGCCGTAGGTTAGTTTTTATACAGACGGATCCGA
Organism: Bufo bufo; assembly: GCF_905171765.1. NCBI lineage: Eukaryota > Metazoa > Chordata > Amphibia > Anura > Bufonidae > Bufo > Bufo bufo. The sequence goes on from NC_053394.1 coordinate 416,846,286, forward strand.
AGATCCGTCTGCATAAAAGCTTTTTCAAAGCTGAGTTTTCACTTCGTGAAAACTCAGAACCGACAGTATATTCTAACACAGAAGCGTTCCCATGGTGATGGGGACGCTTCTAGTTAGAATACACTACAAACTGTGTACAAGACTGCCCCCTGCTGCCTGGCAGCACCCGATCTCTTACAGGGGGCCGTGATCAGCACAATTAACCCCTTCAGGTGCGGCACCCGAAGGGGTTAATTGTGCTGATCACGGCCCCCTGTAAGAGATCAGGGCTGTCAGGCAGCAGGGGGCAGACCCTCCCCCCCCCCTCCCCAGTTTGAATATCATTGGTGGCCAGTGCGGCCCCCCCCCCCCCTCCCTCTATTGTAATAAATCGTTGGTGGCACAGTGTGCGCCCCCCCCCCTCCCTCCCGCTATTGTAATAATTCGTTGGTGGCACAGTGTGCGCCCCCCCTCCGCCCCCCCTCCCTCTATAGCATTAACAACATTGGTGGCCAGTGTGCGGCCTCCCATCTCTCCCCCCCCCCCCCCCCCCCCCCATCATTGGTGGCAGCGGAGTTCCGATCGGAGTCCCAGTTTAATCGCTGGGGCTCCGATCGGTAACCATGGCAACCGGGACGCTACTACAGTCCTGGTTGCCATGGTTACTTAGCAATAGTACAATAGTAGTAGATTCATACTTACCTGCTCCAGGCTGCTGCTGCGATGTTCGTGTCCGGCCGGGAGCTCCACCTACTGGTAAGTGACAGGTCGGTGCGGCGCATTGCTAAATGAACTGTCACTTACTAGTAGGAGGAGCTCCCGGCCGGACACGAACCTCGCAGCTCCCAAGCTCCCAGGTAAAGTATGAATCTTTTACTATTGTACTATTGCTAGTAACCCGCTGCCACCAATGATCGGGGGGGGGGGGGGGGGGGGGGAGATGGGAGGCCGCACACTGGCCACCAATGTTGTTAATGCTATAGAGGGAGGGGGGGCCAATGGGGGGCGCACACTGTGCCACCAACGATTTATTACAATAGAGGGAGGAAGGGGAGGGGGGCACACTGTGCCACCAACGAATTATTACAATAGAGGGAGGAAGGGGGGGGGGGCACACTGTGCCACCAACGAATTATTACAATAGAGGGAGGAGGGGGGGGGGGCCGCACTGGCCACCAATGATATTCAAACTGGGGAGGGGGGGGTCAGCCCTGATCTCTTACAGGGGGATATGATAGTACAATTAACCCCTTCAGGTGCGGCACCTAAGGGGTTAATTGTGCTGATCACGGCCCCCTGTAAGAGATCGGATGCTGCTAGGCAGCAGGGGGCAGTCTTGTACACAGTTTGTAGTATATTCTAACTAGAAGCGTCCCCATCACCATGGGAACGCCTCTGTGTTAGAATATACTGTCGGAAATGAGGTTTCACGATCTCACTCATATCCGACAGTATATTCTAACATAGAGGCGTTCCCATGGTGATGGGGACGCTTCAAGTTAAAATATACCATCGGATTGGAGAAAACTCCGATCTGATGGTATAAAAGGGACTCCAGACTTTACATTGAAAGTCAATGGGGACGGATCCGTTTGAAATGGCACCATATTGTGTCAACGTCAAACGGATCCGTCCCCATTGACTTGCATTGTAATTCAGGACGGATCCGTTTGGCTCCGCACGGCCAGGCGGACACCAAAACGACTTTTTTTTCATGTCCGTGGATCCTCCAAAAATCAAGGAAGACCCACGGACGAAAAAACGGTCACGGATCACGGGAAAACGGAACCCCGTTTTGCGGACCGCAAAAAAATACGGTCGTGTGCATGAGGCCTAATATACAGGTTCCATGGGTGCAGCAGAGAGGCCACACCCATGGAGCAGACCGAGAGGATTAACTCCTAATAGACACACAGGGGAGTTAACCCATAAAGAACCACAAATGACACACAGGAACGGAGCTGCAGCGAGAGCATAGACAGAAGGTCACAGCCAGAGGTAAAGTGAGGCCGGACGAAGCGGCACGCTTCAGGGGAGGCCGGCATGAGGGGTTTTGTGAGCAAGGGTCAGGGAAGGTAAGGGTTAAGTGGATGAGTGCAGGAAAAGGGGGGAGGAGCTAGAAAGGGGCGGGGAGCGGCAGGCTGAAGTAGTGGTGAGGCAGGTCAGCGCCTGCCATTTTAGGAGCAGAGAGCCAGCATCTGGCAGAGAGCCAACATCTTCTGAACTGCAGCATCGGATTCAGCAATGGCAGAAGCAGTGGAGGTGATGCTGCGGCGCTTGAGGGAAGCGGCGGACACCAGGGGCAGCGACTGGCTGGAGCAGCAGGTGACCGCATTGCTAGGGGGGGCGGAGGTGGGTACGTCTAGCCCTACTCCAGCAGCTACACGGCCGCGGCGGGTACGGCCGCCGGCGCGCCTGAGCCCTGATTTACCCCCCCGGGTCCGGCGCCGTGTCAGGAGCCCCACAAGGGACCCTCCACGCCGGGAGCATTCTAAGGCTATTGCGGCCTCCCGGCGTGGGAGGAATCCATATGTCCGGCGGGACCCTCCAAAGGCTGTGGGGCCTCCCCCTCAGCCCATCGCGGCAGCAACAGGGGAGTCAGGACCTGGTTCTGCAGGATCCCCTCCTGTCCCCAGGAGTCGGAGGCCTGCTCAGCGTGGGAGAGGTAGTGGCAGCAGAGGCAGCAGCGGGGCTGCGCGGTCGGCCAGGGCGGCCCGGCGCAGGCCCTTACAGGATGAGCCCCTTTCAGTGGCACACGAGGCTGCGCCTGTAGGTGCCAGGGACGGGCGCAGGCCTTGCCATGATGCGCTTCTTACAGAGGAGGAGGACGAGGCTGTTCTGGACGGCTCCCCGCCCCAGAGCAGGCCTCTTGGGCATGAAGACAGGCGTGCAGATGCTTATATGGAGGACAGGGAGTTGCGCAGGCCATTTCCTGAGGGCGGACAGTTTGCTACTGGTCCTGACACCATGGAAGACAGAGGGCGTCCCAGAGCCATTCCTAACGCACCCAGCAGTGATCCGGCTGGGGTGCTGCCGGCGAACAGCGCAAGTACCCATCAAAGGAATGTCGTGGATCCAGGAGTCGTCCGTCAGGAAGCAGGACCTGCGGCTGCCGGGTTCACAGCACCCGGGCAGCTAGGTGAGACATCACTGGGAACACTGTTATCTATATTTAATGTGGCGCCTGGGGCGGGGGGGGAGCAATAGTGCTATTATCGGTGGTTTGGGGCGCTTGCTGTGTGGTTTAGCTGGGGTTAGTCAGGATAGGGGGGCAACGGGGGCTACCCCCTTAGCAGCGTGGGGGTTGGGGGCAGAAAATAGCAATGTACCGGCGACCGCTAACAATAGTAATGTAGCAGTGGCCAATAGCACAAGTGTAGCCGAATCAGTGTCAGTGCAGACGCAGGCGGGAGGTGAGGAGGATAGGCCCAGATTAGATGGCGCCGCAAAAGGGGAGGTGTATGTTTGCTTTGAGGGTCCCCTGGGAGCGCATTTGAAAACGGAGGTGCGTGAGAAAATTTGGAAGGGAGAGTATATAGAAATTTTTTCGCTGCTTCCGTTGGAGCGGTTCAACCTTGATGTGGTAAAAAAGGACGGAGTAAGAAAGGAGGATGATGATAAGCGTCGCTATCGCCTTATCCCTAGGTCATTTAGTAATTGGCTACAGGCCTTTGCTATTTTGGCAAGTGTGATTGGGGAGAAGAGTCCGGAATGCTGTTCCCCTTTATTTTGCTATCTGGATGCTATTGGGGAAGCCTATAGAGTGTATGGGGGTTCCGGGTGGTTACGGTATGACGAGCAGTTTCGTCAGAGGAAAGCGGTCCGTCCTAATATGAGATGGGACCATAAGGACATTGCGTTATGGATGAGGGTGACAGCGCCAGGTAGGAGTGGTCAGTCCTTTCGGAGTGAGTCAGGGGTTGGGGTACAGCAAGGTACAGGGACGCCCCCAGTTGGAAGAGGATACTGCTTCCTTTTCAATGAGGGAAGTTGCAAATTCGGCCAAAAATGCAAATTTAGGCATGAATGTTCCGTGTGTGGCGGGGGCCATGGGGCTAGCAGATGTTTTAGAGGGGGTAGACAAAGGGGGGGGGATAGTTTTGCAAAAGGGGCAGACCCCAGTGCGAGTGGAAAGGATGGTGGGGCATCTAAATAGATATCCGAACCAGGAGTTAGCTGAATTTTTGTATTCAGGGTTTAAGTTCGGTTTTCATATACCTTCACACCCGTTACCAGTCTTAGAGAAGCGGAAGAATTTGCGCTCGGCATTGCAGTTCCCGGACATAGTGACAGGAAAGTTAGCTAAAGAGGTTTCCCTAGGGAGGATGGATGGTCCGTTTGTTACATCACCCATCAGTAACTTGCGAGTTTCCCCTTTGGGTTTGATCCCTAAGAAGGAGCCTAATAAATTTAGGCTCATCCACCATTTATCATTCCCTAAGGGTGCGTCGGTCAATGAGGGCATTGACCCGGAACTTTGTTCTGTGGTTTATGCTTCCTTTGATGCGGCTGTGGAATGGGTAAGGAAGCTGGGTCCGGGTACCCTGTTGGCAAAATGTGATATTGAAGCGGCATTTCGGTTGTTGCCAGTTCACCCGGATAGTTTGTATTTACTGGGTTGTTTTTGGAATGGCGCTTATTTTGTGGATAGGTGTTTGCCAATGGGCTGTTCAATATCGTGTGCATATTTTGAGCGTTTCAGTTCTTTTCTGGAGTGGGTGGTGGTTCAGGAATCAGGTTGTCACTCTGTCATTCATTATTTGGATGATTTCCTGTGTTTGGGGCCGGGGGGATCTAGGGTTTGTTCGTTGTTGTTATCCACATTACAGTCTGTTTTTGAGTGTTTTGGAGTCCCGTTAGCGGTGGACAAAACGGTGGGGCCGGCTACTGAGCTAAGTTTTTTGGGTATTGTCATAGATACACAGCGGATGGAGTGTAGGCTACCAGTAGACAAAGTGTCAGATTTAAGAACAGAGGTGGCGGCGGCATTGACAGCAAAAAAGATTCGTCTGCGGGACCTGCAGTCTTTGTTGGGCAAATTAAATTTTGCATGCAGAATCCTACCTATGGGCCGCATTTTTAGTAGGAGGTTGGCTTCGGCGACAGGAGGGGTGGTGTCTCCCCACCATTTTATTAGACTAGGCAGTGAGTTGAAAGGGGATTTGAAAGTTTGGGATTCCTTTTTAAAACAGTTTAATGGCAGAGCATTAGTTATGGGGGGGGTGGTTGATGCGTTTGATTTCAAATTGTTTACGGGTGGAGCGGGTTTTGGGGCGTACTGTGAAGGGCAGTGGTGTGCGGGTCGGTGGCCTGAGTCCTGGGTACGAAAAGGGTGGGTAAAAAACGTGGCATTGTTGGAACTCTTCCCCATTGTGTTGGCAGTCACGCTCTGGGGGGAGAAGTTTCGGCACAAGAAGGTTCGTTTCCATTGTGACAACTTGGGAGTTGTGCAAGCCATCAACAGGGTAACGGCTTCTTCCCCCCCAGTTATTTGCCTATTGCAGCAGTTGGTTCTCCGGTGTTTGTCCCTTAATGCTTGGGTGTTTGCGGTGCATGTGCCTGGTTCCTCTAACTGTATAGCTGACGCACTTTCTCGTTTTCAGTGGGAGCGGTTTCGCCAGCTGGCCCCGGAGGCGAGTCAGGTCGGATTGGTGTGTCCAGAGTCGTTGTGGGAGATCCTGGAGGTACCGTAGCTTGTCTGTTGCAGGCATCATTGAGTGAAGGCACGTGGAGGATGTACGATAGGGCTTGGAGTAGGTGGCAGCAGTGGTGTAATGACCTAGGGGTCGAGGTACTGGACGGGGAAATTCCGTTGTTACTGTTCATTGGCCACGTGAAGGATCAAGGTTGGTCGGTTGCCAAGATCAATGGTTGCATGGCGGGCTTGGCTTTCGGATTCAAGTTGCGGAATTCCCCGGACATTACTAAGTCCTTTTTGGTCCGACAAATTTTGAAGGGTTATAGAAGGTTTCAGCGTGTCAAAGATTCCCGCCTACCGGTGTCCTTTTCGTTATTGTTACAGTTAGGGGAGCAGGTAGCTGGAGTGTGTCGCTCGGCTTGGGAGGTGAGCTTATTTAGACTAGCCTTTGCTCTGGCTTTTTTCGGAGCCTTTCGTTTAGGGGAGTTAGTGTGTGCAAGTGTGCAGCGGGAAGGGGGTCTGAGGACTGAGGATGTAACGTTATATGACGACAGGGTGCTGATTTATCTGAGATTTTCAAAGACGGATCAGGAGGGGAGGGGTCATTTAGTCTCATTGTTTGAGGTGCCGGGATGTCTATTGTGTCCAGTACGGTGTTTGCGGGATTTTCAAGGAAGGGCAGGGGTCGCGGCAGGCCCGATTCTCAGACACGAGGATGGCTCCTTTTTATCACGATTTCAATTTATAGCGGTATTCAAGAAATGTTTGCGTAATCTAGGAATGGACTCTGGCAAGTTTACGGGTCATTCCTTCAGGATAGGTGCTGCCACAGAGGCTGCTCGCTTGGGGGTGCGAGATGAAGTGATAAGGCGTATTGGGAGGTGGGAGTCGGAGCGTTTTCGGCTGTATGTGCGTTTAGGGGCAGTTTAAGGCTGTGTCTAACCATGTTTGTCTCGTTCTTTTTTCAGGTGATGCCCCGTTATTAGTTTGGATCCTGGGCCATTCGTTCGTGTTCTGGGGGGCATTACGATCGGATGTTCGGCAGAATGGGCGGCAGCTGGTGTTTGATCGGGGGACAGCCATAGTAAGATGGATCGGACGCAGAAGTATGGTGTGGGGTAGTGTTTTGCAGGAGGTTCATCGGCAAGCCAGGTTAGATAGAGTCCCAGATATCTTGGTGTTGCATGTTGGGGGAAATGACCTAGGGGTCCGACCTTGCAGAGAGTTGATCAGGGATATACGTTTTGATTTTTTGCGTTTGTGGTCCCTCTTCCCGTCAGTTGTCACTGTGTGGTCGGACATTGTCCCCAGGAAGGTCTGGAGGGAGGCGAGATCGGTTGAAAGGCTGAATAAGGCTAGGATTAAGCTGAACAGGGTGATTGGGCGGTTCTGTGCCAAACATGGGGCGGTGGTGGTGAGGCACCCCGAGTTGGAAGCAGGAACAGGAGGCTTTTGGAGACAGGATGGAGTCCACCTCAATGCGGTGGGCATTGATTTGTGGTCACTGGACTTGCAGGGAGGTATTGAAACAGCCCTCCGGGTGTGGCGGAACGCGCGAGCTTAAGGGCTGTCAAGCTGCGCGTTGTTGGCGGGGGGAGGTCATAGAAGCTGGGGCTACTGGATGGTAACGGTGAATGAGAGGGCCTCAATGGTGGGGCTGGACTCTCAGAGTTGGGGCACCTGGTTGGCTTGGTATGGCGTCCGTCAGTTGGTGTCCCCGAGCTTGTGGTACGCGGCTGGGGGCAAGATGGAATTGCCGTGGTGGTTTGTGGTCGTTTAAGGTGCAGTTAGGCGGCTTCTAGGACCCCCCTCGTCAGTTAGACATGTATATATTTATATATATATGTCATTGTTATATCAAGTGTTATGTTTATTCATGTTATTTATATTATTTAATAAAAGACGGCTGCTGTGGCCGATTTAATCCAAACAGTGGCTGTGTGTGGTTATTGGGAGAGGAAATGGGGAAGGTTAGTTAGCTAAATGATGGGGTAGTGGACCCGAGCGTAGCCAATAACCCTACTCAAGTGAGGCCGGACGAAGCGGCACGCTTCAGGGGAGGCCGGCATGAGGGGTTTTGTGAGCAAGGGTCAGGGAAGGTAAGGGTTAAGTGGATGAGTGCAGGAAAAGGGGGGAGGAGCTAGAAAGGGGCGGGGAGCGGCAGGCTGAAGTAGTGGTGAGGCAGGTCAGCGCCTGCCATTTTAGGAGCAGAGAGCCAGCATCTCCCTCCCTCCCTCCCGTAGTGTGTACTTGGATGTTTCAGGGCGGCAACGGTATATTATAGAGGGGATGCATATATAAAAAAAATAAAAATAAAAATAAAAATGTGTATTTTATAAATAAATAAATGTATTTAAAAAAAAAAATAAAATGGACAAGGGGTGGTGGACGGAGTGTGTCTTTAAGTGTTGCGTTTGTCGCAGCAGTCGTGGCGGGGGGAGGTCATAGAAGCTGGGGCTACTGGATGGTAACGGTGAATGAGAGGGCCTCAATGGTGGGGCTGGACTCTCAGAGTTGGGGCACCTGGTTGGCTTGGTATGGCGTCCGTCAGTTGGTGTCCCCGAGCTTGTGGTACGCGGCTGGGGGCAAGATGGAATTGCCGTGGTGGTTTGTGGTCGTTTAAGGTGCAGTTAGGCGGCTTCTAGGACCCCCCTCGTCAGTTAGACATGTATATATTTATATATATATGTCATTGTTATATCAAGTGTTATGTTTATTCATGTTATTTATATTATTTAATAAAAGACGGCTGCTGTGGCCGATTTAATCCAAACAGTGGCTGTGTGTGGTTATTGGGAGAGGAAATGGGGAAGGTTAGTTAGCTAAATGATGGGGTAGTGGACCCGAGCGTAGCCAATAACCCTACTCATGACTGTGACAATGTCTGTCTTTCAGACGAGAGATGGCTGAAAGAAATAATCACGGTGGTCTGGTCTAAAAGGAGAAGATGAGGAAAGAGAACATCTACATCAAAGGAGATGTCACTGGATGTAAGAGACATGTGGCTCTGTATTAGGCTACTTTCATATTTGTGTTAGTGATTCACTGGATCCGGCCACAATCTGGCAAAAATGCAGAGAATTGTTGTGACACAAACCAGCCGATTTCATGCATACTCTGGTGGATCAGGTGGCTGGATCGTAGTGCCCTAAGTGTGAAAGTAACCTTTCCCTGTATGCTTTGTACTGCTTTATGTAATGTTCGGAGGGAATAGGTTAGGTTAAGAACTTGACATGGGGGGTGGGGGGCCCAGGCACATTCTTTGCACAGAGGTCCTTTGCTGTCTGTGTCTGCCCCTGGTATGGACTAGTATAGTATATGATAATACTGCAAAGAAGGGGAATTTGATGTATACTGTCACTCTTTTAGCCTCCACTGGTGAAATGTCGCCCTGTAGATACCTTTTGGGTGGCGACATTACAGTATTTATATTTACAATTTATAGCTCTATTATCTGTGTACTGCATATTTGGCACTGCAGGTTCAGTACTGTTATTTGCACTTTTTGGTGCTATTATATGCACACTGCACGACACTTTCATATTTGCAGTGTATGGTTCGATTCCTTTTGCTTTATGCAGGTCTCAATTCTATCAAACCCAAACATTTCTAAACCATGAATCAGGCAGTTCCTGTATCAGAGCAGCCATCAGTGAATACATTCTGGATATCACATTCTGCCCTTATTTAGCAATTCTGTGGGATTTGCTGATTTAGGAAATATTTGAGCAGAGTAATAAAAGGAAAACTGATGCAGGGAGCGGCTCAGTTCACACATTGATTATTCCAAACTTTACCAAGTACTCTGAAGCCGGAGAGTACTTACTGAACATCTACCTGTGATCGAGTTGCCACCAGTTTGCTGACCCCCTACTCTATATCATGCTGCCATTCTCGCCCACTTTCCCCCTGATCATACTTTCAACAGATCAATCATCCCAGTCCGTCAATCACAGATATGATTATCTGAACAACCTTGTGATTGGCTGATAGCCTGTGATGCCATGTCTATGTGTCTGAGGAGCATCACTGCCCCAGACCACCAGGGATGTTATCAATAACCTCCCCTCACTTCTCTAGCCCACAAGATATGTTAGCATTAACACTTTCATTGCCCTACTCTTTACTTTCCTACACCACCAGGGATGTTAACATTAACCCCTTCACCACTTTTGTAGACCACCAGGGATGTTATTATAAACTCTTTCACTTCCCTAGATCACTAGGGATGTTAATATTAAACCTCTCTCTTTTGTAGATCACCAGGGATGTTATCATTAACACGTTCACTTTCCTACACCACCAGTTATGTCATTATTAACCTCTTCACTTCCCTAGATCACCAAGGATTGTATAATTAACGCTTTCACTTTACTATACCACCAGTGATGTCATTATTAACCACTTCAATTTCTAGACCACCAGGGATGTTATTATTAACCTCTTATTGACCTTTTCACTTCCCTAGATCACCAAGGATGTTAATATTAATGCTTTCACATTCCTACACCACCAGCGATGCTATTTTTAACCCCTTCAGTTTTCTAAACCGACAGGGATGTCATTATTAACCCCTTCACTTTCCTAGACCACCAGGCGTGTTATTTTTTTTAACCCTGCAGTTCCCTACACCATAAGAGATTTTAATATTAACCCTTTCACTTATTTTTAATCTTGGACAACTTGGACAACAGATATTCTCATCCCAATTTGGTCACTAGGAGGTGGTATCTTCTTTTGTTCTCAAACTACCCCATTTATCTGTCTAGCTACGTTAATGGAATCCTGTTTTTTGTTCTGACTTCATGTACTTTTACAGAACATGTAAAGAGAAATAAACTTGCCTTAGTAATGGAACAGATTTTCCATTTTATCAACAAAACTCCTTATTATGAATTTAAGTGCACTAAATAGTGTTGGAGAAAATGAATAATTGTTTAGAAGAGAGAACTTCATGTTACATTAAAGATGGCAATGTCATGGAGCAATTATATTTGATGAAATCTCAAATTCTGAAAACATCCATAGATGTAAACAGTGCAAGAAAGGATGCATTTATTAAAACACATTTTTAGGTCCGTAAAAAAAATCCATGATTGGTCATGATTAAGACGTACAGTCAAAAATCGTAGACCTTGCCTGGTCAGCCTATGAATTTTATAATGAAGAAATAAAGAAATTGGATTTTATCCTGAGCCTGCTGTTTTTTCTACTGTTTGGATTGATTCCTGGTCCGGCGAAGGAGGACAGTGGGTGAGCTGAAATCCCTTTTTTTCTTACATTTTTAGGTCCGATATGCTGCCCTGAATTATTTTTTCACGTGTCTTTATAGGTGTTGGACTCCATTTGTCTGAGCTCCAAATCCCCTGCATAAATATAGTGTTAAATGATGAACTTCTGTCACGACTACTAAAAGCAGTTTACTGTTTATACACTAAGCTGTATACAGTAAGCGCCTCCTAGTGGCAGCTTCAGGCAGTCAGAATGTATGATTACCTCTGTCTATGCAGGGGATTCGGAGCTTTGTATCAGAAAAATTGAGCTTTAACTCCTATAAAAATATATTAAGGTTAGTTTCACACTAGCAGGCAGGCTGTTTCGGCAGGGAGTAGCCTGCCCAAAATGTTTGGATCTGGCACTGCCGGATTCTACCTGACACCCTCTGGACTCATTCACTATAATGGGGATTGGCAGAGATCCGGCCGCATCCCGGTAATCATGCAGAGAATCAGCAGGACGAATCTCGACATATTTGATGGGTTGCTGCTGGAATCTCGCCGGTCCCCATTATTGTGAATGGGACCAGACAGTGATGAATCCGCCAGATCTGCAAAACGCAGATGTGAATCAGGCCTAAGTACAGTAATTTATCAAAAGAGAATGCTAGACCTAAAAACGACTGTACTGTTAAAAGGTGCAGATTTACATTTAGGCAAATTTAGGTTATTCTTGCCATTAAAATTATCTTAAAGCGAACCTTTCACCTGCATTTCACTTAATAAACTATCAAAAGTACCTTATAGATCATCCTCATTGTGTTAGCACACGGTCTTGTCCCGCTTTTCTGCCATGTATATGCATGAAAAAATCGCCTTATAAAGTCCTCGTCTCCAGCTCCACAAGTCACGTTAGAAGTCAAGGGGGTCGCCCTTCCCTCACTCCAGGCTGTAACTCCCCTGCCCTAACCCCGCCTCTATGCAGTCTAATTGACACCCGGCTCAGTCGCCGGGACCGCGCTTGTACAGGCGGCGCATGCACTGTCGGACTCAAGCGCGATCCTGTAACTGAATCGCGCATGCGCCGTCCCCGATCCCTGCCTGTCTTCTCTTTACGTGGACGCATGGAGCGTGAAGATCGGGGAGCGCGCGCGCGAGGAAGGGAAGACAGGCAGGCATCGGGGACGGCGCATGCGCGATTCAGTTACAGGATCGCGCTTGAGTCCGACGGCGCATGCGCCGCCTGTACAAGAGCGGTCCCGGCGACTGAGCCGGGTGTCAATTAGACTGCATAGAGGCGGGGTTAGGGCAAGGGAGTTACAGCCTGGAGTGAGGGAAGGGCGACCCCCTTGACTTCTACCGTGACTTGTGGAGCTGGAGAAGAGTACTTTATAAGGCGATTTTTTCATGCATATACATCACAGAAAAGCGGGACAAGACCGTGTGCTAACACAATGAGGATGATCTATAAGGTACTTTTGATAGTTTATTAAGTGAAATGCAGGTGAAAGGTTCGCTTTAATATTGTTGAAACCTCAACATACCCCTCTATAAGGTACTGGTGAAGTTCAGATCCCTCATACAATGGATCTCAAGCAGCATTATGCCTTCTTCAACTGTATCTGTGTCCTCGGGTGAGGACCCTCAGGTGTGTGGACATTTAAAGGGGTATTCCCATCTCGGACATTTGGAGCATATCGCTAGGATATGCCCCCAAGTCTGATAGGTGTAGGTCCCACATCTGGGACCCATACCTATACTTTGGTGATGGAGGGCACTGAAAATAGCCGCCAACGCTCCATTTACTTGTATTCGGCTGACGGAAATAGCCGAGCCAACGCTCGGCTATTTTCGGCACTCCCATAGGAATGAATAGAGGGTGGCCACGCATACGCACAGTGTCCTCCGACAATTTACAGACTCCATTGTAAGTATAGGTATGGGTCTCAGAGGTGTGAGTACCTAGTGATAAGCCCCCAATGTCTGAGATGGAAATACTCATTTAAGAGAGCATCACACTGTGTGGGGGGCACTTGTGAGCACATCATACTATGTGGAGGGCACTTAAAGGGGTTTTCTGGGTGCTTAATACAGATGACATATCCTGAGGATAGGCCATCAATACCCCTCGTTGATCAATTGTACCTAAAGGTACAGTGCATTTGGAAAGTCTTCAGACCCTTTTACTTTTTTCAGAGTTGCATTCTGGTTGTTCCAAACCTACCCCATTTAATAATTATGGAGGCGACTGTGCGCTTGGGAACTTTCAATGCAGCAGAATTTTTTTCTCCTCTTCTCCAGATCTGTGCCTCCACACAATCCTGTTTCCAAGCTCTACAGGCAGTTCTTTCCTCCTTATGGCTCAGTTTTTGCACTGATATGCATTGTCAGCTGGGAGACCTTATATAAATAAATCATGTCCAATCAGCTGAATTTACCACAGGTGGATTTCTAAAATTCTCTTTTCACTTTCTCATTAAAGGGGTACTGACTGCAGATTGATGGGGGGGGGGGCTTTTTTTTTTTTATTTAGCACAAGGAGCAACATAAAATGTGGAAAAAACGGGAGATGGCCTGAAGACTTTATGAATGCACTGTATATTCACTTGGCCGCATGTTACTGTACTGGCAAAGTGAGTGAGATTTCTTAAAATCTCATCCACACATTGCGGCACACAATCCTCCGAGTAACTTATTTTGCAGCTTTTAAACTAGCAGCAAGTGCCACGTTCGGTTGTTGCAGGGAAACACCACACGAAACATAGGAGGGAAAGGGATGAGGGAATAAGGCCTGGAAACTAGGGAAATTAGATGGACACCGCCTAGTAAAACCCTAATCAAAGTCCTGACTAACTACCAGTATAAACAGACCCCAGAGGTAGGTGAGTTCATACACAGGAATACCTAGAGTCCTAACTCACCCTATAGGACCCTGGTACTAATGTCAGGACTGAGACAAAAGAAGGACAAACAGGAGTCTCCCTCAGGCCTAATACAAATGATAGGGAAATGCAACACACAGACCTCAAACAAAATACAAACAGTGAAAGTAAAGACTCAACTTCAAAGGAGCAATGGAAGCACCAGGAACTCAGTCGAGATCCACACACAAGCTATCCAAAAACAAAATCATAAACCGCACAGCATAGTGGGAGAAGTAGCTATAAATAAGGAAGGTTAAACGACCACATTAGCAACACCTGGAGGCAAGGGGTGTTGCCATTACCAGAAACAACACATTGATCCACAAGGAAAACCTGTCAGATCAAACCACGTGTTGCCAATCTCACCGATCTCCTGCCACCTGTCACGGGAACGTCCGTGACAGCATGTCAACTTATGCTGCATTTTACCCTTTGCAATGAATAGGGTGCAATTTGTTGAAAATTAAAGGCAAAAAATGCATCCTTTGACAATATATATATATATTTTTTTCCTGCAGAAATTCTACCCAACATACCCCTAGGCTACAGCCACACATGGCATGCAGAAGATTCTGTTTTATGGAAGTGGATGAGATTTGAGTTTAAAAAAATTCTGCGGCATGCATTAATCTGCAGTACAAATTTTATACCTGCACTGATTTACACCGCAGATTTCACCCTTTGTGATGCACCGCACAAATTTGTGATAAATCTGCTTTGGAAAATGTAGCCCACGCGGCCCCACCCTTACTGTATCCTTCTACCTTTCTCTACGGCATCTTTATATTTCAGGTGACATTGGCATTAGATGATGCGCCAATGTGGTCTCTCCGCTTCCCCTAAACCCCCACCCCACCCCCCTAGTCTTCCGTCTCATTAAGTTGTAATTTGGTTAATTGAAATAAAAAAAAAATAGCTAAATAAATAAATAAAGAGCCATCATTCTCCTAATCAGGACAGAAGTGAGGCAGCTTCCCAGATGCATAATTGAAGTGTAGTGTTTCATTAGGCAGACACCTGCTCGGAGCAGCCATATGCTGCTAGGTAAATAGTGTGTAATTGTGAGCGCCGGACGTGGAGTGCATCTCAAGCAGCGTGTCCTGGGGAGTGGGTCACCTTCCTAAAGATGGGACAGGAGAGAAGCTCAGGGACTTGTCCATCACTTCAGCTGTGTCCAGCTAATCTGCAAGAGAACAGAACCAGTACCAAGGCAGAACCAAGAATTCTGTGGTCAGATGGGCATGAACACTATTGCATTCCGTCTTTTTGATTGCTCCATAGCATCTACATAAAAAAATGAAGCAACTTTCCATAAAGTTTTGAGTAAGGATCTGTTACCGTTCTTTGTATACAGTTCCTATGCAGATTGATGTGTCACCACACAACAAAAAGAGTCTATACCCAGTGTGTAGTATGTGTACATGTAACTCCCTTCTATTTGCCCCTTCATATACAATCTAGGGCAGTGATGGCTAACCTCCGGCACTCCAGCTGTGGTAAAACTACGACTCCCAGCATGCACCATTCTATGGAGTTCTGAGAACAGCCAAGCAAGTGTACATCTTGGGAGTCGTAGTTTTACCACCGCTGGAGTGCCGGAGGTTAGCTATCACAGATCTATCATGAAGAGGAGAACACAGGGTGATAGGGTCAGACTACGTATGAGGTTTGTTTGTAGTCTGTAACCATGGAGATAGACAGGTCTGTATGAGAGCTGTATTCCAAAAATTTGAAAAAGGGGTTTTCCAGGATTTTACTACTGATGACCTATCCTCAAGAAAGGTCATCAATATCTGAACGGTGGGGGTTTGACACCCAGGACCCCCACTGATCAGCTGTTTGAAAAGGCCCCGGCGCTCCTCCTTCTCGCAGCTCACCAAGCACAGCACCGAACATTTTATAGCGGCTATGCTTGGTATTGCGCTTAGCCCCATTCACTTCTATGGGACTGAGCGTGATACCAAGCACAGCCACTATATATTGTGCGGCGTTGTGCTTGGTAAGCACGGAGAAGGCCACGGCGCTCACAGGAGTGGCAGTGCCTACTCAAACAGCTGATCTATGGAGGTCCGACACTGAGGATAGGTCATCAGTAGGGATGAGTGAATTTCATGTTATGAATTTCGTTCGCGCTTCGTTTGGTGGTAAAAGCAGAATTGCGTTATGGATTCCGTTACCATGGACCATAATGCAATTCTATGACGGAATGTCTAACGGAATGCCTTTAGAGGCATTCCGTTATTCATTCTGTCATAATAGAAGTCTGTGGCCTGCATAACGGATCCGTGCCGTTTCCGTTATTCAGGGGAGTCCTCTCCTGCATAACGTAAACAGGACAGATCCGTTTTGCAGCCCATAGACTTCTATTTCGACGGAATGAATAATGAAATGCCTCTAAAAGGCATTCCGTTATCCATTCCATCATAGAATTGCGTTATGGTCCTTGGTAACGGAATCCATAACGCAATTCTGCTTTTACCGCCAAACGAAGCGCAAACGAATTTCAAAATATGAAATTCGCTCATCTCTAGTCATCAGTAGTAAAACCCCTTTAATCATATCTGTATGCAAAGTTGCTTCAATTTTTGTTCGATATGAATTTCTAAAGTGTACATGCCCTTCAAATGTAATGTACAGAAAAAACTGGGAAAAATACTTGGCATTTGGTTGACAGGTGCAGATCTTGCAACGGGCGCCTCCCCCTAGGGCCCTCTATGTAATGCGACCCAGGTGTAGGAATGCCGAGTGGTATAGTGCGGCCTAAAATGTCCTGTATATGTTTCACGGTGCTCCTACCTGGATACAGCTGGACCCCAGGCTTTGACTCTGAAGCATTAAATAGGGGAATAATTGAGGGATTTGAAAGAAAGATTGAGTCCAGACCTTGTATGTAGTTGAACAGCAGCTTTACTTAAATAAAAGTTCATCAGAAACAGTCTTCAAGCTTTGTCTTGGTCCCAGCAGGCTTTAGCATTAAACTGGCAGGCAAACTCCTTTCTGCTACATCAGTTGCTCTGCTGTGCTAACAGGCTGACTATAGAACTCAGCTTCTCCTTTAGACTGTACTTCACTTTGTAGTCTGGTCTGTCTCTAGCTTTGTCCAGGGAACTTTACTTCTGGCTTCAGAGGCTTCAGGCTTTGGCCTCCAGATGCAGCTGAGCTGAAGGTGCTCTAGCTGGCCTAAGCAAGGCTCGTCCAATAGGGACGGGCTCCTGCTGCCTTCCCCTAGCAGGGGATACTCTATTCTGACTTCTAACTAGCTAAACTCCTCCCCAGAGGGAGAGAATAGATTAGAAAGAAGGCTCCATTCTATGAAAGGTAGCTCTGCCATGCTTGCTGCCACCTGCTGGTGAACCAGGCACATTACACTTGAGCAGTTACATAACAATATAATGAATACACATTTTACAGGATGTGAAAATTAATACATAGGATGACATTGGGTTGACCATAGGAGACAGTAGAGGGGTGCAAAAGGTGGTACGTTAGTTGTTGCAGCAGAAAGGCCACATCCTCATACATAGCACATTGACCACAGCATGTCTGCATGTTCATGCATACCATAGACCCAGACAATGCTTTGGCTCAGGGGCCCTAAGACAATGGGGGCCCAATTATAGTTGGCCTCTTCCTCCTTGCTACTGAATGAAAAGAACCAGGGCCAAATTGTCATGGAAAAGGTGAGGAAAAAAAAACCTCTTCAATGCAGTGTTTGATGCAGATGAACCTCAACCGTACAACACATAGAAGACTGAACACTTCATTGTGTCATCCAGCATCAGAGCTGTACTGTCTGGGGGCGGGGTTTCTGTCTGCTGCTGCTGATGTCATCAGATGTATGAGGTTGGGAGGTTGAACTTTAAAGTGAAACTCCACCTCTATTTAAAGACTTCTAAGTCCTATAGACATTGAATATATTATACCATCAGCTTGGAGTGTCCACCCATACATAATAGTGTTGTTGTTTTTTTTGTAAACCTAAATGGTTCCAAAATAACATCTGATTAATGTCCTAATTTATTTTTATAGTTCAGTTTTTCTGATATATTGTTCAGTACACCCTGAATAGCCATCGAGAGATATGGTAAAAAAAAAAAAAAAAAAACAGTATTCTGTAGTCTCCCCTTAGTGGTGGCTTCTGACCAAACTTTCTCATATACAGGGATTATGAGATTACAAAAATGTCAATTTTCTTCCCAAAACAGCACCGCTACTGTCCATGGGCTGTGTATGATATTGCAGCCCACTGCATTTCAAGTGAATCAGGTAAAGTGTTAATAAATGCACTGTATTTATTATGTATTGCATTTTTGGTGGCAGTGAAGGGTTAATTGGCTGGTATAAGAGCTGAGCTGAGTCAGAGGATGGCATAGGGATCACACTGCTGGGCATCCTCACACTTGTGAGCACGCTCCCCAGAGTCTAAGCAGAGCTTTATGGTCAGACAGAGGAGAGAGATAGAGCTGGGAGATGCTGTAGCTGGAGACGGAGAGCCAGGAGCTCCTGCGTGTAGTTAGCTAGCAAGTGGAGGTGAGTGCCACTAGCCAATTGGTGCAGCACCTAAGGGGCTAGATAGGGCAGAGAAGAGGGAGCAGAGCATCCAGTGGAAAGAGTGAGATTGTTACATCTTGGGCTAGATTCACACTAGCGGCAGGGGACTCCGGCAGGCTGTTCCAGCGGGTGAACAGCCTGTCGGATCCGTCCTGCCGCTAGTTCCCATGTGCCCCCGGACTGTCGCTCCGTCCCCATTGACTATAATGGGGGAGGGGGTGATGGTTTATTTGCTGTCTGTTGTGACTAAGAGTGTTCCCTCTCTAAGGCTACTTTCACACTTGCGTTGTTCTTTTCCGGCATAGAGTTCCGTCACAGGGGCTCTATACCGGAAAAGAACTGATCAGGCATATCCCCATGCATTCTGAATGGAGAGTAATCCGTTCAGTTTGCATCAGGATGTCTTCAGTTCAGTCGTTTTGACTGATCAGGCAAAAGAGAAAACCGTAGCATGCTACGGTTTTAGCTCCGGCTAAAAAGACTGAAGACTTGCCTGAATGCCGGATCCGGCATTTTTTCCCATAGGAATGTATTAGTGCCGGATCCGGCATTCAGAATACCGGAATGCCGGATCCGTCCTTCCGGTATGCGCATGCGCAGACTGAAAAAAAAGGTGAAAAAATAAATGCCGGATCCGTTTTTGCCGGATGACACCGGAAAGACGGATCCGGCATTTCAATGCATTTTTTCGACTGATCAGGCATTTTTAAGACTGATCAGGATCCTGATCAGTCTTACTAATGCCATCAGTTAGCATACATTTTGCCTGATCCGGCAGGCAGTTCCGGCGACGGAACTGCTTGCCGGATCTCTCTGCCGCAAGTGTGAAAGTAGCCTAAGAGAATCTTGTAACCGCATGCTTGTTCCCCTAGCGACTGTAACCACTAAGCCAGTTGCCTACTGTGAGAAACCAGTAACCATTAAGCTTGTTGTTCTATGTGAGTCCAGTAAAATCTTTTGTTTCAAGTTCAACTGTGTCCATTGGATCCCTTGCACATCCTTAAAGGAGTTGTCTCATCATGGACAATGGGGGCATATCGCTAGGATATGCCCCCATTGTCTTATAGGTGCAGGTCCAGCCCCTTCGACCTGCACCTATATCGAGAACGGAGTCCCTGCGCATGCGTAGCCGCCCTCCATTCATTTTCTATGGGGCCGGTGAAAATAGCCGAGCGTTGTCTCGGCTATGTCCGACGTCCCCATAGAAATAATTGGGAGCGGGGGACATGCATGCGCGGTACACTTCCATTCACTTCTATGAGGAGCCGGCTTGGTGGTGGCCGGACCGGAGTCCTTCAGCCACCACCTTGAGGGGCTCTGTTCTCGATATAGGCGCTGGGACCTGCACCTATAAGACAATGGGGCATATTCTAGCGATATGCCCCCATTGTCTATAATGAGACAACCCCTTTAAGTGGGGAGCCATGCATATCACTTATGGGCCGGAAAAATCCTACATAAGGACTGATACTTCCCCCCCCCCCTTCCAAACTGTGTATTTTGTATACATGAGGTAGAGTGTAAGTTGAAGCACAGCTCAGAAGAAGTAAAGCACATTAGATATAGAGTAGGTGATGCACGAGGCACAATATAGACATGAGGCACAGTCCTATAATAGTATTAAAGGGTAAATGTCATGTTTTTAATCAAAAAATCTATTTTAGCATATGTTACTGCTGCAGCAGCATTACACATAAAGCAATCTTTAGTTTCGTCACATACCACTGTTTTCCTTGAATTTTCCCTTAGTTACGTCTGTTTAAAAATTTACAATATGAGGACCTTCTCAAGATGGCTCCTCTGCCAGTTCTCTGAGGCCAAAAACTGCTTTCCCTCACTTCCCATACACACTTGCTGTAGCCAGCAGCTCCCTGCCAGCCAATCAGATTGGATTACTGAGAGACACGCCTCCTCACTCTGAAGCCTAATGCAGGCATGCAGTGTGAAGGACCGCCCCTCCGTCTTCCTGTCTTCTTAGCCAGAGACAGACAAGCCCTAGCAACGGTCTTTTAAGGGAGCAGTGGAACGGGACAGAGGACATTATTGAAAGCTGTTATTATAAGGTAATTACAGATCTTTTGACAATCATTGACAGACTAACTCCGGTATGCATGCCTAGCTCTAATAAACTAGCAAATAAAAAAATATATGACAGTTACCCTTTAATGAGGTATAAGGCACAAGGTACACAGAAGGGACAGTCCCATTATAGTATTTATGCAAGTGCAGTGACCTAGGGGATCACTGCCAAAGGGTTAAATATTGTGACTGATTTTGTAAGCCCTCTAATGTTAAAGTATTCTCTTTTAGTTGTATACTGTAAAACCCTAATGGTTATGTATAGGCAAAAAATAGTTAAATGGCAGCTTTTCAGTGCAGTTGCCTGGGTGACGGGTGGTTGAAGAGTCTTAGCTGAGCAGGCCTAGAGGGAAGACATGCTTGTGTGAGCTCCTGAAAACCAGGCCTAGTCCAGGGAACCTTCATTCCTCAGACTGAAAGCTACCAGAGAGACAACTGAACTAAGAGATTACCCATGAGAGAGAGAAAACGGACAACTATTGATGGTTGAGAACCAAGGCTGTGCTGGATAAAGACAGTAAGGTAATGCTTGTTTATGGCAAAGGACTCTACTGCTTGTGGTCTGAGTATATTGCTTCGGCGCACCCCACCACAATTTAAAGATTGACTGACCATCCGATATAAGATCTGCACTGTGCAGAATGGAAATTGCAGAAAGAGTTAATGAGAACAAAAGATTTCAAAGTTTATTTAGAGAGAGACTCAGGAAGGACTACTACTACCATCATTACTGCTGCCTATACATACTGGGAAAAGCTTACTCTTGTGATATACCTCACAACTGTGCCTATTGCTGCTATACGTACTGCAAGTCCCATCATCTTTCAGTAAAGAGAGGATTATTCATTGTAACCAAATGGGCCTGGTCATTGACTCCATCATTCATCCACCGATCCTACCCCTGCTCTCCTGCCTCACACCCCGCCAACCATTCACCATCAAGTGCACCCCAACTAACACCAGACAGGTGCCCCTTAAAAGCCTAAGGGAGAAAAGGTAAGCCCTTCCAACACTACATGGCCCAGGGAGCGCCAGGGTGGGGACTGTCACCGTGATATCTACCGTCCCCATCATTGTCACTGACACAGCCACTCCCTTGCTCCGATGCACAAGATGCAGAGGATACATGAGGCATAACCCTACCACATTATGAGGTATGAGGCACAGGGTACAGATGAGACAGGGCTTCACTACATTACGAGGCACAGCTCTAGTTCTCAGACCTGACGCTGGTGCAGTCCTGATCTCAGTCCATGGGTTTGCAGCTAGAGATGAGTGAAGTATTTAAAAATTTGATTCGCTGGTTCTCCGAATTTTAGAAAAATATTTGCTTTGTGGCAAATTACTTAGTCACGAACCACATTTCTTTGTAAATAGGATAGCACCGCCCCCTGTCATTTTACCCGTCAGATGCCACGTTCATACATGATCACGACATCTGATAGCAATAATCCGGTGTAAAATTGAAAAAAACAAAAAAAATCCTACTTGATCTATTTGCTCGTGACAGGCCAGCGGCCGCCATTTTGCTTGAAAATCTGGCGTGAAATCTCGCATGGCCAGAGATGACGTCATCACGCCAGCCGGCATGGTGACGTCATGCGTCACCTTGCACAGGATCTTAAAGCAAGATGACTGCCGGCCCGTCGCGAATAAATGGAACAGGTAAGTATGTTTTTTAAGGTTAAATCGATTCGCTACCTCGAAGCACGAGGAAATTCGGCTTTGGACTTCCATTCGCTCGCAATAATTGACCCCAAGCTGGATTTACCTTGTTCCTGCAGGTTTCCCACCATCTCCACCGCACACACTACAGGAGTAATGTCCAGATGCTTAGGCTGAGGCAGGCACCAAGGAGACATCTCAAGGGTAGTAGTCTCAAATGGGCTCCTACTCTTTGGGGGGGGGGGGGGGGTGTAGCGGAAACTCACACTAAAGTCTTATTATGCAACTCAATTTATGTGACTATATGCTCAGCCCTGAAGAGCCCTGCATAGATGAGTTTGTCCTTTGGATTCATTGCCTGATATGAATGGGACTCAGTGTGCAAAAATAGCCATTGAAGAGACAAGATCGGCTCTGCTACATCTGTGGTTCTCGACGTTGGCTGCCAAAAAGCCCGATATCGGGCTGGCGAGATGTTCTGCAGAGACAAGAGGGTTGCAAGCGCTCGTCAGCGTTCTCATTGGTAATCATCCTGTTTTTTGGACGAAGGGAGGGTCAGACAATCTCAGCGAGAGGAGAACATGACAGCGCGGAGACATAACCAATTAAAGACGCCAGGGACCCATTCTTATTCACAGCGGGAAGGTGCGCTTGTTGTTACAGCGACAGCCGTGTTTGGAAAGAGAGCGTGTCTGGAGAAGCTTTTAACTGCACAGAGAATGGGAGAGAGGAGGCATGAGAAAAGTATTCAATGCAGACAGAGTTTGGCTTTATATCTATTAAAAGGAGGCAACCCGCCATCATGGGGCTGGAATTCCCGTCATGCTTTGCACGGCATTGTAGATTTCACGACAGACAATGTATCAAGCCGGGAATTATTTTGTATGGGCACATAAACTGCTGTGTTACGTCTTAATTGACTGGACTAGAAACTGCAATTTATCCCAAGGGCTCATGCACAGGGCCGTGATCGGTCGGTGTGTCGGTAACATCCCGCGGGCCGACCATGGCTCCCCTGACCCCAACTGATTTATTATACAGCCAGATTGTATCTGATTGTGGTGCTATTGTACCGTACTCACCTGATAATGAGGTGAGTACACAGCAGATAGAGACTATCATAAATTACTATGATACAGTCAGCTTGGGTCAGGGGTCGGCCCAGGAGATGCGGCCGACATGGACTATGTTTCCCGGGCCGATCACCGTTGTGTGCATGAGCCCTAAGGCTGGGTTTCAATGGTCAGGTTTTTTGAAGCCAAAGCCAGGAACGAGTCGTATGAGGAGAACATGTACAAAGGAAGGACTTAGACATCGCCTCTTTTTGAATCCACACCTGGATTTGGCTTCAAAAACTGCATAAAAAAATCAGAATGTGGAAGCCCAGCCTTAAAAGGGTTGTCTCATCTCATACATTGATGGCATATCTCTAGGATATGCCATCAATGTCAGGTAGGTGCAGGTCCTCCTCGGGGACTTGCTCCTATGTTCAAAACGAAGCCCTTGAAGCTAACTGAAACTGAATGAGAGGGTTGATAACCCCAAAATAGTCCTTGTACAGGGTCACCCTTATTGAGATAAAACATAACTTTTACCATTTATGCTAAAAGAAAATAAAAGTGTGATCCATTAAAACTGTCGGGGTACCGGGGTCACTCTCTTATGTTATGGTGTACACGTCACGTCTATCATCATTGGTGGGAGGTGTTTGCTCAAAGTGCACATGAAATGCTGGTGGAAGGTTTGATCAACCAGTATATTAGTGTAAATCTATAGGTACCTAGATTACCCAATATGTCCCAGATCTAGTGGTCTCTGTGTGGTCTGGCTGCAGGGTACCTATTGGATTCTTCCAAAATAGCAGAGGGGTGGTCGATTTTGCGAGTACTCGCTTTGATGAGCAGTTATACAGTGGGGCAAAAAAGTATTTAGTCAGCCACCAATTGTGCAAGTTCTCCCATTTAAAAAGATGAGAGAGGCCTGTAATTTTAATCATAGGCATACTTCAATTATGAGAGACAGAATGGGGGGAAAGAATACAGAAAATCACATTGTAGGAATTCTAATTAATTAATTGGTAAATTCCTCGGTAAAATAAGTATTTGATCACCTACAAACAAGCAAGATTTCTGGCTCTCACAGACCTGTAACTTCTTCATTAAGAGGCTCCTCTATCCTCCACTCGTTACCTGTATTAATGGCAACTGTTTGAACTTGTTATCAGTATAAAAGACATCTGTCCACAACCTCAAACAGTCACACTCCAGACTCCACTATGGCCAAGACCAAAGAGCTGTCGAAGGACACCAGAAACAAAATTGTAGACCAGCACCAGGCTGGGAAGACTGAATCTGCAATAGGCAAGCAGCTTGGTGTGAAGACATCAACAGTGGGAGCAATTATTAGAAAATGGAAGACATACAAGACCACTGATAATCTCCCTCGATCTGGGGCTCCACGCAAGTTCTCACCCCGTGGGGTCAAAATGATCACAAGAACTGTGAGCAAAAATCTGAGAACCACACGGGGGGACTTAGTGAATGACCTGCAGAGAGCTGGGACCAAAGTAACAAAGGCTGCCATCAGTAACACACTACGCCGCCAGGGACTCAAATCCTGCTGTGCCAGACGTGTCCCCCTGCTTAAGCCAGTGCATGTCCGGGCCCATCTGAAGTTTGCTAGAGAGCATTTGGATGATCCAGAAGGGGATCGGGAGAATGTCATATGGTCAGATGAAACAAAAGTAGAACTTTTTTGTAAAAACTTAACTCGTCGTGTTTGGAGAAGAAAGAATGCTGAGTTGAATCCGAAGAACACCATACCTACTGTGAAGGAGGTGCAGCGTACTCAAGTTGTGTGTAATAGAGTTTCTGGGTGTAGTAGTGCAATGACACTAACCTGAGACGGCTGACTCTCTGCATAGGCAGGTGATGGTAGAAATTGTTCGTGACGCCAGTGCCAATTAAACGGTGGCACGCCGTTTGCGGATAGCAGGAATAAATTGAGGAACACGTGGTATTAAAACAGAACTCCAACTTTAGTCGTTTTCATGCAGAGACAATATTGGAATCGCAGTTCCTTGGCATACAGTCGATTTTGCAATACGGTTGATGCAGGCAATTACAGATTTAGCAAGGTGATTACAGAGTGTTGAACACAGGACTTGCAGTACAGGAGCTTGCACTCTATTTCTGTCTGATCCTGGAATATAGCAATTCTTCACCAAGGCCCAATAACCTAGTTCTGGCTTTATATCCTTGGCTATAGCTTTAGAAAGTACCTCCTCTGTTCTTTTTAGTACCTCTTGCTTCTCTGCACTTTGCCTCGGTCTCTCTCAGCTGCTTCCTCAGGCTCTTTAGCTAAGATATTCCTGTTTCTGCATATGGGAATTCAGGAGGGAATCTTCTCCTGGACAGCAGGCTTCAGGCCTGGACTTGTCTCTGACATTGTCTAATCTCCAACTGTAGATTACAGACACTAGACTCCGTCTCGCTTTCCCTTCCCTGACTGGGCCTTATATAGACTAGGGCTCCCTAGCTCCCTCTAGTGACTAGAAGCTGGAATGACACCCCTAGCAGGCCTGTACATGCAAGTGTCATAGTAACAGGGAAACACACAGCATTGCATTACATGACATTTTATAAAACTGACATATACCAACTTCTCCATAACTAAGGAGGGACGACAGCACACCAAGTGACACTTTGGTAGTGACGGGTATTACAGTCCCCGTACACTACATACCCCACTGCTTTAAGCTGAGTACGACCTCGTACTCCATCATGGGTCGCCCAACTGGAATCTCTACCTGAAATAGAAAATAGAGACATGCAGGCATACATACATGTAATTCATCTGCATTTACATTTACATCAGGTCCAATTGGCAAAGGTGAAGGGTAGTGACAAGGGGCGTCGTTCTCTTCTCTCAGGATAGTGAATGGAACGGGGGCGCTGACCTGGCACAGCGTAACATTATAACCAGGATAGTCCATGACAATGAATAAGTCCACAATAGAACAGCAAAATGGGTAAAACAGTATAAAAGTTCTTGGAGGCTCAAAGAACAAACATGAGTCCGTACCCAGGTTATTTCTTATTAATCACAGAGGCTCTCGTGCGGTGGAGTCCATCTCTGGGCACATTTCCTTTAAAAGAGCAAAAATCTCAGAGGCTCAGGTTCTTTTGAGTCTGTCTCCGGGCACGGTTCCTTAGTATGAAGTTGCACAATAAAAGGACAGCAAAGACAAGTGCTGTAAGACCCCTGATCAACCTGAAAAGGGGGTGAAGGGTAAAAGGTGCAACTAAAGGAACAGGCACAACTTGGCGTGGGGTAGCAAAAGCAGGCAGGAGGTCCTGGAAACAAACGTGGCCTTGCTGACTTTGTGATTTCAGTGGTCAACACCTACCACTGAGCCGTGGACAAACTGGCAGCCGCAACAAAGGACCAGAAACATAGGACTCCTGTCCTGGAAGGGTTAACATCAAACTTCTGCAGTGAAATAAATCAAAGGCCTAGCAGGCTGATTCACAGTGGCATATCATAACCACTTGGCTCTGCTGGCAAGTACGGCCTGTAGTAGTCCTCTACAGGAGGATGGGCCCACATAACTGTATTGGGGGGCAGCTGTAGGGTGAAGGGGCCCCTAATAGGTATTGGCCCCATGGGCCTAGGGGTAAACCCTTGGGTGGACCGTACCGGTCCCGGCATAAGGATTGTGGGATGGAATGGCGTGGTTACCGCCGCCTCAAGCGGTCCGGTGGGCTCGGCGCGGCTATTCACAGCAACCGGGGGTCTCCTTTGGGGCACTGACGGAGCGGTGGCAGCAGAAGGTGGTCTATGGGTGGTGACAGGCACCCTTACCTCGTCCTTCTTTGGCGGCGTCTGGATCCTGCCGGTCGCGATCTTGCGCAGCTCCCGCAACTTCTCCTCCAGCCGGACAATCTGCTCACTGATGCTCTCTGTGTCGGAGTCGCTGTCATCTGCTGGCGCCGCCGGCGCAGGTACAGTCACCGATGGCGCGGACTCGGCCTCTGCAGGTTCTGGCGATGCGTCTGGTCTCCGACCCTTCCGGATGTTCTCCAAGGTAGCATGAAGTCCTTGCAAGTTTTCCATATCTTGTATGGTCTTCTCCCGACGAGGCAGCTCGGGGGAAGGATAGGGGCTCACCCATTTCTCCAACACGGTTGGCTGCCAGAAGACGTTAGGCCCAATGAAGGAGCTCCGCTCCTGGAAGGCGTGATGGGCCGGCTCTGGAGAGCGTTCAGGTTCCCGCTCGCAGCCAGAGTAGTCTTCTCCTTCTTCTGCCTCCCAGTCCTCAGGTGCTCGTTTGGGACGGGTCACGGCAGTGGCATAAGGGCCTCGCAGGCTCTCGGCAGGGGTGTACTCCACTTCCTCTCCCTCACGGAGGCTGTGCTGATAAGAAGGGAGGTAGTCTCTTTTGACAGACCTTCGATTCACATAGAGGTCTCTGCCAGTTAGATAGTCCTGGATGAACCCGTAGCCACGGGTTTTGTCGAATGACAGCACCACTCCCTTTCTCCTTTCCAGGCGGGGTTGGGTGTTAGCATGCTTTTCATGGATTGTTTTAGTCAATTCTTCATAAACGATTTTGGTCTTCGTATTCCGCTTTATAGCGGCCTCCCGGATCTCCGCCATAAGTGATGACCACTTGAACGAGGGCTGAAAAAAGTCTCTCCACGAGCCATAGTAGGGCTCTGGTTCTTTCTCCCTTGGGCGGCAGGCGGGTGTCTCCGGTCCCGGAGAGTAGGCCGGTGGAGCCTCCTCTGGCTCTACACCAACATCAGGCACTTGCAGTATTTTAGGCGTAGACATTGCAGCACAATGATGCTCACTTTCCAACATGCTCGATCCTTCTGAGGAGAGCGATAGGGTCGCGTCAATTACAGCAGCCAGCTCCTCCCACTGCACTGGGAGGCCGCCCCCCAGGTATTCCAGTATATGGAAGGCGGTGTCCATGCTGGTAGACATGCAAATGTCCAGATAAGCAGTGGCGCCTGACCTTGAACTCCTTCCCGCTCTTTTCTCGGAAAGGCGCCAATTTTTCCCGCCTTTTCGGGATGAAGGTGACGCAGCAGTAAATTCAGCAAGCCCAGCAGCCATCTTTGGGTATAAACGCTGTCTATTCACTGACAGCAAGCAGGATTGTTAAAAGTCCACAAAACCACACTCCAATGCGGCGATTTTCTTCCTCTTGGTAGCGCAACACTACACAGCGCTTTTTAGAATTTATTGGTACACTTTGGGTATGATTTTCAGTCCACCAAGTCCACTTTCAATAAACAGGCAATTTGTCACTTTGGTCACAGGGCAACTGTATAAGGCACAAAGTTCACGCTTCTTGCACTGGAAAGCGTGCGTATCCTGTTCGTGACGCCAAAAGAGAGGTACAGCGTACTCAAGTTGTGTGTAATAGAGTTTCTGGGTGTAGTAGTGCAATGACACTAACCTGAGACGGCTGACTCTCTGCATAGGCAGGTGATGGTAGAAATTGTTCGTGACGCCAGTGCCAATTAAACGGTGGCACGCCGTTTGCGGATAGCAGGAATAAATTGAGGAACACGTGGTATTAAAACAGAACTCCAACTTTAGTAGTTTTCATGCAGAGACAATATTGGAATCGCAGTTCCTTGGCATACAGTCGATTTTGCAATACGGTTGATGCAGGCAATTACAGATTTAGCAAGGTGATTACAGAGTGTTGAACACAGGACTTGCAGTACAGGAGCTTGCACTCTATTTCTGTCTGATCCTGGAATATAGCAATTCTTCCCCAAGGCCCAATAACCTAGTTCTGGCTTTATATCCTTGGCTATAGCTTTAGAAAGTACCTCCTCTGTTCTTTTTAGTACCTCTTGCTTCTCTGCACTTTGCCTCGGTCTCTCTCAGCTGCTTCCTCAGGCTCTTTAGCTAAGATATTCCTGTTTCTGCATATGGGAATTCAGGAGGGAATCTTCTCCTGGACAGCAGGCTTCAGGCCTGGACTTGTCTCTGACATTGTCTAATCTCCAACTGTAGATTACAGACACTAGACTCCGTCTCGCTTTCCCTTCCCTGACTGGGCCTTATATAGACTAGGGCTCCCTAGCTCCCTCTAGTGACTAGAAGCTGGAATGACACCCCTAGCAGGCCTGTACATGCAAGTGTCATAGTAACAGGGAAACACACAGCATTGCATTACATGACATTTTATAAAACTGACATATACCAACTTCTCCATAACTAAGGAGGGACGACAGCACACCAAGTGACACTTTGGTAGTGACGGGTATTACAGTCCCCGTACACTACACATGGGGGTGGAAACATCATGCTTTGTGGCTGTTTTTCTGCAAAGGGACCAAGATGACTGATCCGTGTAAAGGAAAAAATGAATGGGGCCATGTATCGTGAGATTTTGAGTGAAAACCTCCTTCCATCAGCAAGGGCATTGAAGATTAAACGTGGCTGGGTCTTTCAGCATAACAATGATCCCAAACACACCGCCCGGGCAACGAAGGAGTGGCTTCGTAAGAAGCATTTCAAGGTCCTGGAGTGGCCTAGCCAGTCTCCAGATCTCAACCCCATAGAAAACCTTTGGAGGGAGTTAAAAATCCGTGTTGCCCAGAGACAGCCCCAAAACATCACTGCTCTAGAGGAGATCTGCCTGGAGGAATGGGCCAAAATACCAGCAACAGTGTGTGGAAACCTTGTGAAGACTTACAGAAAACGTTTGACCTCTGTCATTGCCAACAAAGGGTATATAACAAAGTATTGAGATGAACTTTTGTTATTGACCAAATACTTATTTTCCACCATAATTTGCAAATAAATTCTTAAAAAATCAGACAATGTGATTTTCTGGATTTTTTTTTTTCTCATTATGTCTCTCATAGTTGAGGTATATCTATGATGAAAATTACAGGCCTCTCTCATCTCTTAAAGTGGGAGAACTTG
This sequence comes from Bufo bufo, assembly GCF_905171765.1. Classification (NCBI taxonomy): domain Eukaryota; kingdom Metazoa; phylum Chordata; class Amphibia; order Anura; family Bufonidae; genus Bufo; species Bufo bufo. The sequence continues at coordinate 416,876,294 of NC_053394.1, forward strand.
CACAATTGGTGGCTGACTAAATACTTTTTTGCCCCACTCTACATAGGTGTGGAGAGAGACCTCTTCTACTTGCAATGTCCTGAAACACACTGCTTAATGTTGTGATTGTGTTTTATGTAAACTGTACTTGTAAATTTGTTCTCATAAAGTTGCATGGGGAGGGGGAGGTTCTACAGGCCTCCCAGGACTAACTCCACCCTACACACAGTGTGTGCACAGTGCAGGAAGAAGGTCTGAGGACAAGCTGAACCTCAGCAGCCATTTTTGTGAGTTATCCAAACTCCATACTTAGTTCCATGTACCAGACCATAGAAGGGAAAAGATCACAGTATCTCCAGGCAACTCAGAGAGCGGATGAGGATATTGACGAAGAAAGGTAACTGTCATTTATCAGACTCCAGACTCCTTTGCTTCAGGTGGCGAGATTCAAATCTACAAGCTACCCACCATAATTAAAGACAAAAAGGCCATTTGTCAGAGTATAGTATTCCTAGAAGAGGATACAGAGGTACAGCATTATACAGTACAACAGAGATAGTTCATCCCTCCAACCTGGAGAAATAAGAGAGAGAAAGACTGATTGTCATAGAGGACGATTCCTTATGCTACTTCTGGGAACTAATGTGAATCACGGTGAAAGCTGCCTTTATGTAAATGACTGTTACATACCTTGATGATCTGTGGATCAGCTTCAGTAAAGTACTGGGAGTTTGTTAAAAGCTCTAGTCCCCTTATTCTATATCATCATTTCAACTACTACCACCAACATTTGCACCTAACTGTGCTGGTGTCTCGAACCAGGGGCCCAGCCACAAAAGCACCTAACACCAAATACCATCAAGGGCACCTCAACTTCCATCTGGCTGGTGTTCCCTGCAACCAAGATTGCCCCGGAGGATTTTGTGCCACTGTACACCAGCCCAGGGAGGCATCTGCTAACTGTGAGTACATGAACTATTGCACCTATCGGCCCACCGTGAGCCTTACGCGTTTTCCCCTGTGGTTTGGTATGCTGCAAAAAGAATTTGCATCACGAACAGGATTCGTGCAATATAACTGTGTGCCATTGCCTTATGAGAATAAGCCCCACCTGTTTGCCTGAGAGACTGTCAATATACTTTAATACAGTGCAAACTTTAAACGTTTTATTGGGCTGCAGAACTGTTTTAATTGCTTAAAAATTGCATGGACATATGATACAAGCCATCTGCAATCAAATCGCAGTGTTCAAAGTGGAAAAATCGCATGTTTCTGTGCCACTATCACTGCTTGCTGTCAGTGAATGGACTTTTGAATTGAACCTAAAATGGCCGCCGGAGGCCTTCTTGATTAATTTACTGCGCAATATTTGTGTAAACGCTCTGCTAGCGGCGGGAAAAAATAAGACAATTCTCTTATGTAAAATAACTTATTACAATTGTGCCAATACTATCGCTGCTGCTAATACTTGCAAATCAGCGCCGCCCCTCCTGCCTTGCAAACAGACCTAGGGGGAGGGCCGCGCATGAGAAGGGAGCATGACGTGCGCACGCATGCAAAAGAGACACGAGACTACGTGAGGGTGAACGGAAAAAATAGGGAGATCAACAGCCCTTCTCCTCAGAACAAATATACCGTATTTTTCGCTTTATAAGACGCACTTTTTTCCCCCCAAAAGTGGGGGGAAAATTGCCGTGCGTTTTATAAAGCGAATACTTCGCTGGCCGCTATGCTGTACAGCGCGGCCAGCGAAGTATCAGTGACAGTGTGGAGGGAGGAAGCGGGGCCCGGTGCAGTGACTCTACTCTAATACACCGGGCCCCGCAACTGTTAAACATTCAATCTGATAGTAGATGCTCTGTACGGGCGGCTCTTACTATAGTACCGTAAGTATAGCGCAGACCGGCATCTTCATCGGTCATGTGCCGCTTGCCGCACCTCCTTCCTCATGCGCCGTCTGCTCCAGCTCCCTCTGTCATGCGCCGCCTGCCCCAGCTCCCTCTGTCATGCGCCGCCTGCCTGTTCATTCATAAAGTGAGATAAGCAGGCAGGCGGCGCATGAGGAGGGAGCTGGGGCAGGCGGCGCATAACAGAGGGAGCTGGAGCAGACGGCGCATGACAGAGCGAGCTGCGGCAGGTGGCGCATGACCGATGGAGATGCCGGTCTGCGCTATACTTACGGTACTATAGTAAGAGCCGCCCGTACAGAGCATATACTATCAGATTGAATGTTTAACAGTTGCGGGGCCCGGTGTATTAGAGTAGAGTCACTACACCGGGCCCTGCCTCCTCCCTCCACACTGATGCATCTGATGGGGGATCTGTAGATGACACTTATGGGGATCTGTGGATGACATAAGTGTCATCCACAGAGCCCCATAAGTGTCATGCACAGATCCCCCCTCAGTGTAATGCACAGATCCCCCCATCAGTGTCATCCACAGATCCCCCCATCAGTGTCATCCACAGATCCCCCATCAGTGTCATCCACAGATCCCCCCATAACAGTGCGTCATCCACAGATCCCCCATAACAGTGCGTCATCCACAGATTCCCCCATAACAGTGCGTCATCCACAGATCCCCCCATAACAGTGTCATCCACAGATCCCTCCATAACAGTGCGTCATCCACAGATCCCCATAACAGTGCGTCATCCACAGATCCCCCCATAACAGTGCGTCATCCACAGACCCCTCATAACAGTGTCATCCACAGACCACCATTAGTTCAAAAGCTACCAAAAGCACACCTTTTGGTTCAAAATATTTTTTTCTTATTTTCCTCCTCAAAAACCTAGGTGCGTCTTATCATCAGGTGCGTCTTATAAAGCGAAAAATACAGTAATAGTGAGTGCCGCTGGGAAGAAGTAACCTTAAGCGGGACTGTTTGGAAGCATAATCTGCCTTACAGAGCACCATACTGCTGTGTATTAAGTTGTCACAACGTCTCTTAAAGAGCCAGACACCTAGAAAATAGCGGTTGCCTATAGCAACGCAACGCAAAAAGTGTGTAAAACTATATTTAACCTGCATTATATTGAAGGCCTGTCACTGCCATGTATGAACAAGGAGATAGTGTGCAGCCTGACCTCAACAGGTCCCCTGCAGCAGCCGCAGCTGGTCCTCGTGCATCACCAGCCGCTGCAGCACCAAGAATGATGCCTTTAACAATGCCTTATTTCTTTAGAGCACCCTGGTTCCCACGATACGCAGGGGAAGCTCATACTTTAAGGGAATTTTAAGAAAAACTGTTGGCTATATTCAGATTGTACCCTGTCAGCAGAATAGCAAATGGGAATCCTCCTTGCACAATTGGAAGGAGCGGCCCGCAGAGAAGTAAAATCCTGGCCAAGCTCAGAGAGCAAAACCCTGGAGCAGATATTTGGATGACTCTACACCACTTTTGAACCCAGGACTGTGTCAGAGGTCAAGATGAGATTCTTCAGCAAGAGTCAGCAGCCTGGTGAGTCACTTAGAGACTTTGCATTGTCCTTACAGGAAGCCCTGAGAGCTGTTATATAGGTAGACCCCCATGAGGCAGAGGATCAAGATAAAACACTGAAAGAACAATTCATTGAAGGTGTTAGGACAGAAACCTTAAAATTCCAGTTAAAAATGTTAGCTGCACAGCACCCAAGTTCTACCTTCCTAGACTTCAAAGAGCTAGCTGTCAGTATTCTGGGGAAAGACCCACAACCAGAACCTGCTAGGCCTGCTGAAATGTCTGTGTATAAGCCAACTACATCTCCAAAATGTCACCCTATAGTCAGGAAGCCCAAGACCCGGTTCCTGATGCAGTCGCTGCCTTGACAGAGCAAGATAACTTCCTAACCAAAAGTCTGGAGAAAGTATGCAAAAAACTAAAACACTGGGAGAAACCCTTATTGCTGGAGGATGAGACACCGTCACCAATGAAATCTTTCCCTACTGATTATAAAGAGACTTATCCCATAAAACGCTGGTAGACGCCCCACTGACCGCTTTAACAAACAAAAGCGATCCATTTGTACGTACTGTCACAAGCCAGGTCATACAGAAATTATGTGCTGGCAGTTAAAAGGTCGACCCCCGAGGCCAAGGACCTCCCCTCGGGAGGTAGAGCAGTAGGTCCAGAAGATCCCCGCTGGATGCCCAGATCTGTAGGATCCCGTCCAGAAGTGGTTCCCTGAATCAATGGGGTTCCCTTTGTTGCCTTATTGGATACCGAGTCTCAAGTCACAACTATCCAACGGAATGCCTTTGAGGAATACTGGGACCAAAACCAGCTAACACAGCCACCAGAATCCTGGCTGAGCATTAAAGGCCAGCAACGGCAAACCTGTGCCAGTGCATGGATACTGGGAGCCAACTCTTCAAGTGGGAGGAACCAGACTACCCCAACAAGGTATCATTGTTGTACAAGTCAGGGAAGATAATAACCCTCCAGTAGTCCTAGGAATGAACGTCCTTAGGAACTGTTATACTTAAAAGCTTGGAGCTTTGCACAAGTCTATGCCTACCGTTTCACCTGCCTCCAAAAAGGTGATCCAATAGACCATCCGTGTATTAAATGCACAACAGAAACATGCTAATGAGAAAGGAGAGATTTGCTGTGCTCGCATCAAAGATAACCAATCAGTGATACTGAAACCCAATACTGAAACACTCCTAAGGTGCCAAGCCGCTTTTAGAATCCAAGATCAAGACTACCAAGCCTTAGTAGAACCTATCAACCTACAGGATCATCCTCTAGTCCAAGCTGTAAGAAGCCTAGTGACTGTTTCTCAAGGTAAAGTGCCAATTCGTCTCCTGAACTTAAGTAGTAGCAGTATAACTTTGACCAAGCACTGCCCTGTTGCTCAATTGTTACAAGTCACTTTCCAAGATGTTATCAGTGTACCTGCAGCTATGACTGAACAGTCTACTGAAAAGCTGAATACTCCAAATACATCATGGTGGACAGAACTCCATGTGGGAGATACTTCTACTCCTGAGGAACAAATAGAAGGAGTCTTAAAAGTCGTAGAGGAACATCATCAAGCCTTCAGTAAACATCCTTCAGATTATGGAGAGGTCAGTGTAATCAAGCACACCATCCCTACCGGTTCACACCCTCCAATTAAAGAAAGGTACCAGCCTATACCACCAACTATGTACCAATCTGTGAAAAAAATGATCCAGGAGATGAAAGATTCAAAAATCATCAAAGACAGCCATAGTCCATGGGCTGCACCTCTAGTCCTTGTCCGAAAGAAAGATGGTAACATTCGGTTTTGTGTGGACTACAGGAAGATTCATCAAATTACCCACAAGGATGCCTATCCTTTACCAAGAATTGAGGAGTCCTTGACAGCATTAGGATCCTCAGCTTACTTTTCTACTCTGGATTTAACCAGTGGGTACTGGCAGGTACCCATGGCTCCTGAAGATCGTGAAAAAACTGCATTTACTACCCCTATGAGCCTATTTGAATTTAACTATATGCTTTTGCATGGCACCTGGAATTTTCCAAAGACTAATGGAACGCTGTTTAGGCCACAAGAACTTTGAAACTGTCTTGTTATACCTACATGGGCGTAGGAAGCGGGGGGGGGGGGACGGGGGGGGACGGATCCTCCCCAGGAAATAATGCGGGGGGGACAGGTTTGGTTAAATCCCCCCCGGGCTCCAGCCAGGCCAGCGGCAGTGTCTTTGTGCGGCGGGGCAGGCAGTGTGCGGCGGCGACGGGGTAGGCACTGAGATGAGCGCTTCCATTGTGGAAGCGAAGCGCTCATCTCCATGGTTATCTGTTTCTGTTTATATCGCTGTCCTCAGGACAGCGATACAAACAGAAGGCTGCGGAGGAGCAGGGCAGGGAGGTGTGTCCCTTTCCTGTTCCTCTGATAGGCTGCCAGCACTACTAGGCCAGCAGCCTATCAGAGGCCGGCCTGAGCCGTACAGCGCTGGAGTCAGGACACAGGCTGGAAGAGGCCTGCATCGCATCGCTCCAAAGAGGTAAGTATAAGTGTTCATTATTTTTTTTTTTAACTATATTATATACAATATATATATTTTTTTTAACTGGCACATAAAAGGGGGGCACTGGTATTATACTGGCACATGATTGGGGAATTTGGGGGGGCCCTGGTATTATACTGGGCTGGCACATGATTGGGGAATTTGGGGGGGCCCTGGAATTACTGGCACAGATGGGGGGGGGGGTGTCTGGTATTACTGCCACATGATTGGGGGGTCTGTCTGGTATTACTGGCATATGATTGGGGGGGGTGGTCTGGTATAGTGGCACATGATTGGGGGGTCTGGTCTGGTATTACAATACTGCCACATGATTGGGTGGGTCTGGTATTACTGGCACATGATTGGGGGGGGGGTCTGGACCATCTGGTATTACTGGCACATGATTGGGGGGGTCTGGTATTACTGGCACATGATTGGGGGGGTCTGGTATTACTGGCACATGATTGGGGGGTCTGGTATTACTGGCACATGATTGGGGGGTCTGGTATTACTGGCACATGATTGGTGGGTCTGGTATTATACTGGCACATGATTGGGGAATTTGGGGGGGGGTCTGGTATTACTGCCACATGATTGGGGGGGTCTGGTATTACTGCCACATGATTGGGGGGTCTGTCTGGTATTACTGGCATATGATTGGGGGAAGGGGTCTGGTATAGTGGCACATGATTGGGGGTCTGGTCTGGTATTACAATACTGCCACATGATTGGGTGGGTCTGGTATTACTGGCACATGATTGGGGGGGGTCTGGACCGTCTGGTATTACTGGCACATGATTGGGGGGGTCTGGTATTACTGGCACATGATTGGGGGGGTCTGGTATTACTGGCACATGATTGGGGGGTCTGGTATTACTGGCACATGATTGGGGGTCTGGTATTACTGGCACATGATTGGGGGGGTCTGGTATTACTGGCACATGATTGGGGGGGTCTGGTATTACTGGCACATGATTGGGGGGTCTGGTATTATACTGGCACATGATTGGGGAATTTGGGGGAGGTCTGGTATTATTGGCACATGATTGGGGGGTCTGGTATTACTGGCACATGATTGGGGGGTCTGCTATTACTGGCACATGATTGGGGGGGCTGGTATTACTGGCATATGATTGGGGGGGCTGTTATTACTGGCACATGATTGGGGGGGCTGTTATTACTGGCACATGATTGGGGGGCTGTTATTACTGGCTGATGAGAGGCACTGGGGGGCTGATGAGAGGCACTGGGGCTCTTATCTGAGGTCTGATTGGGGGTCATTCATATTGGGGTCTGAGGTGAGGTGTGATCTGAGGTCTTATTAACATTGGGGATCTTATTGGGGCTGTTAGCTGAGGTCTGATTAACATTGGGGGTCTGATTGGTGGTCTGACCTGAGGTGTAATGAAAAATATTTTTTTATTATTGTGCCCACTTCCAGCCCGGAGCCCAGCTGCCCAGAGCACTGATCCGGAGCAGCTTGGAGAAAAAGGCCTCACAGTCTCCCACACTCCTTCTGCTGCCCGGCCAAGCCAGCCAGCACCTCAGGCAAGCCAGCCAGCACCCCTGAGTCTTCAGAACTGTAAGTGTGGGGGGGGGGGGTTCACACACACACACACACTTAAAATTTAACGATATAAACAACTTGCAGTTTACTGAATAAGAATATACCTGCGAGCAAAAATGCTGTCCCCCCCCAGATTTTTTGGGGTTCCTACACCCATGTATACCTAGATGATATCATCTACTCTAAATCCTATTAAGACCACTTAAAACATCTTGCAGATGTTTTTCAAGTCCTCATCAAACACGGACTCAAGATCAAACCCTTTAAGTGCTACCTACTGAAACCAGAAGTCAAGTACCTGGGACATGTTGTCAGTTCTGAAGGTGTCAAGCCAGATCCAGAAAAGACATCCCAAGAAGTACTAGAAAGCCCAGATACCAATCGAATGGAATGAAGACAGAGATATCGCTTTCCAACTCCTGAAAAAGAAGTTAACCCAACCTCTTGTCTTAGGATATCCAGACTACCAACAGCCATTCCATCTCTACACTGATGCCAGTAAGAAAGGCCTGGGAGCTGTCCTGTCTCAACTGCAAGACGGTAAGGAGAGAGTAATTGCTTATGCTAGCAGATCTCTTAGAGGTGCCAAGAGAAATGACCAGAACTACAGTTCATTCAAACTAGAATTCCTCGCACTTGTGTGGGCTGTCACTGAAAAATGTAAGGACTACCTCGCAGCAACCCCATCTATACTGATAACAACCCACTGGCGCACCTCAACACAGTCAAGTTAGGAGCTTTAGAACAAAGATGGGCCTTACGTCTTGCCAACAGAGTACAGAACAGGCAAGTCAAATGAAAATGCAGATGCCTTATCCCGTCTGCCTATCAGAGAAGACCCTAATGAACAGGAAGACATATGGGAAGAAGTAGAGATGCCGGCTTTCTATAAACATTTTGCTCAACAAGATGTTATCCCCATCAAAGGCCAAGGTAAAGAAGTCCTCAACTTTCAACAGCAGAGAAATCCAGAACCCTAAGTTGAGAAAGAAAGGTGGATCAAGTTGCAAGCAGAGAGCAGAGTATTAGGTGAGCTACAAGATTTCTTCACTAGTGGAAGAACACCAGAAAGAATCCACAGGAAAAATGCAGATTCGGAACTGCTCAAGCTATGGAGACACAGAAAGCAACTCTTCATGCAAAAGAGACTAATGTTGAGAAGAACCAATGATAGGCTGTATCAAATTATCATACCACACCGAGATTCTAGAATTGTCCTCAAAATGTACCGCGACAGGTCAGGACACTTTGGTGTACAAAAAACAGAAGCTACCATCCGCCAAAAGTTTTATTGGGTTGGAATGAGAGAAGATATTGAAAATTGGTGTCGGGAATGTTCCACTTGTGCCATTGGAAGAAGTGAGAGACATGATTAAAGAGCACCATTATATCCCATCGTAAGCAAAACACCTCTAGAGATAGTGGCCATTGATCACGTAAAGCTAGAACCAAGTCGCTCAGGATATTCCTACGCTATGACAATAATTGATCACTACACCAAATTTGTTATAGCTGTACCTGTTAAGGACTTGACAGCCAAAATCACCGCAAATGTTTTCTGTAAGAATTCCTGTTGCCCTATGAATGCCCTGAAAAAATTGTCACAGATCGAGGATCTGCCTTTGAATCCCAACTCTTCCATGAACTATGTTCACTCCAAAATTGTCAGAAGATGAGAAAAACAGCGTACCATCCACAAGGTAACGGACTTTGTGAAAAAATGAACCAAACCTTGATTGAGATGTTGAGAGCTGAACCACCTGCTAAAAGAACTGATTGGCCAACTACTACTACCTCAATTGATGTATATTTACAACAACACCATGCATTGTTCTACTGGATATACTCCATATTACCTTAGGTTTGGCCATCAAGGAAGATTACCTGCAGATCTCACCTTGGATGTACAAGTTCCAGATTCCATCAATCCTTTACCACAAACTGATTGGGTCAGTGAACATCAAAAACGCCTAGTTGATGCCCAAGAGATTGTCCAGATTTGCATGACGAATGTACGCCAAAAGCAACAGAAAGACTATGATCAGTCTGCAAAAGCCGAGAATTGGTAACAATGTGTGGCTGAAAAATAATCATTGCACCAGTAAACTGGATAGTAAATGGGAAAGAGAACCCTACATCATCACAGCTATTCCTAATCCTGAGACTGATATCTACAAAATCACCAAAGAGAACAGAGCCCCACAAATAGTGCGTCACAATCGTCTCAAGCTGCATTTAAAAGAAGCTCCAATGCAAGAAGAAACTCCATCCACAGAACCATTGTCTGGAAAAGTCACCTGATCCAGAGGAACCAGCACAGTCTATTGGTAAACTTTTATTGGACTCAGATCCTCTACATTGGTTCTTTACACCATGGCTTAACATTTTTGTACCTGCAAAGACTAATGCAGCCCCACTTCAGCCAGAAGAACTATCTCGCTATGGATCCTCAGAAACTCAAGATGTACCGGAGGACCCTGAACCAAGGCCTGTAGGGTCACAGCCACTTCGAGTATCTGAACGACCTACCAGATACTGCCCGATACCGGGATTAACTGTTTGTTACATTCCTACAACAACTTGGAGCTGCAGAGCCAGAGTAAGAGACTTATTGCTTTGATTATTTGCCTTGCCCTAGGGACTCTCTAAAGACTCCTTTGCTAATGTTTCTGCAACGTTCAAGTCATGTGCCTGGAGATGGACTTTGACGCACTAGAGCCCTCCGTGATGTTCTCCAACTTTTATGCTTCGTGCCCAGGGAACGGACTCATGGCCTGTGAGTCTCCTGAGAAGTTTCCCTTTTTGTTTTACATTATGGACTATCCTGGTCTTTACTGTTTCGCTGTACAAGGTCAGCGACCCCAGTTTTCCAGTTACAAGAGAAACTAAGGCCCTTGTCACCTAATCTATGTTGTGATGCTCCTGATATATATGTGCCTAACCCAATTCTCTTGCAGCCAAAGAAAAGAGAAACCACAAGAATGGGTTAATGGTATTGTGTATATGCATACATGCTCTATTTGTGTTTTTCAGGTGATGCATCATCATGGCAAGAGTGCGTCGAGGACAACTTACGTTAAAGAAGGGGGGGATGCAGTGTCCTGAAACACACTGCTTAATGTTGTGATTGTGTTTCATGTAAACTGTACTTGTAAATTTGTTCTCATAAAGTTGCATAGGGAGAGGGAGGTTCTAACAAGCCTCCCAGGACTAACTCCACCCTACACTCAGTGTGTGCACAGTGCAGGAAGAAGGTCTGAGGACAAGCTGAACCTCAGCAGCCATTTTTGTGAGTTATCCAAACTCCATACTTAGTTCCATGTACCAGACCATAGAAGGGAAAAGATTACAGTATCTCCAGGCTACCCAGAGAGGAAATGAGGATATTGACGAAGAAAGGTAACTGTCATTTATCAGACTCCAGACTCCTTTGCATCAGGTGGAGAGATTCAAAGCTACAAGCTACCCACCATAATTAAAGACAAAATGGCCATTTGTCTGAGTATAGTATTCCTAGAAGAGGATACAGAGGCACAGCATTATACAGTACAACAGAGATAGTTCATCCTTCCTACCTTTAGAAATAAGAGAGAGAAAGACTGATTGTCATAGAGGACGATTCCTTATGCTACTTCTGGGAACTAATACCCACTAGATTTGATCACCGGGTTATACTGAATATATAGTTCTGAGAGCAGCCCAAACAATTCAATGTACTAAACACACCAAACATTAGCACCAAACACATGTATATACATACATAACATACATTAATTTAACATGTATAAAAAAATATATACTTTGTAAAAACAGCAGCAAGGAAGGGGGGAACCTTCAGTGAGGAAGAAACAACCCTAGAGGAGGCTGAGGGGTCAACACACAAGGGTATATAGATTGCAGAGAGAAGCCACACACAAGCAAGCCAATAAGACAATAGAAGCCATCAGACATAAAAATCCAAAAATAAGGCATAAACAAACCTATGTGTGAAAAGGATAAGCAAATAACTACCCAAGAATGCCATCCCTGGAAGAAGCCAGGTGTTACTGGTGAAACGACGTCGGGAGGAGGCGGCTGAGGGTTCCACACGCATTCTTGGGTAGTTATTTGCTTATCCTTTTCACACATAGGTCTGTTTATGCCTTACTTTTGGATTTTTATGTCTGATGGCTTCTATTGTCTTATTGGCTTGCTTGTGTGTGGCTTAAATAATAATAATTAAGGTGTTTCATTCAGTCCCATTGCCACAGGTTTATAAAATCCAGCCTTTAGCCATGTATTCTGCCAGTACCACAAGTGTATAAAATCCAGCTCCTAGCCATGCAGTCTGCCATAACCACAGGTGTATAAAATCCACCCTCTAGCCATGCAGTCTGCCATTACCACAGGTGTATAAATCCAGCCCCTAGCCATGCAGTCTGCAATTACCACAGGTGAATAAAATCCAACCTCTAGCCATGCAGTCTGCCATTATATGTAAAGAAGGGGAGCAGTAACAATTTAAAATATAGCTTTTAATATGTCTGTTCTCCCAAAAGGGAGTAAAAGACCCCTTACAAACAAAAAAACACAAAAGACAGACAAGGCCCCTGGAGAGAAGTGCCACGTGTGTATTGCTACGGACACATCCAGGTGCCGTCCTCCCTAGGCCTGTGGTGAGTAACACGAGGGCCTAAGATGGAGGACGCATGTGATTCCTAGTGTCTAAAAGGTAAGACGGTAGGAAGTCAGGTAATTAAGAAATGGAACGGTCTTACCAGATCTTAAGGAGGCCTCACTTGGATAACCGCATGTAGTGGGTTAATGCAGGAGGAGGTCACATGGAGCAGGTAGGTACTCCATCAGATGTCCATAGGTGGAAGAAAACAGACATCCGAGGTGTCCAGACGGCCAGGTACTAGAGTAGCCTCAATAAGAAACTAGCCCTAGTGCCTCCCTACTTGACCTATCCTGGCCCTAGTGACCTAACACGGGGTCCGTGCCCCGCAAGCTGTGGCCCCGTCCGGAACCTAGCCCTGATATGGAAACCCTAGGTAACCCTATCAAAAGGGTGACTAGGGGCAAGGTGCTATGTATCAAGGCCGGAAAAGATGCTAAGTAAAACAGGTCTCAAGGACCATATTAAGGTAAGCACAAAAGGTGCGTGTCTGATATGTTAGCGTGTCCCGACGCGTTTCTTAATATAACATATCTTAAGTGCATATATTTAAACCAGAGGCCCCAAAAGTCATCAGGGGACACGGGGCTTAAGGCTCCTGTCAGTCTGAATAATGCCACTGTAATAAGTTACCCAGTGTAGCAAACATATGGGGGTATTTATTCAAAAGAAGTTACTCCACATAGAAAGAGACTATTGACAGTGTGAGGCATGTGAATGGTGCACATAACTGCTGGAATAGTGTCAGCCAATGTCCAGAGTTGGTGGCATGGAGATTCACCACGTCCGTCCTAGATCGCACAGTTTTATAAAATCCAGCCCCCAGCCATGCAATATGCCATTACCACAGGTGTATAAAATCCAACCTCTAGATATGCATTCTGCCAGTACCACAAGTGTAAAATCCAGCCCCTAGCCATGCAATCAGCCATAACCACAGGTGTATAAAATCCACCCTCTAGCCATGCAGTCTGCCTGTAACGGTCACGTACACACACACACAGGGGGGAGGATAGTGACCACTGCGCTCCACCATCACCCCTGGCCCTGCCTACTTGCCTCACGAGTCCTGATGACAGGGGATAACTGGACGGCAGTCCCTAACTTAGGATACGTGCGGGAAGGACAGACAAGACAAATAATGGATAGTGAACGGACCGGGTCAAAACCAAGAGGACAACGCAGTACAGAGGGATAAGCAAAGAATGGTCAGGAGAAGCCGGGGTCATAAATACCAGGAGAGTTGAGAAGTACCAAAGGAGTCCGCAAAGAATAGTCAGGTGGAAGCCGAGGTCAAAATACCAGGAGGGATGCGCAGTACAGGAGGAGCAGGCAAAGGATCGTCAGGGAACAGGATCAGGTAAGTATACAGGTATCCAACAAACGCCAGGAACCTAAATTAACAGGCAACCTGTGGCCAGCAGGCTGCCTGTATTTATAGTGGGGAGTGAGGGTCATGTGACGTGGCCAGCGTCACATGACCGACAGACCGACCAGTCAAGTACCGAGTGATCAGCTTGGCGCTCAAGGCAGACCTAGGAGCAGGGAGCCTCCCAGCTAGCAAAGCCGCCCTGGGAACGAGGTCAAACACAGATCCTCGCTCCCGAAGCTAAGCTGCAGGTCTGTGGCTGATGGGAGACCGAGTGCGCCTTCGGCACCCCGTTCACTGCCATTACCACAGGTGTATAAATCCAGCCCCTAGCCATGCAGTCTGCAATTACCACAGGTGTATAAAATCTAACCTCTAGCCATGCAGTCTGCCATTACCACAGGTGTATGAAATCAAGCCTGTAGCCATGCAGTCTGCAATTACCACAGGTGTATAATATCCAGCCCCTAGCCATGCAGTCTGCCAGTACCACAAGTGTATAAAATCCAGCCCCTAGCCATGCAATCAGCCATAACCACAGGTGTAAAAAATCAACCCTCTAGCCATGCAGTTTTCCATTACCACAGGTGTATAAATCCAGCCCCTAGCCATGCAGTCTCCCATTACCACAGGTGTATAAAATACAGCCCTTAGCCATGCAGTCTGCCATTACCAAAGGTGTATAAAAGCCAGCCTTTAGTTCTGCAGTCTGTCTTTACAGATATTTGTGAAAAAATAGCTTGTTCTAAAGAGCTTACTGAATTCAAGCGTAGTCCTGTAATAGGATGCCACAAGTCACTTCCTGAATTCTCTTCCCTCTCTTCCCATATCACCTGTCAGTGGTGTTATTGTGTAAGGTGGAAGGAACCACTGCAGCTCAGCCATGGAGACCACGTAAAGTTATAGAGCAGGGTCGCATAATGTGTAAAAGTCACCAACGATCTGCAGAGTCCAAACCTCCTCTGGAATTAAACAACAACTGTGCTGTTCCAGGATCTTCATGGCATGGGTTTCTATGGCTGAGCAGGTGTATGCAAGGCTTACACCACCATGCACAATGCCAAGCGTCAAATGGAGAGGTGTAAAGAATGCCGCTACTGGATCCTGGAGCAGTGGAACAATCTTCTGTGGAGTGAGGGATTGTCCCTCCATTAGAGATGTCCCGAACTATTCGCCGGCGAACATAGCTTGTTTGCGTTTGCCGCGGCGGGTGAACATATGAGATGTTCGGTCCGCCCCCTATACATCATCATTGAGCAAACTTTGACCCTGTACCTCACAGTCAGCAGACACATTCCAGCCAATCAGCATACCCTCCCTCCCAGACCCTCCCACCTCCTATCAAAAAGCAAGGACAGCATCCATCTTCGATTCATTCTGAAGCTGCAGTGTCACAAATTTGAATAAGTTGTAATCGCAATGCGATTAATACAGGTTATATTAATCGCATTGCGAATTCAACTTAGAGCTGGGTTCCTAATGATTGTATTGCTAGAATATAACGAAGATTGAGAATATAGTGCTATATTCGTTATATTCGTCAATTCTAGCAATACAACCATTAGGAACTCAGATCTAAGTTGTAATCGCAATGCGATTAATATAACCTGTATTAATCGCAATGCGATTAATATAACCTGTATTAATCGCAATGCGATTAATATAACCTGTATTAATCGCAATGCGATTAATATAACGTGTATTAATCGCATTGCGATTACAACTTAGATCTGAGTTCCTAATTGTTGTGTTGCTAGAATATAACGAAGATTGAGAATATATTGCTATATTCGTCAATTCTAGCAATAGAACCATTAGGAACTCAGAACTAAGTTGTAATCGCAATGCGATTAATACAGGTTATATTAATCGCATTGCGAATTTAACTTACCACACTCTGTGTCAACTACGTAATTTTCCATGGGAGTTTTGCCATGGATTCCCCTCCGGCATGCCACAGTCCAGGTGTTAGTCCCCTTGAAACAACTTTTCCATCACTATTGTGGCCAGAAAGAGTCCTTGTGGGTTTTAAAATTCGCCTGTCTATTGAAGTCTATGGCGGTTCGCCCGGTTTCGCGAACATTTGCGGAAATTCGCCGCTTGCAAACGGAAAATTTTATGTTCGCGACATCTCTACCCTCCTGTCTGGGTTTCGGGAATGCCAGAAGAATGTTACCTGCCTGACTGCACTGTGCCAGTTTGGTGGAGGAAGGGTAATGCTATGAGAATGTTTGAGTGGTCGACCTCTGCTCTTTAGTTCCAGTTAAGGGAAATCTCAATGCTTCAGTAGACCAAGACATTTTGGAAATGAATGCTTCCAGTTTTGTGGGAACAGTTCGGCAAGCTCCGTAAAGGCTTGACTGGCCACACACAGTCCTGACCTCAACCCCATCCAACGCCTTTGGATGGGGTTGGATGGGGTTGAGGTCAGGACTGTGTGTGGCCAGTCCTGACCTCAACCCCATCCAACCCCATCCAAAGGCGTTGGATGGGGTTGAGGTCAGGACTGTGTGTGGCCAGTCCTGACCTCAACCCCATCCAACGCCTTTGGATGGGGTTGGATGGGGTTGAGGTCAGGACTGGCCACACACAGTCCTGACCTCAACCCCATCCAACGCCTTTGGGAGGAACTAGAATGGAGATTGTGAGCCAGGCTGTCACGGACGTTCCCGCGACAGGTGGCAGGAGATCGGTAAGACTGGCAACACGTGGTTTGATCTGACAGGTTTCCCTGTGGATCAATAGACATCTGTGTTGTTTCTGTTATGACCACACCCCTTGCCTCAGGTGTTGCTAATGTGGTCATTTAACTTTCCTCATTTAGAGTTGCTTCTCCCACTATGCTGTGCGGTTTATAGTTTTAGTTTTGGATTGCTGGTGTGTGGATCTCGGTGGAGTTCCTGGTGCTTACCTTGCTCCTTTGAAGTTAAGTCTTTTCTTTCCCTTCTTGTATTTGTTTGGGTTCTGTGTGTTGCTTTTCCCTTTTGTTTGTATTAGGCCTGAAGGAGACTCCTGTTCGTCTTTCCATTTGGAGAAACAGGTAGTTTCGTCCCTGCCATTAGTACCAGGGTCCTAAAGGGCTAGATAGGACTCTAGGTATTCCTGTGTATGAAAACACCTACCTCTGGGTTCTGTTCATACTGGTAGTCAGTCAGGATCTTGGCTAGGGTTTTACTAGGAGGTGTCCTTCTTCCTTCCCTAGTTCTTAGGCCTGATTCCGTGTTTCCCCCTTCCCTCTTATGCTTGATGTGGTGTATCCCTCCCACACCGAAGTGTGACACAGGCCTTCTCATCAAGCATCAGTGTCGCATTGCCAGCAACAGATACCCTATAACACTGCCAGCAACATATACCCCATAACACTGCCAGCAACATATACCCCATAACACTGCCAGCACTAGATACCCCCATAACACTGCCAGCACCAGATACCCCTGTAACACTGCCAGCCACTTATACCCCTGTAGCACTGCCAGATACAGATACCCCCGTAACACTAGTCACAGGATTGGGGGTTGCATGGGAGGAGAGGGTTGCTGTGGGGCCCAGTCATTTCTAGTTACTCCACTGCCCACATTAGTGCCAGTCACAGGTTCCCCCATAACACTGCCAGCCACAGCCGAGGCGGCAAATCATAATGAGGTGGTTATTATGGGGGACTTCTACTACCCAGATATAGACTGGGAAACTGAAACTTGTATATCTCATAAGGGAAACAGGTTCGTGGCAATAACCAAAGACAATTACCTCTCCCAACTGGTTCAGGACCCGACTAGAGGGACGGCCATACTGGACTTAGTATTAACCAATAGACCTGACAGAACAACAGACGTGCAGGTTGGGGGACACCTGGGAAATAGTGACCATAAAGTAATAACCTTCCAATTATCATTCAAAAGAGCGTTTCTACAGGGAGAAACAAAAATACCAAACTTCAAAAAAGCTAAATTTAGCCAACTAAGAGAGGCCATAGGCCTAACTAACTGGGACAAAGTCCTCACAAATACAGACACAAAATGGGATATCTTTAAAAACATCCTAAAAACTCATTGTGAGAGGTACATACCGTATGGTAATAAAAGGTTAAGGAACAAAAAGAAACCAATGTGGATAAATAGAACTGTAAAGAAAGCAATAAATGACAAAAAGAAAGCATATAAAACACTAAAACAGGAGGGTAGCACGAAAGCACTGAAAAACTATAAGGAAAAAAATAGAACATGTAAAAAACAAATAAAAGCGGCCAAACTAGAGACCGAGAGATTAATTGCCAAAGAGAGTAAAACTAACCCTAAAATGTTCTTCAATTATATAGATGTTAAAAAGTATAAATCTGAAGGTGTTGGCCCTTTAAAGAGTAATGAGGGGGGAGTCGCAGAGAGCGACGAGGAGAAAGCAAAGCTGTTAAATATTTTTTTCTCCAATGTATTCACTGAGGAAAATAAACTGTCAGATGACATGCAGAATGTAAAAATAAATTCCCCATTAAAAGTGTCCTGTCTGACCCAGGAAGAAGTACATCAGCGACTTAAAAAGATTAAAATAGACAAATCGCCAGGACCGGATGACATACACCCCCGTATCCTAAAGGAATTAAGTAATGTCATAGCCAGACCCTTATTTCTGATATTTACAGACTCTATACTGACAGGGAATGTCCCACAGGATTGGCGCATGGCATATGTGGTGCCAATATTCAAAAAGGGTCCAAAAACAGAGCCTGGAAACTATAGGCCGGTAAGTTTAACATCTGTTGTGGGTAAACTGTTTGAAGGTTTTCTGAGAGATGCTATATTAGAGCATCTCAACGGAAATAAGCAAATAACGCCATATCAGCATGGCTTCGTGAGGGATCGGTCATGTCAGACTAATTTAATCAGTTTCTATGAGGAGGTAAGTTCTAGACTTGACAGCGGCGAATCAATGGATGTCGTATATCTGGACTTCTCCAAAGCATTTGACACTGTACCACATAAAAGGTTAGTATATAAAATGAGCATGCTCGGACTGGGAGAAAACATCTGTATGTGGGTAAGTAACTGGCTGAGTGATAGAAAACAGAGGGTGGTTATTAACGGTACATACTCAGATTGGGTCACTGTCACTAGTGGGGTACCTCAGGGGTCAGTATTGGGCCCTATTCTCTTCAATATATTTATTAATGATCTTGTAGAAGGCTTGCATAGTAAAGTATCAATTTTTGCAGATGACACTAAACTGTGTAAAGTAATTAACACTGAAGAGGACAGTATACTACTACAGAGGGATCTGGATAGATTGGAGGCTTGGGCAGATAAGTATAGGCGCGGCAAGCGCCGCATTTGTGTGAGGGGAGGCGCCAGCAGAACTACAAAAGGTAGGAGCAGCGAGCTCCCGGGTGACGCGGTCTTCAGCTACAGCTGACCCTCCCACCCACAACCCTCAACTCACACATCCTCCTTTCAAGGTGGCCCTCTTTAGGCTTTCCTTACAGAAGCAGTTCCGCCACACCCCACTGCAAGGTTAGGGCTCATCATCTGCTAGCCGATCCGATCACAAGTGGCAGATGAGGTTTAACACTGATAAATGTAAAGTTATGCACATGGGAAGGAAAAATGCAAGTCACCCGTACATACTAAATGGTAAAACACTCGGTAACACTGACATGGAAAAGGATCTAGGAATTTTAATAAACAGCAAACTAAGCAGCAAAAACCAGAATCAGGCAGCTGCTGCCAAGGCCAATAAGATAATGGGTTGCATCAGAAGGGGCATAGATGCCCGTGATATGAACATAGTCCTACCACTTTACAAATCGCTAGTCAGACCACACATGGAGTACTGTGTACAGTTCTGGGCTCCTGTAAACAAGGCAGACATAGCAGAGCTGGAGAGGGTTCAGAGGAGGGCAACTAAAGTAATAACTGGAATGGGGCAACTATAGTACCCTGAAAGATTATCAAAATTAGGGTTATTCACTTTAGAAAAAAGACGACTGAGGGGAGATCTAATTAAT
Organism: Bufo bufo; assembly: GCF_905171765.1. NCBI lineage: Eukaryota > Metazoa > Chordata > Amphibia > Anura > Bufonidae > Bufo > Bufo bufo. The sequence continues at coordinate 416,895,838 of NC_053394.1, forward strand.
ATGTATAAATATATCAGGGGTCAGTACAGAGATCTCTCCCATCATCTATTTATCCCCAGGACTGTAACTGTGACGAGGGGACATCCTCTGCGTCTGGAGGAAAGAAGGTTTGTACACAAACATAGAAGAGGATTCTTTACGGTAAGAGCAGTGAGACTATGGAGCTCTCTGCCTGAGGAGGTGGTGATGGTGAGTACAATAAAGGAATTCAAGAGGGGCCTGGATGTATTTCTGGAGTGTAATAATATTACAGGCTATAGTTACTAGAGAGGGGTCGTTGATCCAGGGAGTTATTCTGATTGCATGATTGGAGTCGGGAAGGAATTTTTTATTCCCCTAAAGTGGAGAAAATTGGCTTCTACCTCACAGAGGTTTCTTGCCTTCCTCTGGATCAACTTGCAGGATAACAGGCCGAACTGGATGGACAAATGTCTTTTTTCGGCCTTATGTACTATGTTATGTACTATGTTACCTAAAAGACTGCCAGTCATAGATGCCCCCATAACACCGTAAATCACTGGATCAGTATTGGCAGTAGATATGTAGCTCCTGAATCATAGAAGGCCATAATAGAATAGTGAATAAAGTTATGCTCCCATGATTGACACTAGGATCACAAAAAAAGTAAATTAGAGCAAACCACATGGCTGTCTAAGGGTTACTGACGCTCTGCAGGTCTCCTTAATGACATTTAATGGTTAAAATGTAAATTAATAAAAATTCTAATAGTAAAATAGACCTGCAGTACCACATGCTATCAACAGGTGGTGCAGTTTTATTAAACCAATGCATGGAAAAATAAACCAATTAAATCACCGCTCTAACAACCAATCAAATCGCTTCTTTCATTTCCTCACCTGCCATTGTAAAATGCCAGCTGAAATCCAACTGGTTGATTTGGCAGCTCCTCTGTTTCCATGGTTCCTGGTTTTCAAGCATCTGGTTCTTTATCACAGGCACTGTGTATAGGGACCTGTCTGTCAGCACTGTATATTCTGTTGAGATCTTTGTCTTTTGGGCAGTTTTACCACATGCACATGTGCTGTACTTGTACATGGACATAAATACGACTCAAGTGTATACTGCTAACACACCCCAAAATAAGACTGAAACTAGGTCCGCCAAAGAAATACAGACCCTAAACTAGCATGCCTACGTGAATACAGACTCCAGATGAGACCCCCTAAACGAATACAAACCCCAGACCAGACCCCCAAATGAATAAAAAAACCAGACTCCACTGAATGCAGATATCACACTCCCTAAACAAATACAGACCCCAGACCAGACCCCCTAAATTAATACAAACCCCAAACCAGACCCCTAAACAAATTAAAAAAACATATCAGACCCCTAAATTAATACAGACCCCAGAGAAGACCTCCTAAAAAATACAGACCCCAGATCAGACCCCCTAAAAAGTACAGACACCAGAGCAGACCCCCTAAAGTAATACAGACCTCAGACCAGACCCCCAAATGAATAACAACCCCAGACTCCACTGAATGCAAATCTCAGACCCCCTAAACTAATACAGACCCCACACCAGACCCCTAAACAAATACAGACCCCATATCAGACCCCCAAAACGAATACAGACCCCAGACCAAACCCCCTAAACTAATACAGACCCCAGACCAAACCCCCTAAACTAATACAGACCCCAGATCAGACCCCCTAAACAAATAAAAACCCTATATCAGACCCCAGACCAGAGCCCCTAAAAAGTACAGACCCCAGAGCAGACCCCCTAAACAAATACAGACCCCAGAGAAGACCTCCTAAAAAATACAGACCCCCAAAGCAGACCCCCTAAACAAATAAAAACCCTATATCAGACCCCAGACCAGAGCCCCTAAAAAGTACAGACCCCAGAGCAGACCCCCTAAACAAATACAGACCCCAGAGAAGACCTCCTAAAAAATACAGACCCCCAAAGCAGACCCCCTAAACAAATAAAAACCCTATATCAGACCCCAGACCAGAGCCCCTAAAAAGTACAGACCCCAGAGCAGACCCCCTAAACAAATACAGACCCCAGAGAAGACCTCCTAAAAAATACAGACCCCCAAAGCAGACCCCCTAAACAAATACAGACCCCAGACCCCTAAACTAATACAGACCCCAGAACAGACCCTCTAAACTAATACAGACCCCAGATCAGATCCCCTAAACAAATAAAAACCCCATATCAGACCCCAGACTAGACCCCCTAAAAAGTACAGACCCCAGAGCAGACCCCCTAAACGAATACAGACCTCAGACCAGACCCCCAAATGAATAACAACCCTAGACTCCACTGAATGCAAATCTCAGACCCCCTAAACTAATACAGACCCCAGACCAGAACCCTAAACAAATAAAGACCCCAGACCAGACCCCCTAAACAAATACAGATCCCATACCAGACCCCCTAAATGAATACAGACCCCATACCAGACCCCCTAAACAAATACAGACCCCATACCAGACCCCCTAAATGAATACAGACCCCAGACCAAACCCCCTAAACTAATACAGACCCCAGACCAGACCCCCTAAGCTAATACAGACCCAGACCAAACCCCCTAAACTAATATAGACCCCAGAAAAGACCCCCTAAACAAATGCAAGCCCAGACCAGACTCTCTTAACTAATACAAACCCTAGACCAGACCCCCTAAACTAATACAGACCCCAGACCAGATCCTCTAAACTAATACAGACACCCGACTAGACCCCCTAAACCACTACAAACCCAGACCAGACCCCCTAAACAAATACAAATTTCAGACCAGAACCCCTAAACTAATACAGACCCCAGACCAGATCCCCTAAAGTAATACAGACCCCTCAAACTAGTATTCAACCAAACAAACCAACACAAAGGGGCTGCTCTGGGCCTCCTCTTGCCTATGGCCCTCAGGCAGTGGCTCAGGGATCACCTTGCTCTTGCTGTCCCTGTGGTATCTGAGGTGCTACATAGGACTGCAGCTAACATCAACTACGTTATCTGTACACAGAGAATGATCATTGTATTATCTGTGTCGTTATATAGAACTGCAGGTGCAGTGACCCCAAGGGGAGGTGAGGAGGATCGGGAATGGTGGTTGTGGCCCTGAGAGGGGTAGTAGTACTCACAGTTAATGGTGGCAGTTCTCCCTCTGGCACTTACTGGGCCTGTGTGGTAAATGAAGGGCCTATATTAGAGCTCCTACCTGGTGGTAGTTGGGGTGCCCCTGATGGTAGATAGTTGGCAGAGTATAAAGCAGAAGTACAGGAGCAGGGGGGTCAGCATATGGTGGAGGCATCAGGCCCAGTTTAGTGATAACAAAGAACAGTGGGCACATTTATTAAAGTGTTTGTGCCTTTTTTTAGTCTAGAAAATTATGTTTTGGACTCTCTTTTTTTTGTAGCATTTACTACTGAAATTGCACTTGTTTTGGAAGGTTTTTTGCGCTTTGTTCGCCTATTTTGATTTTTTCAAAATAATTCAGAAGTTTTCTAACTTTTGTTATTTTTATCCGACCTATGTGTGTAGGTGTCTTTTTTGCACCCTAATTTGTCACAAAAACTGTATAATTTCTACTCCACCCCAGGGCTGTTTCCAGGAGACATGCGACTTTTCTCCGCACAGATGCAACTTTTTCTTGTGCAAATAAATGAGACCAGTCAAAGTGAATATGAACCTGTCATACTGAAAACAACCACCAGAGGTCAGACTAATAACAATACGCCGAGTCTAATTCATCAACGGCTGTGCGACTTTTAATAAATGAAATACACCAGTCTAATTTTAAGGCCAAAAACAGACAAGCTTGATAAATGTGCCCCAATGCCTTTAATGAGGATGATGAGAGCTGTAGTACAAACATCAGCACCAGGTGCAGTTCTGAGGTATAACACAGTGTAGTCTTCTCCCAACAGCTGTGTATAGACAGCAACAATGATGGTAGTAATAGTCCCTAAGACTTTCTAAAAAGTTTGCTATCTTCCCAAATTGATTATGGGCTTGCAAGGCACCAGAGGCTACAAACCATCCAGGCCCAAGGTTATCTTCACTGTCCCTGATCATGTACTCACTATTTCCGAGACAGTCTGTGAGTATATTCCCTTCCTTCTCTCAGTGTTACTCCCCTGGCAAAGTTGCTTTTGCTCTGGCAGCTTCTCATTTCACAGGAATGGTGCTTTTCCTGGAGACTATCCTCTGTCTTTGCTATCAGCTTCTGCCACATTCAGAGTCATCTGCCCTCAACAACAGGCAGAGCAAGACTCCACTGGATGATGTAATACTACTCAGCTCTTCCCTGGATAGACAAGCCTTCCCCCCCAGTGGCGACTCTAGGAACAATATATAGGGGGGGGGGGGGGGGCACACAGTCCAAAATGGGCGGCACTAATAATTTTCACAACTTAATCATACTACTGAAAAAAATCGAAATAAGTATATACAGTGCTGCCCATAATTATTCATACCCCTGGCAAATTTTGACTTAAAGTTACTTTTATTCAACCAGCAAGTAATTTTTTGACGGGAAATGACAAAAGATAATAAGACGATGTAGAAGAGGCATTATTGTGGAAAAAAAAACATTTCTCAGCTTTTATTTACATTTGAGCATAAAATACAAGATGTTCCGCACTGTTGAAAATCTCAGAGGACGTGTTCGGAAGCCAAAAGTGACACCTGTGCTAGCCAGGAGGATAGTTAGAGAGGTGAAAAAGAATCCAAGGATCACCACCAAGGCCATCCTGGTGAATCTGGGCTTGCTGGTGGCAATGTCTCAAGGCAGACAATCCAACGGACACTGCACAATGCAGACCAAGGAGGACGCCACTTCTCCAGATAAGGCACACAAACGCTCGCTTGGCCTTTGCAAAAGCTCATCTGGACAAAGAAGAAGACTTCTGGTCTTCTGTGTTATGGTCAGATGAAACAAAAATTGAATTGTTTGGTCACAATGATGTTTCCTTCATTTGGCGTAAAAAAGGAGAAGCCTTCAACCCAAAGAACACCATCCCCACTGTCAAACATGGTGGTGGGAACCTAATGCTTTGGGGGTGTTTTTCAGCCAATGGACCAGGGAACCTAATCACAGTAAACGGCACCATAAAAAAAGAGCAATACATGAGGATTCTCAACGACATCAGGCAGTCTGCAGAGAAACTTGGCCTTGGGCACCAGTGGACATTTCAGCATGACAATGACCCAAAACACACAGCAAAAGTGGTGAAGAAATGGTTAGCAGACAACAACATTAACGTTTTGGAGTGGCCCAGCCAGAGTCCAGACTTGAATCCAATTGAGAATCTGTGGAGGAAGCTAAAGATCAGGGTGATGGCAAGAAGACCCTCCAACCTGAAAGATTTGGAGCTCATTGCTAAAGATGAATGGGCAAAAATACCTGTGGAGACATGCAAAAAGTTGGTCTGCAATTATAGGAAGCGTTTGATTGCTGTAATAGCCAATAAAGGCTTTTCTATTGATTATTGAGAAGGGTATGAATAATTTTGGACTGGACACTTTTTGCTCAAATGTAAATAAAAGCTGAGAAATGTTTTTTCCACAATAATGCTGTCACGGAACCATGAACCAGACGTACAACAAGAGATAAGTGAAAATAAGAAGGCTTTATTGAAAATAAAGCTGTAAAGCAAAAGTCCAAACGAATGGTGAAACCGAAGCAGAGTCTTTGAGAGGCCAGAGATCAGGAACCAGAAGGGTAGTCAGACGAAGCCAGGATCAGGAACCAGCAGGGTAGTCAGACGAAGCCAGGATCAGGAACCAGCAGGGTAGTCAGACGAAGCCAGGATCAGGAACCAGCAGGGTAGTCAGACGAAGCCAGGATCAGGAACCAGCAGGGTAGTCAGACGAAGCCAGGATCAGGAACCAGAAGCAGCAGCAGTCTTAGAAGCATGTGAACACAGGAGGACCAAGCAAGGAACTGAAGCCACAGACCTCCTATATATATGAGCTAGGCATCCAGCTCCTCCCAGTGGGAAGGAGGAGCCGCAGGGTGGAAGGCTACAAGAAACCCAGAAACCAAGATGGCCGCCAGCACATGTCAAACGAAGGAGAACAGCAAGAAGGTAAGACCATGACAGTACCTCCCCCTCAAGGGCCCCTCCTCCGCGGAGCAAAAAACGGTTTCTGAGGGAAGCGTGCGTGGAAGGCTCGGAGCAAGGCAGGAGCATGGACATCTGCGGAGGGAACCCAGGAACGCTCCTCTGGACCATAACCACGCCAATGGACCAAAAACTGCACCCGACCGCGGACCAGGCGTGAGTCCAGGATATTGCTCACCTCATACTCCTCATGATTGCCCACTCGGACCGGACGAGGCCGAGGAACCGAGGAAGTGAAACGATTACACACCAGTGGCTTCAACAGGGAGACATGAAACACGTTAGAGATCCGCATGCCAGGAGGAAGCGCAAGGGCATAGGCTACCGGGTTTACCCTGCGAAGCACTCGGAAGGGACCAACAAAGCGAGGCGCCAGCTTGGGAGTGGGCACTCGAAGGTTGAGGTTGCGGGTGGACAACCATACACGGTCTCCGACCTGGTAGGAAGGAGCAGGCGCTCGTCTGCGATCAGCCTGGAGTCTCTGGCGCTGCGCAGAGGCCTCAAGGGACTTCTGGATCTGTACCCAAGAAGCACGTAGGACGGAAAGGTGATCCTCCACAGCCGGAATATCCTGGGGAGAGAATACCTCCGGTAACACGGCAGGTTGGAACCCATAATTGGCCATGAAGGGAGACGTCCCAGAGGAAGAGTTCACCGCCGTGTTCCTGGCAAACTCAGCCCAAGGCAGAAGGTCAACCCAATTGTCTTGGTGATCGGAGACATAGCAACGAAGGAATTGCTCCAAGGCCTGATTGGATCGTTCTGCGGCCCCATTGGACTGAGGGTGGTAGGCCGAGGAGAAGGAGAGATGAATCCCCAACTGGGAGCAAAAGGCGCGCCAGAACCTGGACACAAACTGACTCCCCCGATCCGACACAATCTCCTTGGGCAAACCGTGCAACCGGAAGACCTCCCTGGCAAAAATCGTGGCCAACTCTTGTGCAGAGGGTAACTTCTTGAGAGGAACACAGTGGCACATTTTGGAAAACCGATCCACAATCATGAGAATGACCGTATGGCCTCGGGATGCAGGGAGGTCCACAATGAAATCCATCCCCAGGTGTGACCATGGGCGCTCCCCGGTGGCTATGGGTTGCAGAAGGCCCAACAGAAGGTGCCGAGGGGACTTACTCTGGGCACAAACGGAGCATGCCGCTACATATGCGGCGATGTCGGAACGTAGGGAAGGCCACCAGAACAGACGTGAAACAGCCCAGGACAGCTGATTCTTTCCAGGATGCCCCGCGGTCTTGGAGTTATGGTAGGTTCGCAACAACCGAGTGCGCAACTCCTCAGGCACAAAACATCTGCCGTTGGGTCTCCCAGAGGGAGCACCAGATTGAGCCGCCAAAATCTGCTCACCCAGGGGAGAGGTCAGGCTGGTGCGAATGGCGGCCAGGATCTGATTCGGAGGTATGACCGAAGTCGGAATCGACTCCTCCCTGGACAGCCCGGAGTACTGCCGTGATAGGGCATCCGCCCTGATGTTCTTGGAACCGGGTAGGTAGGAGACCACGTAATTAAAACGTGACAAGAACAGAGCCCATCTGGCCTGACGTGGTGTCAATCTCTTGGCCTCAGAAAGGTAGGTCAGATTCTTATGGTCCGTCAGGATGAGAACCGGAACCACCGAACCCTCGAGCAAGTGCCTCCATTCTTTAAGGGCCTGCACGATGGCCAATAACTCCCTGTCACCAATCTGATAGTTGCACTCCGCGGAAGACAGTTTCCGGGAGTAAAACCCACAAGGAAGCAGAGGACCCTCTGGTGTTCTACGCTGAGACAGAAGGGCGCCTACTCCCGTCTCAGACGCGTCCACCTCGAGGACAAAGGGCGACCCAGGGTTGGGATGCGACAGAATCGGAGCCGACACAAAAGCGGACTTTAGGGCCTCAAAAGCTCGGATGGCCTCGAGCGGCCAGACCTGGGAATTACTGCCCTTCCTGGTCAGATCCGTGAGAGGCTTGGCCAGCATGGAAAAGTCCCTGATGAACTTCCGATAATAATTGGCGAAGCCCAAAAAGCGCTGCAGGGAACGAAGACCACTGGGCTGGGGCCACTGTAAGACAGCCGAAACCTTCTCAGGATCCATGGAGAACCCCTCAGCGGAAATGATGTAACCTAAGAAGGTTACCTGGGATCGGTGAAATTCGCATTTCTCAAGCTTACCGAACAGCTTGTTCTCTCGTAACCGTTGCAACACTCGTCTGACATCCAGAATGTGGGCCTCCATGGATTCAGAATATACCAAGATGTCATCCAAATAGACCACCACACACTGCTGCAACAGGTCACGGAAAACATCGTTGATGAATTCCTGAAAGACTGCGGGTGCATTGCACAACCCAAAGGGCATAACCAAGGATTCATAATGACCGGTCCTGGTGTTAAACGCGGTCTTCCACTCATCGCCCGCCTTGATCCTTACCAGGTTATATGCCGCCATCAGGTCGAGTTTGGTAAAGACCGTGGCCCCTTTAAGGCGATCGAACAGCTCGGAAATCAAGGGTATCGGGTAAGCGTTCTTGATAGTGATGCGATTGAGACCCCTGTAATCGATGCAAGGCCTCAACTCACCGCCCTTCTTTTTCACAAAGAAAAATCCAGCCCCTGCCGGGGACGAGGATTTGCGAATGTGTCCGCGTGAAAGCGCCTCCCTCACGTACTCCTCCATGGCCTCATTCTCCGCTACCGACAGTGGATAGACTTTGCCACGAGGAGGAACGGCACCAGGTTGTAACTCTATGGCACAATCGTATGGGCGGTGCGGAGGTAGGGCAACCGCGCGCACCTTATCGAATACATCCCGGTACTCCTCGTATTCAGGAGGCAACAGAGAGTCCGAGGAAGTACACAGCAACTTGACAGACCCATGGATGCAACTAGCCCCACACTGCGGTGACCACGAGAGGATCTCGGCCGATCTCCAATCGAAAGTCGGATTATGCTTCTGGAGCCAGGGGTAGCCCAAGACCACCGAGTAGTGTGGAGACGAAATAACCTGGAGGCAGACCGACTCTCTGTGAACGGCACCAATGGCTATCCCCACTGGAAGGGTCTCATGAGTCACGTGTGACGACAGAAGGGGTCTGCCGTCTATCGCCTCAAGAGCCAGTGGGGAACCTCGAGCCTGCAGAGGAATGGAATTGGCGGCAGCGAACACACTATCAATGAACAAACCACCAGCACCAGAGTCCACCAACGCCTGGGTCGTCACCGAGCCCCCGACCCAGGAGAGGACAACAGTGATCAGTGGTTTGTCAACACGGGAAACCGGGGACGAGGAGACTCCACCCAAGATCTGCCCCCGACAGGATCTCAGGTACGAGCGTTTCCCGGACGGTTCGGACATGCCAACCGAAAATGCCCACCGAGACCACAGTACATGCATCGACCCTCGCGTCTCCGGAGTACCCTCTCCCCCTCGGACAGGTGAGCAAACCCCAGCTGCATGGGTTCACCCCCAGACAAGTCATCCCCAGGAGGCGTGGGAGGAGAGGGAGGCACGGGTGGGACAGCAAACGTAGGCGCCAATCTGTTAGAAGACCTCCGCAGGCTCTCCTTAAAGGAAGGTCTCTCCCTGAGTCTGGTGTCAATCAAAATCAGGAAAGAAATAAGAGACTCGAGCTCCACTGGTAGGTCCTTAGCTGCAACCTCATCCTTCAAGGCATCCGAGAGACCATGAGAGAAAGCAGCGACCAGAGCCTCATTATTCCAGCCCACCTCTGCTGCCAGGGTACGAAACTCAATGGCGTATCCAGCTACGGATCGTGAACCCTGTCTGATGGACATAAGGAGCTTCGCAGCAGAGGCAGCACGAGCCGGCACATCGAATACCTTCCGAAGAGAAGCAACAAAACCGGAAAACTCGGCAACCACCGGATTGTTGTTCTCCCATAAAGGGCTGGCCCAGGCCAAGGCCTTGTCCGAGAGCAGCGAGATCAAGAAGCCCACCTTTGATCTCTCAGTAGGAAAGGCATGTGGCAGCAACTCGAAATAAATGCCCACCTGGTTAAGGAAACCTCGGCACTGAGTTGGCTCTCCCCCAAAGCGCTGTGGAAGAGGGGCAGAACCGGTCATACCCCGAAACACCGCAGGCGCAACAACAGGTGTCGGGGTAGACTCTGGCGCAACAACCGGAGCGGCAGTAGGAGCGACAACCGACCCATCGGCAACGGGAGCGAAATGAGCCGTGCGTTCAAGCAGGGTTTGCAACGCCACAGCGAACTGACCCAACAGGTGATCCTGCTGATCAAGTCTGGCAACCAGCATGGGTAGCGAGGATGGCCCTGTACCGTCAGAACTCATGGCTTGGTCCTAATGTCACGGAACCATGAACCAGACGTACAACAAGAGATAAGTGAAAATAAGAAGGCTTTATTGAAAATAAAGCTGTAAAGCAAAAGTCCAAACGAATGGTGAAACCGAAGCAGAGTCTTTGAGAGGCCAGAGATCAGGAACCAGAAGGGTAGTCAGACGAAGCCAGGATCAGGAACCAGCAGGGTAGTCAGACGAAGCCAGGATCAGGAACCAGCAGGGTAGTCAGACGAAGCCAGGATCAGGAACCAGCAGGGTAGTCAGATGAAGCCAGGATCAGGAACCAGAAGCAGCAGCAGTCTTAGAAGCATGTGAACACAGGAGGACCAAGCAAGGAACTGAAGCCACAGACCTCCTATATATATGAGCTAGGCATCCAGCTCCTCCCAGTGGGAAGGAGGAGCCGCAGGGTGGAAGGCTACAAGAAACCCAGAAACCAAGATGGCCGCCAGCACATGTCAAACGAAGGAGAACAGCAAGAAGGTAAGACCATGACAAATGCCTCTTGTACATCGTCTTATTATCTTTTGGGAGACACCTATGTCATTTCCTGTCAAAAAATGACTTGCTGGTTGAATAAAAGTAACTTTAAGTCAAAATTTGCCAGGGGTATGAATAATTATGGGCAGCACTGTATAAATAAGATTACAAAATACGACAGTATTGTGGTATGCAGGGATACCTTTTTATTGTACTAACCTAATACTTAAAGGGGTTGTCCACTTGGTTGTCCAAGTTATATTTATTGATGACCTATCCTCAGGATAGGTTATCAATATCAGATCAGCCGGGGTCCGACACCCAGCACCCCCACCGATCAGCTGTTTGAAGAGAAGGCGCGCGCCGCGCCAGCGCTGCCTCCTCTTCACTGTTTACCTTCTAGCCATTGCATCTGCAGCAGTGAGCAGGTGTAAATACACCCAAGCCGTCCCGTTTATTTCAATGGTACGGATCGCTTCTATACAGCGATCCGTCCCATTGAAATAAATGGGACGGCTTGGGTGTAATTACACCTGCTTACCGCCGCAGATGCAATGGCTAGAAGGTAAACAGTGAAGAGGAGGCAGCGCTGGCACGGCGCGCGCCTTCTCTTCAAACAGCTGATCGGCGGGGGTGCCGGCTGATCTGATATTGATAACCTATCCTGAGGATAGGTCATCAATAAATATAACTTAGACAAGCTTTCAAGAGTTTTCCTTTCTTCCTCGGTATTGCATCAGACCTGAGAAAGAGAGAAACACTCTCGAAAACGTTTCTTTATAGTTTAAAGCCGTTTCAGCAAACACCAGGGCTGTGTAAATAATCCCATATGGTAAACATGTCCCTACAGAAGACCAACGGACAGACGCTCACAGGCTGATTCACAAAAGGGTGAAGAGTTTGGAGAAGGGAGCAATCTAGGACAATATAAATGAATTGGGAAGTGAGCTGAATTGGAGAATTTTTTTCAAATCAGCCATGTTGTCCTATATTGTTCACTTCTCCTGACTTCTACAAACTCATCACCCTTCTGTGAAATAACCCTTTGGGTGTTATTGGTGTGTGCAACTAATACTACTTATTCTGCTTGTAACGCAGAATGCGGCGGACAGGGGTGCGTGTAACGCAGAATGCGGCGGTCAGGGGTGCGTGTAACGCAGAGTGCGGCGGTCAGGGGTGCGTGTAACGCAGAGTGCGGCGGTCATGGGTGCTTGTAACTCAGGGTGCGCTGGTCAGGGGTGCTTGTAACGCAGAATGCGGCAGTCAGGGGTGCATGTAATGCAGAGTGTGGCGGCCAGGGGTGCGTGTAACGCAGAGTGCGGTGGTCAGGGGTGCGTGTAACGCAGAGTGCGGCGGTCATGGGTGCTTGTAACTCAGGGTGCGCTGGTCAGGGGTGCTTGTAACGCAGAATGCGGCGGTCAGGGGTGCATGTAATGCAGAGTGCGGCGGTCAGGGGTGCGTGTAACGCAGAGTGCGGTGGTCAGGGGTGCGTGTAACGCAGAGTGCGGTGGTCAGGGGTGCGTGTAACGCAGAGTGCGGTGGTCAGGGGTGCGTGTAACGCAGAGTGCGGCGGTCATGGGTGCTTGTAACTCAGGGTGCGCTGGTCAGGGGTGCTTGTAACGCAAGGTGCACTAGTCAGGGGTGCGTGTAACGCAGAGTGCAGCGGTCAGGGGTGCGTGTAACGCAGAGTGCGGTGGTCAGGGGTGCGTGTAACGCAGAGTGCGGCGGTCATGGGTGCTTGTAACTCAGGGTGCGCTGGTCAGGGGTGCTTGTAACGCAGAATGCGGCGGTCAGGGGTGCATGTAATGCAGAGTGCGGCGGTCAGGGGTGCGTGTAACGCAGAGTGCGGTGGTCAGGGGTGCGTGTAACGCAGAGTGCGGCGGTCATGGGTGCTTGTAACTCAGGGTGCGCTGGTCAGGGGTGCTTGTAACGCAAGGTGCGCTAGTCAGGGGTGCGTGTAATGCAGAGTGCGGCGGTCAGGGGTGCATGTAACGCAGAGTGCGGCGGTCAGGGGTGCGTGTAACGCAGAGTGCGGTGGTCAGGGGTGCGTGTAACGCAGAGTGCGGTGGTCAGGGGTGCGTGTAACGCAGAGTGCGGCGGTCATGGGTGCTTGTAACTCAGGGTGCGCTGGTCAGGGGTGCTTGTAACGCAAGGTGCACTAGTCAGGGGTGCGTGTAACGCAGAATGCGGCGGTCAGGGGTGCGTGTAACGCAGAATGCGGCGGTCAGGGGTGCGTGTAACACAGAGTGCAGCGGTCATGGGTGCTTGTAACGCAAGGTGCGCTAGTCAGGGGTGCATGTAACGCAGGGGGCGCTGGTCAGGGGTACATTGCAGATAGAAAAGGTACTTACAGTTCTGATGTGCTCTGTCCTCGTGCCTTCTTCCTCTAGGCATGGTGGCAGGGGGAGGGGTGCGCAATGATGTTTCGTCATGGTAAATCGCCAAGCCGCATTCTTTTCTGCCCTGCTAGGCTGAAATACACAGGCAGCCAATGGCAGTGCTGCCCTCTCCCTCCAGCCAATAGCAGCTGAGGTGGGCGGGGGAATATTCACTTGGCTGCCGACTGCCGAGGAGCCCATAGTAAAGCGGGTGGGCAGCATGGGCAGTACTTTCAGTTTGGCAAAACTGACAGATCTCCACTGCACTAGCGGCGGGGGCGGCCAGCGTTTTAAAGGGGAATCAGTGGAGGGGGCACTCGGGAGGGGCAAGGAATAACCTAGGGGGGGAAATAATTCCCCCCCTGTAGCGATGCCTATGCTTCTCCCCTCTGAGTAGTGTAGGAAAACTAAGGCCTATGCGGTAGTGAAATCCCGACGCAGGTGTGGTTGATGAAATCATGCGAGCAAGCGCCTGGACATAGGTGAGTATTTAGCTTTTAGGTTTTTTTTCTTTCGTTTTTTATTTTATTTTTTTATTTTATGTGCCAACTTTGGGGGACATGGGTCGGGGGCACAGGAGGACATGTGGGGGAAAAATATTATGGTAGGATACTGTGGGGGCAAATTATTATAGGAGGGATTATTATGTGGGGCAAATTATTATGGGAGGGATTACTATGTGGGGGCAATAATTATGGGAGGGATTACTATTTGGGGGGCAAGTTACTATATGGGGCAATGTGGGGGAAACAACTGTGTGGGGAAAATTACTATATGGGAGCAGTGTGGGTGAAACTACTTTGTGGGGGGCAGGGTGGGGGAAACTACTTTGTGGGGGGCAGTGTGGGGGAAATTACTGTGTGGGGCAAATTACTATATGGGTCAGTGTGGGGGAAATTACTGTGTAGGGCAGTGTGGGGGAAACTACTTTGTGGGGGAAATTACTGTATGAGGGCAGTGTGAGGGAAACTACTGTGTGGGGGAAATTACTGTATGAGGGCAGTGTGGGGAAAACTACTGTGTAGGGGAAGTGTGGGGAAAATTGCTGTGGGGGCAGTGTGGGGGAAACTACTGTATGGGGGCAGTGTGGGGGAAATTACTATATGGGGCAGTGTGGGGGAAATTACTGTGTGGGGGAAACTACTGTATGGGGGCAGTGTGGGGGAAATTACTATATGGGGCAGTGTGGGGGAAATTACTATATGGGGCAGTGTGGGGGAAACTACTGTGTGTGGGAAATTACTATATGGGGGCAGTGTGGGGGAAACTACTTTGTGGGGGACAGTGTGGGCAAAACTACTTTGTGGGGGGCAGTGTGGGGGAAACTACTGTGTGTGGGAAACTACTGTGTTGGGGAAACTACTGTGTGGGGGGCAGTGTGGGGGAAATTACTGTATGGGGGCAGTGTGGGGGAAATTACTGTATGGTGGCAGTGTGGGGGAAATTACTGTGTGGGGGAAATTACTGTATGGGGCAGTGTGGGGGAAATTACTGTATGGGGGCAGTGTGGGGGAAATTACTGTATGGGGCAGTGTGGGGGAAATTACTGTGGGGGGCAGTGTGGGGGAAATTACTGTGGGGGCAGTGTGGGGGAAATTACTGTATGGGGGCAGTGTGGGGGAAATTACTGTGGGGGGCAGTGTGGGGGAAATTACTGTATGGGGGCAGTGTGGGGGAAATTACTGTATGGGGGCAGTGTGGGGGAAATTACTGTATGGGGGCAGTGTGGGGGAAATTACTGTATGGGGGCAGTGTGGGGGAAATTACTGTATGGGGGCAGTGTGGGGGAAATTACTGTATGGGGGCAGTGTGGGGGAAATTACTGTGGGGGGCAGTGTGGGGGAAATTACTGTATGGGGGCAGTGTGGGGGAAATTACTGTATGGGGCAGTGTGGGGGAAATTACTGTATGGGGCAGTGTGGGGGAAATTACTGTATGGGGCAGTGTGGGGGAAATTACTGTGGGGGGCAGTGTGGGGGAAATTACTGTGGGGGGCAGTGTGGGGGAAATTACTGTATGGGGGCAGTGTGGGGGAAATTACTGTATGGGGGCAGTGTGGGGGAAATTACTGTATGGGGGCAGTGTGGGGGAAATTACTGTGTGGGGGAAATTACTGTATGGGGCAGTGTGGGGGAAATTACTGTATGGGGGCAGTGTGGGGGAAATTACTGTATGGGGCAGTGTGGGGGAAATTACTGTGGGGGGCAGTGTGGGGGAAATTACTGTGGGGGCAGTGTGGGGGAAATTACTGTATGGGGGCAGTGTGGGGGAAATTACTGTGGGGGGCAGTGTGGGGGAAATTACTGTATGGGGGCAGTGTGGGGGAAATTACTGTATGGGGGCAGTGTGGGGGAAATTACTGTATGGGGGCAGTGTGGGGGAAATTACTGTATGGGGGCAGTGTGGGGGAAATTACTGTATGGGGGCAGTGTGGGGGAAATTACTGTATGGGGGCAGTGTGGGGGAAATTACTGTGGGGGGCAGTGTGGGGGAAATTACTGTATGGGGGCAGTGTGGGGGAAATTACTGTATGGGGCAGTGTGGGGGAAATTACTGTATGGGGCAGTGTGGGGGAAATTACTGTATGGGGCAGTGTGGGGGAAATTACTGTGGGGGGCAGTGTGGGGGAAATTACTGTGGGGGGCAGTGTGGGGGAAATTACTGTATGGGGGCAGTGTGGGGGAAATTACTGTATGGGGGCAGTGTGGGGGAAATTACTGTATGGGGGCAGTGTGGGGGAAATTACTGTGGGGGCAGTGTGGGGGAAATTACTGTATGGGGGCAGTGTGGGGGAAATTACTGTATGGGGGCAGTGTGGGGGAAATTACTGTATGGGGGCAGTGTGGGGGAAATTACTGTGGGGGGCAGTGTGGGGGAAATTACTGTATGGGGGCATTGTGGGGGAAATTACTGTATGGGGGCAGTGTGGGGGAAATTACTGTATGGGGGCAGTGTGGGGGAAATTACTGTATGGGGCAGTGTGGGGGAAATTACTGTATGGGGCAGTGTGGGGGAAATTACTGTATGGGGGCAGTGTGGGGGAAATTACTGTATGGGGGCAGTGTGGGGGAAATTACTGTATGGGGCAGTGTGGGGGAAATTACTGTATGGGGCAGTGTGGGGGAAATTACTGTATGGGGCAGTGTGGGGGAAATTACTGTGGGGGGCAGTGTGGGGGAAATTACTGTATGGGGGCAGTGTGGGGGAAATTACTGTATGGGGGCAGTGTGGGGGAAATTACTGTATGGGGGCAGTGTGGGGGAAATTACTGTGGGGGGCAATGTGGGGGAAATTACTGTGTGAGGGGGCAAATTACTGTAGGGGGATTACTATGGGGACAGTGTGGGGGAAATTACTATATGGGGGCAGCGTGGGGGGTGTTGCTATTGGGGAGGCACTGTAGGGGCCATTCTATTATTTCTGGGGACACTATACAGGGATAATTACCTGGAGCACAATAGAGGGTGGTATTATTACTGGGGCACTCTAGAGGACATTATAGCTGCTGTGGACACTATAGGAACATTTGGGGTAATTTATCAAACTGGTGTAAAGTAGAACTGGCTTAGTTGCCCATAGCAACCAATCAGATTCCACCTTTCATATTTGACAGCTCTTTTGGAAATCCAGTTCTACTTTACACCAGTTTGATAAATGACCCCAATTATGTCTACTGGGGTCACTATTTTTTCAGCAGTATAGTACCTGGGGCATTGGGGGGCACAACGGGCACAGGTATTGGGGGTGGCAGCAGGATGACACTGAGGACACCAGGATGGGGAGGTTGATGGAAAAACTGAGAAATCTAACGTGTCTGTATTACAAACTCTGTAGAGATGAGATGCGGCTGAAAGAATTTGCCATGGGTCTGGGTCAAATGGAGAAGAGGAAAGAGAAGGTCTACATGACAGGAGATGTCCCTGGATGTAAGAGGTATGTGGTTAAGTATTGGGGGGGGGGGGGGTGCCAGAGAAGGGACCCGCCCGGGTGCCAAACACCTTAGGCACGCCACTGCCACGTTCCTCATGACAGAATCCCTTTAAGTGAGAAAAACAAAAAAGACATCTGTGTTGGTCCCATGTTCATATGTACCTGCATTGCTGAGAAAAATAATGTTTTAATATATGCTAATGAGCCTCTAGGAGCAATGGGGGCGTTACCATTACACCTAGAGGCTCAGCTCTCTCTGCAACTGCCGCGCCTTCTGCAGTTTAGGAGAAGTCAGGGTCAGGTGTGATGATGTTTTCACTGTCTGGCCCTGTGAAAGAGCTGAGGGAGCCGCAGTTGCAGAGAGAGCAGAGCCTCTAGGTGTAATGGTAACACCCCCATTGCTCCTAGAGGCTCATTTGCATATATAAAAAAATTCCTTCTTCTTGGCACATATGAACACACACAGATGCCTTCAGCTGCCAAGTGCACATGTAACAGGTCAGCCAGTGTCATAGGGACAGATCTTCTGATAGATGCCCTATAAATGGCACATACTGTAGTCCAGTAAAGTCGCTATGGATGACTACCCTCATTTTCCATTTTCTTGCATCCTCTGGAACAGTAAAACCTGGACTACAGGCAACTTGGTCTAATTAGCTCTGTCTGCACCACTAAATGGAGTGTTACATTTTATTTCCATGATCCTCTTTTTCAAGAGAAATGTATTCCTTCATCCTGTCCCAGTTCCCCTGCACTTTGCAAAAAGGTTGCCATGTTTTATGACGATGCCTCCAGATTGAATAAACCCTCATGTGTTGTGCATATGTTACTCAGCCAGCTGCTGAGAACTACTGGAAATGTCATCATTTGAATGTACAAACCACTGCTGCACTACCACAGAGCGACCACTAGGTGGCAATCCTCGCTATTGTACATGACACATCCCTCCTACCATGTCATTCCCTCTCCCTCCTCCTTATCCTGGGTCTTTGAGCTTCAGCAGCAGCAGCATTCCCCTGCTCACCATCCATGGAGCAGCAGGCAATCTAACAGCAGCCAAGGAACAAGCAAGTGGAGGAGAAGCAGAGAGCAGGCACTTGCCACAAGCTGCCCAGACTCCTGCCAGGATCTATAGGAAAACTTTACCACCCCAATGACTGCCCATCCTGGGGAGCAGGGCACATAAACTTTCTCCAGAATAGGAGCAAGCTCTAGGGTTTACAGGAGGACTCTGTGCATCCAACTTCCCTGATCTGGGGATTAGCTTGTACCCACCACAAATCCTACAGGACCTTGGTCTTCTCAATGTGCAGCCTTTGCCAGCATCACCTCTCTGTTGTGGAAACAGCTTGGCATTTTGGGGAGTAGCTGGTATCCCCCTTTCAAGTGCAAGACCCCCCCCCCCCCCTCCCCAGTTTATTAAGCTTTCCCAGGATTATAAACAGCAGGAATGTCTGGAGCATACTGGCAGACCTGGATATGGATGACAGCTCTGGGGGTGCTGTGCCCAGCCTGGGCTCAAGGTTGGTACTATAGGGTTGGCTATGATGCCAGGGCTCTTGTATGAACACATCAGGAACCCGTGCATGTGCACTCAGGGGCTTCATGCAGTCGCTGGTGCAACATTGTAACCTTTTCATTGCTGCAAAATATTTTGGTACTTGGAAGTTTTGTATCATTGTGTTTTGATTGCGCTGCTGTGTATATGTTGTATGTTGTATGTATTGCTATATGGTGACCGGGTGTGCACCTGTCTGCTGGCAAAATGATGCCCAAGGTGACAAACAAACTCCATCAGTTGCTAAGAGTCGAGTCTCACTATCCTCCTCCTGAACATGTCATTGGTATTCTGGACATACTCCATACAGTATCCAGCGTCTTCTCTCTCACAGCCCATGAGGACATGAACCTAATTCGGGTTTACTGTGGACCACGGCTGAAGTTTATAGCCACGGGGCCAATGGCCTGAGCTGTATCCAGCAGTACGCCTCTGAAAATCCAAAGATGTTAACCCTAATAAACCATACTACTGAAGCTGAGATGTGAGGAGCAGTTTGGTAGGCTTCTCACCATGGAGAACTGGTGGTCTCTGTACCTAAAAGTATGTTCACACAGTGCGATGTTTGGGTTATTTGCAGAAATTGACCGCATTGTGTGAGTGCGCCCTAATTCTTATGACTTGTTTGTCTGGTCAGGGAAGGAAAATCACCAGTGACCACTGTGTTCCCTCCATGTCATAGGAACATTCAAATCAACTGTTCAGTGTGAGGACCCTAACAAACTACTCCTCAAATCTCAGCTTCCTGGAACCCAGCCAGGGGAAGCTGATATTGGAGGAAGGGAGAAGGAAGAATGAGGGTTAATTACAGTTGCACCTAAATATTTGGAGAACGCCTTGAAGACTTAGGTCAAGTAATGGTCGTTTAGGATTTGTTAAAGTCACCATTGGGGTGGGAATACATTTCTCATCATGCCCAGATAGCTTGGGAGTTGCAGTTGTACAACAGTTGGAGACCACCAGTTGGAGACCACTGATATACAGCGTATACTCAGTACAGGAATCAATCCTACTATAAAGATGCCGGCTGACATGAGTAGTGAGCGAGCAGTCCCAATTCTCCATTCAGATGTTTAGCTACTACCCTGTCCTCGTGGACATATCATTTGACTGGATAAGGACTCTCTGATCTCTACGATTTCACTTGCACTTTACTCCTTTGCTGTATCTGCATATTTTCTCATTTCTTCTTTGTCCCAAGGGTTGTACAGTCTGTTTTTGGTCTATTTTTGGAGACTTGAAATGTCTAGTCAGGAGTGACAAGACGTTGGCTCAGAGATGTTCCACCTCACTAGTGTTAATAACATTGTCTGGCTATAGTACATTAACAGAGTCGTGTCAGCTTTAGGACAGTGATGTCATCTCTTTGGCAAACATCTTGGCACTTAAAAATTAGAAAGTCTGTGTTCTCGGTTCACCAACCCAGGCAGTGACATCATCGTTTGTATTATTGTTTGGTGCCCTGAAGCTTTCCATCCTTTTCAACCATATGACCAGTAGTTCCCCAGAATGTCCAATCTTCTGCTTGAGTCTTCTATGTGGCGTGTCTGTGATTTCCATTGTGGTCTTCACTTGTCATGCTCTTCCTCTTTTGCCCTCAATTCTTCCCAGTAATTCTTCCCAGTAAGTCATCCCATAATATAATCCAGAATGTCCCGACTTGTCTTTTCAATGGTTTGTCCATGATTTCTGTGGTGGTCTCCACACGTGATATCTATCATATTTTGCCCTTAACTATTCTCAGTTGGTTGTCCCATAATACAATCCAGATTTTCCCGACTTCTGTTTGGGTCTCCTCAATAGTTTGTCCATGATTTCTGTGGTGGTCTCCACACATCACGCCTTTCCTATTTTGCCCTTAACTATTCTCAGTTGGTCATCATCTAACATAATCCAGAATGTTTCAACTTCTTTTTGGGTCTTCTCAATGGTTTGTCCATGATTTCGTTCTTGGTCTCCACATGTCATGTCAACCGTCTTTTGCCCTCAATACTTCTCCGTTGGTTGTCCCATAATATATTCCAGGATAAGATAAAACTCCAAGGAGCAGGCTTATGAACTATCCCCTTGTCATCCAAAGTCTTCTCCAACACTACAGATCTGAGATCTCCATCATTTTAGCGCAACCATGCATTAAGCTTTACGTAAGAGTCCTCTTTTGCTCTGTAGGCACCTTGTCTGACCATTCCATCGAGGTATATGTCAGGAATACACTGTATATCTTTGATGGTAGGCTGCTAAGTATGCCTCTGTATAGGCATAGACTCCATTAACTCCAATTGTACCAAAAAAGGTGTACCATGTAGTTGGGATTTTTTTTGTGGTACCCCAGCGGAGCCCTAAGGAACACCCTTTGACCTAGGAACACCCTTTGACCTCCATCAGATGAATGGAGCCCTTTGGATATAGATGATGTATACACCATGAACATTTCCCAGCATATACACCAAATGAAGGGCTCAGACACAGTGTGCACAAGTCCCATTGAGTTATTAGCGTTGTCTCTTTCTTTATGCCCTATTAGTTTATGGAGGTACTGGAAGGTGATCCCCAGTCAGGACCTCCACTCCTTGATTCTCCGGCCTCCAGTGATTCTAGTGAACCAAACTTACCATGGCTCTCACCCTGATGACCACTGCCATCCATGTATTACATGGACACCCATTCATTTCAGTGGACACGAGATAATACTTTGATTCAGAGCTCCAGTTAGTGGCTAAAGTGGTCACCAATGGGTCCAAAAATATCATTTGGCACCAATTTTTTTTTTTCTGGACCCACTTGATGATATGGGGTCTGAGCAGTGGGACCCTCCCATCCTGAACTAGAGCTACTTGATGGACAGTCCTTCATGTGATCGTACAGGTGTGGTGCTCTTACTCACTAGTTTAAGAATCTGGTGCTCTTATTCACTAATCCACGTGTAATCTTTCGAATTTGGACTGCTGTGAACCCTTCCATCAGCGTGCATTAGCCCCTGTTGCCTGTTAAAGCTCTGCTGGGTTGTGCGCTCATTGAAGGTATTGTAAATCCTTTGGTGGTGAGTTATGCCTCCTACTTGTGTCCACATCACAGAGAGATGAGGTAAAGTTCTTCTCTGCTTTTTTTTTTTATTATTGATTTTTTGAAGTTCTTTTTTCAAGCCAAATGCAAAGAATAGTAAAAACCAGATGATGTAGAGAGCCTCGTCTGCCTGTGTATCCGTCATTGTCCTCATCCTCCCTTTTTTCAGAATGAAAGCTCTTTACAGCACGGTCTTCATTTGCATTGTTGTGTCAAGATGTAGCAGAGCTGAGTCTGTCATTAGGCACAACCCGTGGCGATATCTGTGGCTTTCCATAGGACTGTAGGTAGTACTGGCCATTAAAGATGGGCGATGAATGGATCTTGTCTGATGTTGTCCACATGGGAGGTGATCTGCAGCGGGAAATATCCACTGCAGATTCGCCACAGAATTTGTGGTGAAATCTGCATGTTTTACGTGCGGATTTGTCATGGGTTTCACCCTACACATTGCATACATTGAGGTGCTGCAGATTTTTTTTTTTTTTAGATTTTATTAAAATCCCATCCAATTTGCTGCTACTGTAAAGGGTGCAGGAAGATTCACACAGCGTGTCCTCCCCTGTGTGAACATACCCTTATGGTGGTAGTCTGATGCAATGGCCAAGATATAGATTTTTGGGTCTATCCTTAAAGGGGACATTGGTGGCATATCCTAGCGCAGGGGTCAGCAACCTGTGGCACTCCAGCTGTTGTGAAACTGCAATGTCCAGCAGGGATACTTCCTCTACTGATCTCAGAACTCTCATAGAAGGGAATGGAGCATGCTGGGAATTGTAGTTTCACAACAGCTGGAGTGCCAAAGGTTGCTGAGCCCTGCGCTAGGATATGCCATCAATGTCAGATAGATGTGGGTCCCACCTATGGGACCCCTCCCTATCTGCAGAACGGGACCCCTGAAGTGAACGAAGACCAGACACACCTGCGCAGCCACCTTCTATTCATTTCTATAGGAGTTGGCTTGGTTATTTCTGGCAGTCCCATCAAAGTGAATGGAGCAGTGGCCGCAGTTGCGCAGTGCCCTTTCTATTCATGTCTATGGGAACTGGCTTGGTTATTTCTGGCAGTCCCATTGAAATGAATAGAGAGGTGGGCGCAGTTGCGCAGTGCCCTTTCTATTCATTTCTATGGGAGCGGGTTTGAATATATCTGGCAGTCCCATCGAAATGAATGGAGAGGTGGCCGCAGTTGCGCAGTGCCCTTTCTATTCATGTCTATGGGAACTGGCTTGGTTATTTCTGGCAGTCCCATCGAAATGAATGGAGCAGTGGCCGCAGTTGCGCAGTGCCCTTTCTATTCATGTCTATGGGAACTGGCTTGGTTATTTCTGGCAGTCTCATCGAAATGAATGGAGAGGTGGCCGCAGTTGCACAGTGCCCTTTCTATTTATTTCTTTGGGAGCTGGCTTGGTTATTTCTGGCAGTCTCATCGAAATGAATGGAGAGGTGGCCGCAGTTGCGCAGTGCCCTTTCTATTTATTTCTTTGGGAGCTGGCTTGGCTATTACTGGAAGTCCCATGAAAGTGAATAGAGAGGTGGCCGCACTTGCAGTGTCCTTTCTATTTATTTCTTTGGGAGCTGGCTTGGCTATTACTGGAAGTCCCATGAAAGTGAATGGAGCAGTGGCCGCGCTTGCGCAGTGTGCTCTCCATTAGTTTCTATGTGATTTCCAAAAATAGCCAAGCACTCTTGCTCGGCTTTTTTCGGAACTCCCATAGAAATGAACGGAGAGCATGCCGTGCATGCACCATGCGCTCTCCTTTGCTTTTGGGTGCCCGTTTTTTAGATAGGCGCGTGTCCAACCTACCTGACATTGATGGCATATGCCACCAGTGTTTCGTATGAGACAACCCCTTTAAATAGCATTGACTGGTGTTATACAGGTGAATTCTAACTGGCAGGATGGCTGCCAATAGCGGAACATTACCGGCGCCATTAAGCACCTGAGAATGCGCTAAGTTATTACAGTGCCCATAAAGGTCAGGTTTCCACAATGCCCATGTCACGTATAAATGCACAGCATTATGCAGACCTGATTATTCCACTTATCATTCCATATACTGCACTTAGTGTCAGTCTTCACTGCAGTTCTGGCATTCTATTACTAAAATTGTGGGAAGACAGGTAATAATTTGAGATTATTATTACCATTTTCCAGTATTGCTGCCTCTATAGATGACATCTATGCCAATGGTACATTGGTGCCTTCGTTAGGCTATTAGTTCATACCTTGCTTTTTTTTCTCCAGCATTAACCCAAGCACGCCCCCCCCCCCCCTTGTGTTCATATGTTACACATACAGAAATCGCCTTCACATTCTGCCTTTAGAAGCCAGACGCTTAGGTGTTTGTGGCAGTTTGCTCCGTTGCATTTGTATTGCCCCCCCCCCCCCCATTGATTTTGGTGGGGGGGGGGAAATGGTGGAATGTTGTATATGCTACTGTCGCTTTAAGAAAACACCAGCACAATGGCGGTAAAAGGTGAAATGTTAGCCCCAGGGTCTATTTAGACAGTGCGGTTCAATTGTGGTTTCTTGCAGTGATTACTGAGAAATTGGGGCAAAATGCAGCGATTTTGCTAAAGCATTGTAATTGTGAACATAAAGCACAATTTGATCTCACCATGTGAATAGACATTTACGGTATACTATGGCTTCATGCGTTGGAGGCCTTCTTGATCTAACAGGATCCAAACCCATCCTCAGGATTTTATGGGTTGTGTAAGATTTTTAAAAAAAGTCTGCATCTTAACAGCGCCACCCTTGTCCAGTGGCTGTGTCTGGTATTGCAGCTCAGTATCATTCACTTGAATATTGCAATACCAGAAACAGCCCTTTCGATAAGAGTGGCGCTATTTCTGGGGAAGACATTGAAGCCTTCAGATCTGTTAGACTATGACCGATTACCCCCTGTGGCTGCCAGCGATTGGGGACTGGAGGAAGTGACTGTTTGACATGATTGAGGACCCCATTAAATAGCACCTGTGTGCACTGTACTTTACCCTGCAGCTAGAGAACATGCTGGCTAATAAATCTTTTCTCGTGGACTGTCTGGCGGTGGGATAATCGCAAACATGTGATCCATCCTTGACCGTCTGCCGCCACCCCCCCTTTTGGCTTCACATCACAGGGTCCTCGTTCTGCCGGGGTCGTTAAAATCGATGAGTTTCTGCATACGAAAGGCACGTTTCCCATTGAGATGCCCGCCTTGGGCTGGAGAAGTTGGGGTTCCTATAAGTTAAGTTTGTGGGTGGGGGTCCATAGTTGACTATAGCAGCCAATCGGGTCGCTGCTTTAATTTTGCATAGGTGCGCCAATATATTAGAGCTGGGATCCGATTGGTTGTTGTGCAAGACACTTTTGGTCACTTTTCTATCTTCTGTTAATGGCTCAAACACTGTACTTTAATCAGCAGGGGGCGGCAGCGAGCAGGAAGCTGATGCAGGCATTAGGCTGGGTTCAGACCTGAGCGTTTTACAGCGCGTTCCTACGCGCTGTAAAACGCTCAACAGGCAAGAACCAATGTTTCCCTATGGGAATGGTTCTCACCTGAGCGTTTTACAGCGCGTACGATCGCGCTGTAAAACGCCTGACGCCCCAAGAAGTACAATGGGCGTTCGCTTGTTCCGGAGCCGCGTCTGTACACGCGCATACAATCGCGCATACAGAGCACTCCATCCCGTACGCTCAGGTCTGAACGCAGCGTGAGACTTCTCACAGCAGAGAGTTTGCTACATTGGTGTCCAGCCTAGACAATCATGTTTGAGCTTAAAGGGGTTTTCCAGGCTTCTAATATTGATGACCTATACTCAGGATAGGTCATTTATATTAAATCGGCGAGGGTCCGACACCCGGCACCCCCGCCAATCAGCTGTCTGAAGGGAAGGCGCACGCAGTGTGCAAGTGCCGTATCCGGTCTCTCTTCCTGCTCGCCACTGCTTTGACATAGACATCACATTAATGTTGGAGCATTTGTCGCATTTTCTTCCAAAAGCGGCATCATTTTAGGCCAATTGCGGTAAAAACTACCTGTGATTTAACCCTAAGGGAACGGCCACGGATTTGCCACCACGGATGAGCTCACATGCGGGTTTATCATATATTTTGCTGCAGACTTGCCACAGTTTTCACATGGCAAAGGAAATCTGCAGCTTGGATACTACAGATTTAAAGGCTAAGAACACTGTCGAGGGCATTTTTATTCATTTTGGGATAAAAAAAATCATATTTTAGTTGTTCTTTATTAAAAATGTTCAACTTTTTTTGTTCGACAGTGTTCACTTTCAGTGTATCTGCAGACTATTGCTTTCTGTTTTTACACTGAATCCGTGAGCTTTGAGCTCTTATCTCTGAAATCCTGACAGCTCATAAACACTCATTATAGCTAAATTCTTATCAAACGGATAAGACTATGGCTTAAAGGGATATTCCCATCTCAGACATTGATGGCATACTGCTAGGACAGACAGGTGTGAGTCCCACCTCTGGGACCCTCTCTCATCACCAGAATTGGACCTCCAAAGTGAAGGAGAGCGCACCATACAAGCGTGGCCACCGCTATAGTTGTTCCGAAAATAGCTGAGCACTGGCAGTGAGTGGAGAGGTGGCCACGTATGTGAGGTGCGCTCACATAGCCCAGCACACTCATTCAGCAATTTTCGGAACTCACATAGCAGTGAATGTGCATGCGTGGTGTGGGATGCCATCATTGTCTTAGATGGGCAAACCCCTGTAAAGGCTATGGACACCTTCCGGGCAGTTTTATTTATGATTGCATTTTACTCATTTTGGGATAAAAATCATTTTTTCATTTGGTCTTTATTAAAAATTTCAGCAGTTTTTGTGATACATAGGGTTAAAAAATCTGTCTATTTACAGACTTTCCCTCCTGAGTCCTGTCAGCTGACGGCTCTTGTGAAGGCTTATCTCTGATCTCCTGACCATATAAATGATCATTTAAGTCATATTCTTTTTAGTTTGATAAGTTCAGCTCTAATGAGTGTTTATGAGGTCAGGAGATCAGAGATAAGGCTTCACATGAGGAACAGTCTGCAAATAGACTGATTTTTAGCCCTATGTATCCCAAAAACTGCCGAGCCTCTAGGTTGCTCCTAGAGGCTCATTTGCATATATTAAAACATCATTTTTCTCAGCAATGCGGACACATATGAACATGGGACCAACACAGATGCCTTCAGCTGCCAAGTGCACATGTAACAGGTCAGCCAGTGTCATAGGTGCAAAACTGCTGACAGATGCCCTTTAAGGTTTCCCGGTAGTCCTTTCAGTGCCAGGATGCAGGATGGGCATGCCAGGCAGCTGCTTAGGAGCAGAAATCTACTGTAAGACATTCTCATTGTACACGTTCCTTCCTGTACAGTAGATCCAGGCCAGCATATGTGATTACTTGAATCAGGGAGGTGACAGGCGCCGGTGCCCCGCCGCAGATGGCCTTCCAGGCGGTGCCATATTTGGTTTTAGTCCGACTGTCAAATGATTCAACTGTGACCATTTATGCAGCGAGCGGTGCCAGTGCTCCCCAGCTGTATTCACCAGCCGTTTGAAGGTAAATCCATTGCCGTCTGTTCTCTCTGAACTGGTCTTGGATCCGTTGTCGTGAAGGAAAATGCAGAATTCTCCAGACTTGTCTATGTAAGGAAGACGCGGCTCACAGTCTGCAGGAGGCGCCGATCCTGCCTTTTATCTACAGTTAGATTATATGTCAGGGTGATGAAACGGAATCGCCCTAATAAATTTTAGGTGGAGGTTTGGCCTCTGTACATGGCTCCTAACGGCAGCTTTACTGCAGGACGGTTTACAGTATGATCCTAAATCATCACCGCCAACTGCCAGGACACCTGTGAGGGTCTGCGCCAGCCTGGCATGGGGGACAGTGGGCACCTCTGATACTACCGGGCCTTGTCAGCGAATTCATTAGAGGACGGGCACCGATACTGTTACCCTACTGCCATCAGTGTGAGATCTATCTATTATCTATCTATTATCTATCTATCTAGAGAAAAAAGGAAGGCAGCACTCCAGAAGTTCATGAAGAAAAACGGGTGATTTATTGACCCGTGTCACATGGGTTAATAAATCACCCTTTTTTCTTCATGAACTTCTGGAGTGCTGCCTTCCTTTTTCTCTAGATTATTAACAAGACCTTGGTCGTCGGTCTTTTGTAGGATTTGTTTTGCACCTACATTTACTGTCTGTGTTCTGCTCTTCACTTTGTTTTATCTATCTATCTATCTACTATCTACTATCTATTATCTATTATCTATCTATTATCTATCTATCTATTATCTATTATCTATCTATTATCTACTATCTATCTATCTATTATCTATTATCTATCTATTATCTATCTATTATCTATTATCTATTATCTATTATCTATTATCTATCTATTATCTATCTATTATCTATTATCTATCTATTATCTATTATCTATCTATTATCTATTATCTATCTATCTATTATCTATCTATTATCTATCTATTATCTATTATCTATCTATTATCTATCTATTATCTATTATCTATTATCTATCTATTATCTATTATCTATCTATCTATTATCTATCTATTATCTATCTATTATCTATTATCTATCTATCTATCTATCTATCTATTATCTATCTATTATCTATCTATTATCTATCTATTATCTATCTATTATCTATTATCTATCTATATATCTATCTATCTATCTATTATCTATCTATTATCTATCTATTATCTATCTATTATCTATTATCTATTATCTATTATCTATCTATTATCTATTATCTATCTATCTAATATCTATCTATCTAATATCTATCTATTATCTATCTATTATCTATCTATCTATCTATTATCTATTATCTATCTATTATCTATCTATTATCTATTATCTATCTATTATCTATCTATCTATTATCTATCTATTATCTATCATCTATCTATCTATTATCTATCTATTATCTATCTATTATCTATCTATTATCTATCTATTATCTATCATCTATCTATCTATTATCTATCTATTATCTATCTATTATCTATCATCTATCTATCTATCTATCTATTATCTATTATCTATCTATTATCTATTATCTATCTATTATCTATCTATTATCTATCTATTATCTATTATCTATCTATTATCTATCTATTATCTATTATCTATTATCTATCTATCTATCTATTATCTATCTATCTATTATCTATCTATTATCTATTATCTATCTATTATCTATTATCTATCTATTATCTATCTATTATCTATCTATTATCTATTATCTATCTATTATCTATCTATTATCTATTATCTATTATCTATCTATCTATCTATCTATCTATCTATTATCTATCTATTATCTATCTATCTATTATCTATCTATTATCTATT
Organism: Bufo bufo; assembly: GCF_905171765.1. Taxonomy (NCBI): domain Eukaryota; kingdom Metazoa; phylum Chordata; class Amphibia; order Anura; family Bufonidae; genus Bufo; species Bufo bufo. Next base: position 416,925,061 of record NC_053394.1, read on the forward strand.
ATCTATCATCTATTATCTATTATCTATCTACTATCTATCTATTATCTATCTATTATCTATTATCTATCTATCTATTATCTATCTATTATCTATTATCTATCTATTATCTATCTATCTATCTATTATCTATTATCTATCTATTATCTATCTATCTATTATCTATTATCTATTATCTATCTATCTATCTATCTATCTATTATCTATCTATCTATTATCTATCTATCTATCTATCTATTATCTACACTGCGTGCAGAATTATTAGGCAAATGAGTATTTTGACCACATCATCCTCTTTATGCATGTTGTCTTACTCCAAGCTGTATAGGCTCGAAAGCCTACTACCAATTAAGCATATTAGGTGATGTGCATCTCTGTAATGAGAAGGGGTGTGGTCTAATGACATCAACACCCTATATCAGGTGTGCATAATTATTAGGCAACTTCCTTTCCTTTGGCAAAATGGGTCAAAAGAAGGACTTGACAGGCTCAGAAAAGTCAAAAATAGTGAGATATCTTGCAGAGGGATGCAGCACTCTTAAAATTGCAAAGCTTCTGAAGCGTGATCATCGAACAATCAAGCGTTTCATTCAAAATAGTCAACAGGGTCGCAAGAAGCGTGTGGAAAAACCAAGGAGCAAAATAACTGCCCATGAACTGAGAAAAGTCAAGCGTGCAGCTGCCAAGATGCCACTTGCCACCAGTTTGGCCATATTTCAGAGCTGCAACATCACTGGAGTGCCCAAAAGCACAAGGTGTGCAATACTCAGAGACATGGCCAAGGTAAGAAAGGCTGAAAGACGACCACCACTGAACAAGACACACAAGCTGAAACGTCAAGACTGGGCCAAGAAATATCTCAAGACTGATTTTTCTAAGGTTTTATGGACTGATGAAATGAGAGTGAGTCTTGATGGGCCAGATGGATGGGCCCGTGGCTGGATTGGTAAAGGGCAGAGAGCTCCAGTCCGACTCAGACGCCAGCAAGGTGAAGGTGGAGTACTGGTTTGGGCTGGTATCATCAAAGATGAGCTTGTGGGGCCTTTTCGGGTTGAGGATGGAGTCAAGCTCAACTCCCAGTCCTACTGCCAGTTTCTGGAAGACACCTTCTTCAAGCAGTGGTACAGGAAGAAGTCTGCATCCTTCAAGAAAAACATGATTTTCATGCAGGACAATGCTCCATCACACGCGTCCAAGTACTCCACAGCGTGGCTGGCAAGAAAGGGTATAAAAGAAGAAAATCTAATGACATGGCCTCCTTGTTCACCTGATCTGAACCCCATTGAGAACCTGTGGTCCATCATCAAATGTGAGATTTACAAGGAGGGAAAACAGTACACCTCTCTGAACAGTGTCTGGGAGGCTGTGGTTGCTGCTGCACGCAATGTTGATGGTGAACAGATCAAAACACTGACAGAATCCATGGATGGCAGGCTTTTGAGTGTCCTTGCAAAGAAAGGTGGCTATATTGGTCACTGATTTGTTTTTGTTTTGTTTTTGAATGTCAGAAATGTATATTTGTGAATGTTGAGATGTTATATTGGTTTCACTGGTAAAAATAAATAATTGAAATGGGTACATATTTGTTTTTTGTTAAGTTGCCTAATAATTATGCACAGTAATAGTCACCTGCACACACAGATATCCCCCTAAAATAGCTAAAACTAAAAACAAACTAAAAACTACTTCCAAAAATATTCAGCTTTGATATTAATGAGTTTTTTGGGTTCATTGAGAACATGGTTGTTGTTCAATAATAAAATTAATCCTCAAAAATACAACTTGCCTAATAATTCTGCACTCCCTGTATATATATATCTATCTATTATCTATCTATCTATCTATTATCTATCTATCTATCTATTATCTATCTACTATCTATCTATCTATTATCTATTATCTATTATCTATCTATTATCTATCTATCTATCTATCTATCTATCTATCTATTATCTATCTATTATCTATCTATCTATCTATCTATTATCTATCTATCTATCTATTATCTATCTATTATCTATCTATCTATCTATCTATCTATCTATCTGTCTATCTATCTATCTATCTATCTATCTATTTATTTATTATCTATCTATTATCTATTATCTATCTATCTGTTATCTATCTATCTATCTATCTATCTATCTATTATCTATCTATTATCTATCTATCTATCTATCTCATATCTATCTATCTATTATCTATTATCTATCTATCTATCTATCTATCTATCTATCTATCTATCATCTATCTATCTATCTCATATCTATCTATCTCATATCTATCTATCTATCTATCTATCTCATATCTATCTATCTATCTATCTATCTATCTATCTATCTATCTATCTATCTATCTATCTATCTATCTATCTGTTTTGTTGGCATGATGGGGAGTTGCACAATGTAATGGCTGATCACTGTATGTATAAATGATGTGTATAGGACATATGGAAGTAATAAATGGTGGGGTGTCTGATTGAGACCCCTCACTTTTAGCCTTCTCATTTCTGTGGACATCTGGCATCCGTGCAGTGGGCATCACATTAGCAGTGGCACGGCGCGCACTTGCCAATCAGATCACTGTGTATAAATAGTATAAGGGTACTTTCACACTAGCGTTATATACTTTTTCGGTATCGAAATCCGGTAAAGGGTCTCAATGCCGGAAAAAAATTGCGCTGAAATGCCGCAATGTGTGAACAAGACCTTATGACGCTTCCAGACGGACAGCCTCCGCATTCTGTAATATTTTGTGACTTTTAGCTTTAGAGGATATACTGTAGTGGCCAATTTGTGGAATAACCCCGAGGTTCCAGACTCTCCGGACTTAAAAAGTCGGGTAAATAATTCCATCAGTTTCTCCTTTCGCTTAGCTGGAGTTATTTGCTTGCCTTGTGTTTTTTTGTAACAAACTTTGATCCTTGGACTGTTTCAATATTTGCGGATCTTTCGAGCTTATTTAGTATTTTCCGCTGGCCATCATGCTTTATGCATACGCCAGATAACCCGGAACATCGTGACTTTATTATTTATTTTTTATATACAGTAGTCTGGAACTGGCTTTTTTTTTTTTTTGTCACCCAGTAAAGTATATTGTGTGGAGAATCTTCACACAAATTGTAATCTGGTTGGGTCGTTAGAGGATAATTGGCCCATAAAATGTACAGCGAGCCATAATTTGTTATGGCTTTAGGATTACACATTTCCGCTGTGTTTTTTTAATGCGCTTTTATTTAGATTTTAGCCTCGTCTGTGTTTGTTGATCTTTACTGCAGGTGCTTAGGGATGCCGAAGCTGCTAATAGAGCTGTATCGGTGGGAGTGATTACACCCATTAAAGCGCCCCCCTCCTTCGAAGCCCCCAAAGCTTCTTTGGAGTCTTCTTGCAGAGGGCGCCACTGCAATGCTTCCTGGGAAAAACGACATTCAGATTAGCGCACCTTCAAGAAAAAGGGCAATTTCGCATGAGCGTATTCAGTCCGTGAATCACGCTCCATGTGACAGCAGTATTACCCAGACTGATAATGATGTATAATGCTGTGTGTTTCTGCCTGACCTTGGCTGTACTGAACTGTACTGAAACATTACGTGAGCACAGTAATATTCAGTACAGCTGAGGTCAGGCCAGAACACACAGCATTAGGCCAGTTTCAGATGAACATGTTCCATGTGGGAGCGTGAATTCCTGTAGAGAATTCTGCTCCTTTGACCAGAATGATGTATAATGCTGCGTGTTCCTGCCCAACCTCAACTGTAATAATTATTACTGATGGCATTATGTCAGTGCCAATCATTACAGTTGAGGTCAGGCAGAGACACACAGCATTATAAATAATTATTATACTGAGCAGTCCGGTCAAAAAGTTCATGCTCCCACATAAGTAGAGCAACGGAGCGGGGCGCAGACAGTAGCGAAGTGTAGCTTGACTTAGGGGGAAGTATGTAGGTAGGAAAGGGTTAAGTAGGAGTTTTCGGGTTAGGTGTCTGTATGGTTGAGAAAGGGGACGGGGTTAGCTAACTTCACAGGCTCTATATAATCTAGTGTAGGGGTGGTATCTGCAACAGTGTCTGGGGTATACCAGTGAGTTACCCACCCGCCCGCCAATGGTTAGGTAATTAATTTTCTGTTGTAGCAGGGGCTGGTTAATGGAGGGTCCCGGAAGGCAATCCAATGTTTAATTAAGAGGTGCATGACATGTTGGAGCGTGCATCTCATGAGGTTCGGTAAGCTGGTGGCTGGGGCTCCTGTTTGGGCTAAAATGCCTACAGGGGTGGATGGAGATATCATTTTGGAGGATTTGGTGCCCTTGTGTCGGTGATTGCAGCCAAGGGTAAGGTGGAAAGTCAAGTGGAGATGGGGAGTGAAGAACGCAGCTTGCTTGGGTTGCCTTCTAGGATCCTTCCACAATGTGTTGGAATTTATTGCACTTTATTTATGTGTTTATTATTGTGATCATTAAAAGAAAGTTGATGGAGGATTTGTTTGTTTAATAAACGGGCTGCTATGTCCTTTTCTACCAAGAAGTTGGCTTCAGAGTGTTATTTTGGGGGCGAGAGGGTATTTTGTGGTAGTTCTGGCAGCTGACGGAAGTGATCTTACATCTTATTAAGTGAACTGGTTTATTGCTGTGTGTTTCGGCCTGACCTCGGCTGTACTGAATTGTAGTCATATAATGCTGTCTGTACAATTCGGTACAGTTGAGGTTGGGCAGGAACACGCAGCATTATAAATCATTATAATGCTGTAAGTTTGTGTCACAGGAGCAGCATTCAGTCCATTAAATACTGCTGTCACATGGAGCCTATTTCACGGACTGACTACGCGCGTGTGAAATTGGTCAAAGAAAGTGGTCTCTGTAGTGCCACCTAGTGGAGATAGCTACCCTATAGTCAATGTCGGACTCTAGGGTAGCTACAGCTTGGCTACAGCAGTGCACATGTTCCTGTCCATGCAGGAAGTTTACATGTAGAGACCAGAAGTGAAGTCAGGACACACGGATAATGCAGAAAATATTTCAGAATCTTGTTGATAGCAGATTACAGGGGTTTCCTGGGCTTCCTAATCCCCCGCTCATCAGTGAAGAAGGGGAATGTGACAATGGTAGAAGTCAGGATTTCTCAAAGATGCAGGTCACATAACTGGCTCAGAAAGCAGTGGGGTGGTTTTGAAGTTCTAAAAACCCCTTTAAGCAGTGTCGGAGTGGGGTTTCTTGGGTCGACCAAAGGAAATTATTCTCAGGGCCCAAACTTTATGTAATCAGTAAAGTCGAATAGGTTTTGAATCAAATAAATAGACCCTAGTAGTAGGTGATTGGCGCCAAATGTTTTTTTTTCTCTTGGACCGTTGGGGCCCACTATAGCTTTATAGACTGGGCCCACAGGAGGATTCTCTGGTACTCTGGTGGGCCAGTCCAACCCATTCAATGGAATTCTACTGTATTTGCAAATGTTAATTGAGGGCTCTATATGTGTATAATAACTGTCAGTTCATGTACAGTGACCCTTTAATTTGTGAGAGAGAATTGTCCTATGTTCTGGTAAAGCCTTCACAGATGGCTGCAGAGTCCATAGCAACGATGAGGTGCAGACTGAGACATTACCCAGACTCTGCAAAACGTAGAAGATAGATCTTGATTTCCTCAGGGGAGATGTCAGAAAAGAGAGAGTACACGGTCACACTGGGATTCGGAAATGTAATTTTCTCTAAGGTACCCTGAGAAATGGTCCACCGGGACATCCACGGCAAAACGATCTCTTCCAGCCAGACGAGGAACTCGAGGTACGAGAGAAAACAGAGAAGCCGAGCAGGCAGGTAATGGGAGGGGGCACTTTCATGGCAGCCGACGATGATGAATGCCACAAATGACAGACACAAAACGCGTAGGAATATGACTGTGAAAAGCTTGAACACTGGAAGGAGACTGCGGAGAGTGCGAAAAAGCGCGGGGGGGGGGGTAAAGATTGACAGGGAGTTAACGGCAGATCGGTGGCTTGTTTGTATACTAGTGTAAGGTCCCTTATATCACAATAGGCCTCGTGTGTGAAAACCAGTATGAGTGAAAGATGTAGTTATAGGAGCCAAACAGATCCCCGCTGTTATTTTTGGAATGTGGTTTACAAAATGAGAAACCCGATTTGATTGGTCGCTCCAGTACCTTTATAAAGGGGATTTCTGGTTTGCACCAGCATCCATTAAAATAACCATTTATGAAGGTCACTCTAATATTGTAAGGTATTTTTATTTATTTTTTACTTTTATTGTTCCTATCTCGCGTTTTAGGCTGTGGTCACATGATCATCGAGTCTATAGTGGGGGAAGTGATAGGGGAGTGTCTATGTACTGTAACTAGCTGGGTGGGAGGAGCTATAAACTACCTGGGTGTTGTTAGGGGCAGTGATAGGGGAGCGTCTATGTAACTAGATGGGTGGGAGGAGCTATAAACTAGCTAGGCATTGTTAGGGGCGGTGATAAGGGAATGTTTGTGTAACTAGCTGGGTGGGAGGAGCCATCAACTAGTTAGGCATTGTTAGGGGCGGTGATAAGGGAATGTCTGTGTAACTAGCTGGGTGGGAGGAGCTTATAAACTAGCTAGATGTTGCTAGGGACTGTGCTGGAGCTGTGGAACAGAAAAGAGAATTGCATCATGGGTTTGGTTGGATAAAGCAACAGGAAGTGCTACCTACAGGACGTAAAGAAACCAGAGAGATTAGTTTACATGGTAAAAAAAAAGTCAGGAGAGTCCAAATTGAGAAAATAAAAGGCATGGGTAAGATTTACATGAGGTAAACAGCTACATGAGCATATCTGTAAAAAATCATAATAATTCACCAAGCAGTACCGCTTTGATTCGTGCCAGAAACAGCCTACTCACCCGCCTTAACTTGAGTCCCTTTGTTCCACAGCATTTTGAGTCCCTTTGTTCCACAGCAGAGTGTTTTTCAACAGTGTCTGTTCTACTAAGTAGGGCTGTAAGGATGTGATCTGGGCCCATAGGAGGTTATGGGACCCCCCTTGCAAAGGGTGCTTGCGTAATGTTTTGGCTGTTCCTGCTAGGTGTGATCCAGGGGAGCAGATTCTGTTGGAACCCCCGGTTGCATTACCTTGACATTTTGGTCACTCCTGGAATGGTGCAGCTGGGGATGTCTACTTTGAGATGAGCCTGAAGATTAACTCTACAAGACCTCCTTAGGCTTCATCTGCTGCTATTGACTTTACTGTTTTACTATTTTTTATTCTTCTTTTTTCATAGTGTTATATTGAGTTATTGCCGTTGAAAACCACAGCCCCTAGTAGTGCTGGAGCATCAGCTGTTGTAGTAACCATGGGTGGGACACATGCACATGTCAGGGCCACCCATAATGCAATGGCCTCGACATATGTTGACTTCTGTTTAGCAAACGGCAGAGTCCGTTACTTTTTCATTAGAGAGTTTACTTTTAGGTAATCATTAACAGATGAAATAGAAAGTAGACGGCATTGGGGTTTGCGCTGCTCTTAATCCTAGTCTGCTGGTGTTTCTTTTTATCAATTTATACAGAGAAACAGCGCCACTCTTGTCCAAAGGTCGTGCCGGGTATTGCAGGGTAGAATCATTCAACAGCTGTATTACCAGACACAGCCTGTGGATAACAGTGGCACTATTTCTGGGGGGAAAAAACAGAAACATTGCCTATCATATCCACTCTGGTGGTCCCCCGACACTCCCTGCTGTTCCATGAGAACTACAGCCAATCACTGGCCTTAGCCGTCACATGCGGTACATGCATCAACGCTAAGGCGGTTACGTAAAAGATGTACATGATGTCATTATTATGGATGGATTTAGCCGTTTAATATAGGTTTTAATCTTTATTTTATAAAATTTTCAGCTCCTGTTCACTTTTCTTAAAATCCCAGACAAGTACACAAGACTGAGCTGCAGTACCAGCCACAGCCCATGGTCAAGGTGGCGCTGTTTCCATGATCAAATGCAGGCGTTTTTCTCATGCAATCTGTGGATCTGTACGGCGGTACCCTTATGATTGGAGTAAGGAGACATTACTGCCCCAGCGATCGTTCTCATGTCTTTGGGCTGATTATTCTCACAACTGCTCGTTATCGTTTTCTTTGTGTAAATGGGCCTATAGAATTATGTGAGCATGAAATGTTTTCATTATATTTGCATCAGAATATTATAATCTTTTCATATTTTGTTCCATGGATGCTGAAGGGTGGCCGACCCAGTATGGTTTTTCTCCAAGAAGCCGCATTGTCACTCTGGTCTCCTAAATCTTGTCTTGGCTGCAGACAGACTCGGTGACTTTCTGCTTCGGCACCTTACTTAATGACAGGGGCATTTCCGGATGGTGCGGTGGGGCGTTTATCGGTGGTACCTGGGGATAATCATTGCCACGCTATTGGCAATGCTCTGCCCCAAGCAACATGTGGTAGTTAATCATCCTGACATCGGCGTGTGAGCTTTGCCTTTGCTGCCTGGAAATCTCACCCATCAGGACCCCGGCCGGGTGCAATTAGTCACTCGTCCTTGGCATCGAGCAGATGAAGCCGGCTGTAACACCTTCAGTGCTGGAATTAATTTACCTGCAGGCCTTTGCAACCAACCAATATACAGGTAAAACCTGAAAAATTTGAATATTGTGCAAAGTTCATTTATTTCAGTAATGCAACTTAAAAGGTGAAACTAACATATGAGATAGACTCATTACATGCAAAGCGAGATATTTCAAGCCTTTATTTGTTATAATTTGGATGATTATGGCTCACAGCTTATGAAACCCCAAAGTCACAAGTTTGAGGTACCCTTTGCTCAGGGGGTATGGATTAATTAGCTGACTAGAGGGTGACACTTTGAGCCTAGAATATTAAACCTTCTCACAAAATTCAAATTTTAAGCTGCATTAATGCAATTCCTTTTAATTTGCATTACTGAAATAAATGGACTTTTGTACGATATTCTAATTTTTCGAGTTTCACCTGTAAGTCCAGAATCAATAAATTAAACCTGAGGGCGAATTCACTTTGCCTCTGAAATTCAGATATCGTAAATAGGTGCATCCTCCATGATGTACACATAGATGCCTCAGCAGATGCCCCCATAAAAGAGCAATCCACCATGCTCACCAGTAACAGCCACAGTGCCCCTAATGGGACAGCTACAGTGCCCGAGCCTGGGTATCCATAACTGCCAGCTTGAGCCCTCAGTAGTCTCAGCCTCTGTCCCCACACGTGCCAGCTCCTAGATCCACATGCCAACCACCATACTTAAGTGTCACTCTGACAGTCCCAGGCTCCAAATCCTACCAAGAACAGCACGAATACCCAACTTCTTCTGCACGTCAGACGTATTCATGAAGGTTAGAGTTGAAAGAAGTGATGAAGGAGGTTCGAAAGGTGCAGACCAGTTAAAATAGGCAAGAAACCATTCATGTAGATGGCCCTAGACCTGGCATGGCCAACCTGCGGTTCTCCACCAAACTAGAACTCCCACCAAGCCCTGCTGTAGGCTGTTAGCTGTAGGCAGTCTGGGCATGCTGGGAGTTGTAGTTTTGCAACAGCTGGAGAGCCTCAGGTTGGCCATCCCTGCCCTAGACAGATACTTTAAGAATTTAAGTTCATCATAAGAGTTTTCTTTGTCCCCAGAGATAAGCAGCATCAGGTCTGTCTGGTAGCCACTCATCTCCTCTGCTTATCAGATGGGCACACTGTGAAATGTATCTGATCTATAGAAGTAATAGGCACATGGTGGATTTGGGAATCAGGGATGTTCAATGTACTGTAGACTATGTAGACCACTTTTTGTGGCAAGACAAAAATAATTAAAAATATCCAAACAAATAATCTCTAAGCAAATCGGCTGTCTGGCCATCTCTGTTGGCCAGCCTTCACCCCATGTCTATTAGTCATAAATATTAGATATAAGTTGGACCAAAAATTAGACTAAACTTTTTGAAATATTCAAATCCATTTCTTTGGTGCCTCCCTAGAATAAGCCTCGGCAACAACTGTGTGAACAGAGGGATTGGACACTTTAAATTGTTTCCTAAATGACCTCTCAGCTGGTGATTGTTTTACTGTATGTCTGTGGCCGGGTTGTCTCTGCCCGGGCTGATGCTGGCTTTTTGGTTGTCATTATCTTGACAGTAGAACGAGCGCTTCTTCTGTTGTTAATCCTGTTTTCTTTGTATTTGTATCTTAATAATAGAGGGCAGGAAGGTCATCATTTCAGTTGCCTTCAGAAGCAGCAAAATCACCGTAAGTTTAGATAAAGGGAAGTTTAGTTTTAGAACTAGTTGAAGAAATCTAGGACTCAGCAGGCTTTTTGTAAAGAGTAAAATGACATCTGTAGGCCTGTAACTACTATTGTATGGTTAATATATTCTCCTATCATTTACCATCTTGACTGGAAATCCCTATCAGGAACCTAAGCTGATGCAGTTTAGGCAGCTTCTGTGGGTCCCTGAATGTGCTGGATAAATTTTTTGGCCTATCCCTCAAAGCAGGGGCGTAGCTAAAGGCTCATGGGCCCTGGTGCAAGAGTTAGGCTTGGGCCCCCCTTCCCTCAGTGCTTTGTGTGTCTTCTTATGAAGCACAAGGGTCTTTGGGTCCCCTCAAGCTCCTGGGCCCGGTAGCGACTGCTACCTCTGCACCCCCTATAGCTACGCCCCTGCCTCAAAGACATAGCAACATTAGCAGGCCAGGGACATTGGGAACTGGCCTGAAGCTCAAACTGCCTTTCTGTCCTTCAAGGAGTAGCCTGATAATAGCGAAGCACTACTGTAGGAGTACGGAGATTAAGTGGGCATGGGTCTACACCAGGAGATAGACCACATTTAGATTCTTGCATCTTCTACTCGGGAATCCATCATTCTTCTGTACAATTAGTTTCTTCTAGATGTCTCCTTGGCCTGGACCACACTATCCTCCTTGCATAACGTGGTTGTCACCCCATCTGGCTGCAATAGGAAAACGTAGGAGTAGAATTACTAATGCTGTTTAAGTGCTAGATAAATGCACCTTATTTATCAAGGTGGCTGATGCTGGATGATATATATGGCACAGTTTCAGTGTAAGTGCTTATCCAAGGGTTTATCCAAGTCTTAAAAAGACCTCAGAGAATGGCCAACCCACTATGGAGTTTATATATACCTGGTCCCCACCACTGGGTTCCGGCTCCATTGCTCCTGTCACCCATGCGGCACGTGACAGGTCACCACTGTGGCCAGTGATTGGCTGCAGCAGTCATGTGGCTCCCGTCAACAAGATATTGATGTCATAGCACGGGGCTGCAGAGATAGCCGGAAGCAGTGGAGATGGAAACCAGCAGCAGGCACCAGGTAAGTACGAACCACACCATGGGTTGGCTACTCTCTGCGGTCTTTTAAACTCTTGGCTAACCAATTTAATATGCAACTTTTTGCTCTTAGTTTTTAGTGTGTCGGACATGGGTTGTGTTTTTTTGGCACAAATTTACAAAATGTTGCACGTCAATTCTTAAATTTGTTGTACAACATACGTACCTATGGATTTTCGAAGGAGTAGCCTGATAATGGCCAAGCACTCCTGTAATTCCATCAGGGGACTGGATGACACTTTTTGCTAAAAGTTTCAATGATAAATCTGGCTAAACATTTTGCTCCACTCACTAAACATCTAGCCGCCCCTTCAGTAAATGTTAACTGCCTGGTATGGCGTGCCACACTAAAAATAGTGCAAATACATCATAAATTCAGCTCAGATGCCTACTCCACCTACAAAACTGGCAAAACCATTCCACGTTTCTACTATCTTATTAGGTGGCTTATTTTGTGCCAGAATTGTGCATCTGAATTCTGGAGCAATTTTGGTCCATCTAAAGCTATGCCCCCTTTGACACCGAGGCAAAAGTAAATGTGGTGCCTGAACTCTGTGCCGGAATTCTGCATTTGCAATAATAAATCTAATACAACGATAAAGTTTTATTGCGCAGTATATGCTGATTGCATTCACCTACTGTACATTGTAGGTATGTTGGAATGTCTGTTTTGGGAAGTACCAGAGCCAAAAGAGGCATAGGGTCCACAGGATGGGGCCAAGCTTGGACTATAAAGGTTTCCATACACTTTAGAATTAAGTTGGCTGAACCCGCCGATTTCCGCAAGACGCCGATTGTCTACTTTTGTGGAGCTGTCTGAAGTGTTCCTCAAGAACAGATGTTGGAGAAAAGAAGGGTCGAGCATGTTTGATTTCAGCATAACTGATCCTTGATTCCCATAGGAGATATTCTGCCAGCAGAGCAGTCTGCCAGGAGCTTATTCCCCTCTTGCCATTGCATGTGTATGGGGGAGGTCAGGAGAAACAGCTGTTGGCCAAGCCAGTATTCAACGTTCAGGACTCTAAGGTGTTTGGCCACCTTAACACTTTCCTCCTCTCCTGTAGATATCATTATCCAGTGTTAGCAAACCGGTAAGGGGGCAACAACTGTAGGAAGGGGGGTTTGGTAAAACTAGTGTTGGACCCTTTACTGAACTGGTAGAGTTTCATGGCACTAACTGGCAAAACTAGGGAGCCCAAGTCTCCAAGACTTGGATCAGTGCTGTGGTAGAGGCAACGACCACCTGTCGAGGAATACATAGTGATGAGTAGCTAGCTGTTATGTAGGGGGTTAAAGTGTAAAAATGTCAAAATGTGCAGATGGTGATGAGTTATATATATTATATGGAGAACAGTTTTATGACGGAATCATCATTATTTCTACAAATGCATTAAGATAACCATCAGATAAAAAAGACGTAGGACATCAACTGTACGTTCCTCCACTATAAGAATCTAGTGAGCGTAAATCTCCAGATTATTCTGCATCATCTTCTGTGTCTGTCACATCTTCTCCACATGTTTGCCTGCGGGGACACAGATTACTTTGCTTGGATGAATGCTCATTGTGCCTTTGACAGAAATGAGATCTACATGTGCTATTAACTCTTTTTGGCTGGTCTTCCAGATGCTGGTCTGGTTTTAATAAAGACATCTGCGAGTGGAGACCTGGCTCCTGGTTCTTATGGACGGTCTTGGCCGAGGTTCGCTCTTTGCTGTCCAAGAATAGTTGTAACAAGAGGTTGGGTGCCAGAAGTACAAGGTCCAAAATAGACTAAAGCACAATGTGGGGGTATGACTCGAAATGCGGGGGCAGCCAACGTCCTCCTCACGTGGGGGTAGTTTATGCAAGGTAGGTGGCAAGAACTGTAGTAAGGAAAGCAGTAAAAAAACTCCTCTCTGATCGAAGGGGGACATATTATATGTGCAACTTATGCAGCTGCACAGGGGCTAAGTAGGTAATACAGGCCAGGGGGTTTCCATAGGATAGGGGATAAATGGTGGGGGGTCTGTCCACAGGGACCCCTACTGATCTCAAGAGCTGGGATCTTGTTCCCCTCGAATGCATGGAGCAGCAAGTCGAGCAAGCTTTCCAAAGCAGCCGGACCCCCACCTCTCAAATACCTATCCCCTATCTTGTGGTTTGTGTTATAGGACAATCCCTTTAAAGTGTTATTCCCCTCATATAGTTATGGCATATTGCATGGATATGCCAATAACTTTATGATCAGCGGGGGTATGACCTGTAGGACCCCCATACATCTTAAGAGTGGAGGAGCTGCCATGCTGATTTAGCACTGTGGCTTCTTTATTGTTGTACCCTGGGCTAAGCAGAAAACTGCAGCCAGCCCCATTCCCTTGCAGTTCTTCTGCACAACAGGTGGCTAGAGCCTGGCAGGCCCTTCATTCTTAGGACCTTTGAGGGTCCCAGAGGTTGTGACCCACCATCATAAAGTCATGGCATATCATAGCAATATAACATCACTTTATGAGCTTAGACTACCTCTTTAAAAGCAGCCAGAAGCTTCCTACTGTCTATTATATTGCACGTATGGGACTGACCTAATCAACTTCATGGCTTACTAATACTGGTCGACTTGGAGGCGCTTTAAGATGAGCTTTTGGGGTGCAATGGGCCCACATACTGTTTTAACATGGTGCACGTCTAGACAGCCAGTCTGAGCTTACCCCATTTACAGGATTAGTAAATCTGGGCCAAAATATCTTGCCAAAAAAAATATATCAAATTGAACAAGGCTTGGGTGAACTTTGGTTTAATCTTATATAGGTTTTTTTCTTAGTATTATTACCAGAAGAACTGAAATGTAAAAAGAATCCAACGAAAAAGTAGTCTCACTTTTTTTCCAGTATTGTTCAAGGCTCATTATCTGGCAGGAGAAAAATGAACTGGGTCACCAGGTAGATGTCCTCTCCTTTCTTACAGTTTGCTTGTTAGTCTGCGGCTGATGCTGCTGATGCACGGCCTGGGATCTAGTGAGACTGCGCAGATTGTAAATGCTTTTGGAATTGTCCATCGTGAAAGTGAAATGGAAATAAAGTTTGGACGTTGCATGTGCCCATAGCATGGTCGCCTCCCTGTTCCCGTCAGGTTAATCTAGATCTACAATCTGGACAGCTCAGCAGAATGAGCCGAGCTGATAGACGCTAGCTTGGGATTCACAGCCGGTTTGACAGCAAACAGATAAAACAAGTACACGAGGGACCGTCTCTAAGGTCGTAGAGGTAGATTAGTCTGGGACAGAAGCGACTACTTCCCAAGGCAGAAGATAGAGCTCTTCACACAAGGTGAACAGCTTCTGTCCCCGCATCCAAATGGGTTATGAAATGCAATGGATGAGTTAACTCTTTAGATTTATTCTTTAGATTCTTCTCCGTCTGTGAAAAAAGGGGTTTCGATGCCAATAACGAGGTGGGAATTCACAATGCATTAATTGTGCAGTCATCAACATTTTATCTGCAGGCAGGTTGGCCCAAGGCCCAACATTTTTTAAACATTTGGTGTCTTAAGACGTAATTGTGCTTTTATTTTATTACGCATGCTAGCACCTATCCCAGGTTCACGAAATGCAAGTCTCGCCTTGGACCCGGAGCCCTTCTCTTTTGAGAAGTGACAAGTGAGGACACACAAGCCTAAGCGCTTGCCAAAGTTGTCTTGGCATCTAAAACCGATGCCCGCTTTTCATCACCACACATGTTGACATTATCATGCTCACAATGGGCCATTTTATCATCGTAAATGAAAGGAATGTGTCTCAGAGTTCATGTAAGACAGGAAGATTTTTTTTTTGCCTGGGCCCCGGCCAAGAAATAGCTGGATGTGTTGCTCCCCTTGGTGGTTCCTTGCCCCAAAACAGACCAGTTTCTGGTCAGTGATTTGAGAAAATGTTCCATCAGGCATTGTCATCCCATGCGTTTCTAATGGGCAGAGTGCATAGGTTGAATGCTCTTTCTCCGTTTCGAGTTTTATCCCATTACTGTGGTAGCAGAAGGAGGAAGATTGGCTTGGGGCTGTCTGGGTTTTCTAATAAGGCAAGTGATGGAACCTCTTTGGGGCAAGTTTTACCCGTTCCATAGTTACTTTTCATCTTCCTATGTGTCTGTCATATCCTCACCACATGTTCCCCCTGAGGGTCTGCAGATTACTCTGCTTGGTTGGAGACTCATGGTGCCCTTGAAAGAAGATATACATCTAGAACGGCTGTTAACTACTTCCCGTCAAGAGGGTTGAGTCCATGGGAAAGTAGAATTTGATGGCTTCTTCTGAGCCAGTGAAAACAAAAATTCATGCCACTGGTACTAACAAAGGCATAATGACAGAAGATCATTGTAGGCATCCACGATGAAGTCAACGTCAAGATTATTTTGAATGTCCCAGCCGACCTCTTTTAATACTTTTCCCTCAGCGTGCTCTCCTCATAACAAGACATTCAGTAGGTTCTTCTAACAAAGACGCTTTGTATCTTGGTTCAAACAATATATTGATCTTTAAATGATGATAATTTGGATGCAAGAGTCTGTTTGACAATACTTATCCTGGGTCTCGTGGAAGACCAAGAAGACCAGTTATGGATTTTTTCAAGCCGGTCTATTCATCTGTCACGTCTTCCATTCTCTACAGTTTACCTCAACGTTTTTTCCAGGTCGTCTTTACCTACTCCACGGTTTTACTCAACGTTCAGTCCGGCCTTGTTACTCAACGTTCAGTCCGTGCAGTTAATGGGGGCAAGCGATCACCTCTTTCCTCAAAGAGAGAAGGAGTTTACGGGCAATGAAGCGTCACCGGCAGAGGACAGACGCTGCTCATTAAGCGATCCCCTCGAATCATTAGACAGATGCGCATCACGGAGCGAAGAGCTCTCTCTCGACGGCACGATGATAAATATCCCATTGTCAGGGCTGATGTGATTGTATTAATGAGCGTAACAGCGCGTTTTCTCCTAATCTCTTCCCTCCTGTTTACCTTTTTCTTTCAACTTAACGAAAAAAAAACAACCATGTACGTAGAGGATACTGGTAGGAATTATTGAGTGTCCTGCGCCGTTACGGATCTTTATCTTTACGAGCGGTTTTGTAGCTCCTTCAGGGTCTCGGCTTTACATTTTCTTCTTATTATTATTATATAGTGAGTGTTTTATGCCCTGCATTACTCCTATTATTTTTTATCTGTTCGTTATTTGCTAAATTGCTGAATGCACAGTAAATGTGAAGGGAATAAATCATAACCGGAATGTTCTTCTCCCTCTTGAAGCAGTTTATGCTTCTGCGTAGAAGATAATTTACCCTGCTATTATTATTTGCTTGCTGTTTGTGCTGGGTGGATGGGGATCGTGTAATTTCGAAGTGCTCCGATACACACAGTCCAAGTTTTCTTCTGGTCAGTCAGGATTTTCGAAGTATCAACACCAAGGTCATAGAACACATTGAGATGTTAGAAGGCTTCAGAAACACCTCTCTGGAACCCTCTGACCAGTTTATACACATGTGTAATTTGGAAGTGACCTCTCTCATTATACTTCATGACATAGCACCAAAGACCATAGGAGCAACATGCCCAGCTGATGTAGGATCCATGAAAATATCTCTGGCTAGTCAACCCTACCTTTTCTATGAGCCTTGTAGACCTGCTCAGAGCTTCTAGCTTGGCATAAAACTGAGAATGTAATGGCCAGTGAGTAATGAATAAAATACAGTGCAACAGCACTTTGCAAACCAAATAAAGTACAATAATGCCATAGTAATAGAAAATATTCTGGTGCTAATGTACGCTTATTTTGTAAATTTGAGATTCTTGGCAAATACATTTTGTACAAAATTATTTGGGATCGTCTGCCAAACGTCAAGAGGATCTCTGTAAGACGGGAACCTAACACTCAATTCTACCTGATATCTGCCATAACGGCCACCATAAAATGTTCCACATGCATGCTGGGCCCACTCTGCTTTTTATCATTTTTGGTGTCAAAATGGCCTCAATCTCAAATTTACAAAAAAAGGATAGCATTAGCACCAGAATATTTTCTATTACTATGGCATTATTGTACTTTATTCAGTTTGCAGAGTGCTGTTGCATTGTGTTTTTTCCCCGTTGTGTTTCTACATGCCTGATCAGTCAGAAAAATGCATTGCAACGGATCCGGTATTTATTTTTTTCACATTTTTATAGGTCTGCGCATGTGCAGACCGGAAGGACGGATCCGGCATTCCTATTGAAAAAAAATGCCGGATCCGGCATTCAGGCAAGTGTTCAGTTTTTTGGGCCGGAGATAAAACCGCGCCATGCTGCGGTATTATCTCCATCCTGAAAAGTCAAAAAGACTGAACTGAAGACATCCTGATGCATCCTGAACGGATCGCTCTCCATTCAGAATGCATGGGGATATAACTGATCAGTTCTTTTCCGGTATAGAGCCTCTGTGACGAAAAACTCTAGTGTGAAAGTACCCTAACCCCTTTTTTCTTTGCAGTTTATACCGGAGGTGTGGCTGACTCCATTTAGTCTTGCACCACTGACCGGCCTGTCTGCCCCATAGACTGATTTTATTAGTGTAAGTATAAAGCTGTAGCCTGCTCTCCCTGCACTCACTGGAAGCCTTTAGGCACCAGGCGAGGTATAGAGTGGACTCTCATTGCATTCATTGAAAGCCATCTGGCACCAGGAGAGGTATAGAGTGGGCTCAGTATGCATGTTGGTACCTGCATTCCCTGAATTCAATGGAGGCCATTTTTGCATTAAAAATGATAAAAAGCAGAGTGGGCCCAGCATGCATGTGGAACCTGCACTCCCTGAATTTTATGGTGGTTGTTAAGGCACATAACAGGCAGCATTTAGTGTTAGGTTCCCGTCTTACAGAGATCACCTTGACGTTTCGCAGACGGGCCCAAATAATTTTGCACAAAATGTAATTGCCAAGAATCTCAAATTTACAAAATAAGCCTACATTAGCACCAGAATGTTTTCTATTACTATGGCATTATTGTACTTTATTCGGTTTGCAGAGTGCTGTTGCATTGTGTTTTTTTCTTTGTGTTTCTAACTATGGCAGCGCGCAACTGTGCATTGGGATGTGATGACTGACCCCCTTTTTCTTTGCAGTGAGTAATGAATGACACATATGGGGGGTAGGGGAGGACAACAAAGGCTGGACCATCCTTTCATGGGATAGTGGAATGTTATGGCATGAAGGACTACCAGACAGGGGAACATGGGACGTGTGAGTAGCAGAAAGGGATCGATAGGAATGAGTAGCAGCAGGTTAGGAACATAGAAATGAACCAGGCCTGGATCCCACAGGACTTGTCCGTACCTTGTGCAGAATAGACATGTATACCGACCTTAACCAGCCATTGTTATACTACAGCGCAATTGCTCATTCTTGTATTTTGGATATTTCACACTCTTTTGGAGTGTACCCTAATAAAAAATAAATAAAATTAAAACCAAAAACCAGTGTTGGCTACCAGTGATGGCCAGTTCACCGTGTTCGCCCGCGAACCAATGCGGGCTGCCATCTTAAATCACAAGTCCGGCGATGCACAGGTAAGTTCTTACCTGTGACTGCGCCGCGAGCCAGTCTGAAACAAATGCGGTCACCGGGAGCAGGCAGTTCCGAAAACAGCCGCCGGGGGCCTTCATCGGGCTGTGTTCGCGGGCGAACGCGGCGAACTGGCCATCACTGTTGGCTACCTCATCCTCCTCCATAGAAACATAGAATATGTCGGCAGATAAGACCCATTTGGCCCATCTAGTCTGCCCAATATACTGAATACTATGGATAGCCCCTGGCCCTATCTTATATGAAGGATGGCCTTATGCCTATCCCATGCATGCTTAAACTCCTTCACTGTATTTGCAGCTACCACTTCTGCAGGAAGGCTATTCCATGCATCCACTACTCTCTCAGTAAAGTAATACTTCCTGATATTACTTCTAAACCTTTGCCCCTCTAATTTAAAACGATGTCCTCTTGTGGTAGTTTTTCTTCTTTTAAATCTTCTCTCCTCTTTTACCTTGTTGATTCCCTTTATGTATTTAGCAGTTTCTCTCATATCCCCTCTGTCTCGTCTTTCTTCCAAGCTATACATATTAAGGTCCTTTAACCTTTCCTGGTAAGTTTTATCCTGCAATCCATGGACCAGTTTAGTAGCTCTTCTCTGAACTCTCTCCAAAGTATCAATATCCTTCTGGAGATATGGTCTCCAGTACTGCGCACAATACTCCACATGAGGTCTCACTAGTGCTCTGTAGAGCGGCATAAGCACCTCCCTCTTTCTACTGGTAATGCCTCTCCCTATACACCCCAGCATTCTGCTAGCATTTCCTGCTGCTCTATAACATTGTCTGCCTACCTTTAAGTCTTCTGAAATAATGACCCCATGGAACATGGTATCAATAAGTACCAGCAGGGATCCATTCTTACTTTTACTACTGGGAATCACTGCAGTTCTCCGCTGAAATCTATGGCACATTCATTCAGTCTGAATTGCTCCAAATTTCCAGGAATTGATCTACTGGGAACAGAGCAGACTACTCTTTGCAGCAGTCTGTACTCTGCCTAAGGCCTCTTTCACACGGGCGTGTGTGCCCCGTGGTCGTGCTGCGGCCCGCAAAATGCGGGCCGCAATGCATGAGCACAGTCCGTGGGGCAGCCGCAGCGGATCGCGGACCCATTCACTTGAATGGGTCCGCCATCTGGCTGTTCCGCAAAAAGATAGGACATGTTCTATCTTTTTGCGGAACGGAAGTACGGGACGAAACCCCACGGAAGCACCATTTTGCATCTTCCCACATCTTTCCGTTCCGCACCATTCCGCATCTTTCCGCATCTCCGGATTTGCAGACCCATTGAAGTGAATGGTTCCCCATCCGTGATGCGGAATGCCCACGGAACGGCCCCTGTTTATTGCGGATCCACAAATGCGGTCTGCAATACGGCAACACGCCCGTGTGAAAGAGGCCTCCGCCTGCAATAAATTAAGCTACCCTTGAGTCGGCTAATGGAAAGAAAATTTAATTAGAATTTTCAGATCCACGGATACATAGTTACATAGTTAATATGGTTGAAAAAAGACATAAGTTCATCAAGTTCAACCAAGGGATAGGTGGGGACGCGAATCCCAGAAGGAAACGAGACTCAGATTTCTTCACGTTTTCTTAAGCATTAGGCCCTCTGCACACGAACGTGTGCACCCTGTGGTCGTGCTGCGGCCCGCAATGCACGAACACAGTCCATGGGGCAGCCACAGAGGATCGCGGACCCATTCACTTGAATGGGTCCGCGATCCGGCCGTTCCGCAAAAAAGATCTGCAAATGCAGTCCGCAATACGGCAACGGGGTGCACACGTTCGTGTGCAGGGGGCCTTAATGTTTTTTACTTTTAAGAACTCGTCTAAACCCTCTTTGAAAGTTGAAACCGTCCACTGTTCCTGCTGTGACCACGTCCTGAGGAAGTCTATTCCACAGATTCACAGTTCTTACAGTAAAGAAGTCTTGACGCTTCCGGAGACTGAACTTTTTCTTCTCCAGTCGGAGGCAGTGCCCTCTTGTCTTTTAAGGGCATTTTACATAGATCAGTTTTCACCATATTTTTTGTATGGCCCATTTATATATTTGTACAGGTTAATCATGTCCCCCCTTAGACGTCTCTTCTCAAGACCCTCCCTGCCCCTTATCAGTTTAGTCGCTCTCCTCTGTACTTTTTCCAGCTGCAGAGCGTCCTTTCTATGGACTGGTGCCCAGAACTGAACTGCATATTCCAGATGAGGCCGCACCAACGCTTGTAAAGTGGTAATATCACATCCCTGCCCGCGAGTCCATGCCTCGTTTAATGCATGACAATATCCTGGTGCCTTAGAAGCAGCTGATTGACATTGTGTGCTGTTATTTAATCTACCATCTACAAGGACACCCAAATCCTTCTCTATAAGTGACTCCCCCAGTGTTACATCACCTAGGACATATGAAGCACGGAGATTATTACTACCAAGATGCAGAACTTTACATTTATCCACATTGAACCTCATTTGCCAAGTTGATGCCCAATTACTCAGAGTGTCCAAGTCAGCTTGTAGTTTATGGACATCTTCCATAGACTGTACAGTATTACACAGCTTAGTGTCATCTGCAAAAATAGAAATGGTGCTATTAATCCCGTCCTTGATATCATTAATAAATAAACTAAATAATAGAGGACCCAGCCCTAAACCTTGGGGTCACCACTTATAACCTGGGACCATTCTGAATAGGAATCATTGACCACAACTCTCTGGACACGGTCCTTCAGCCAGTTTTCAGTCCAATTACAAACTATACTTTCCAAGCCTATAGGTCTATAATTACCTGTGAAGGACCGTGATCCTTTTTTGAATATGGGCACCACATTTGCCTTGCGCCAATCACTTGGCACTGTACCAGTACCTAGAGAATCTTTAAAAATTATAAACAGGGGCACAGCAATGACTGAACTGAGCTCTTTAAGCACTCTTGGGTGTAATCCATCTGGACCCGGAGCCTTGTTCACATTTACCCTATTTAAAGGGGTTATCCCATCTTAGACATTGGGGGGCATATTGCTAGGATATGCCCCCATTGTCTGATAGGTGCGGGTCCCACCTCTGGGACCCGCACCTACAACGAGAACGAAGCCGGGGAGAGTTGTGGCTGGAGGACCCCGGGTTTCCCGGGGTCCGTCCACCACCAGGCACAGCTCCCCGCCTCTCCCATTGAAGTGAATGGGAGCGCACCGCGCATGCGCGCCCACCGCTCCCATTCATTTCTATGGAGCTGACGGAAATAGCCGAGCCAGTGCTCGGGTATTTTCCGTGGCTCCATAGAAATGAATGGAGGGCGGCTGAGCATTTGCAGTGCGGCCTCCTCAGCTTTCTCTGCTCCGTTCTCCTTGTAGGGGAGGATCCCAGAGGTGGGACCCGCACCCATCAGACAATAGGGGCATATCCTCGCGATATGCCCCCATTGTCTAAGATAGGATAACCTCTTTAACTTCTCTTGGACCATATCTACAGTTAGCCAATTGAGTATATTACTGGATGTACTAACAGCCCCAGCGCTAAAAACCCATTTAGTAATTATTTTCCTTATTTTTAGTGACTACAGTTATATCACACAGAAAAGATGTTCACATCAGTCCCTATGATTAGGGAATTGCCCTTGACCAATGAGCTTTAGACTAAATGCACACGAACGTTGTTTGTTTCCGTGTCCGTTCCGGGTTTTTTTTGCGGATAGGATGCGGGCCCTTTTATTTCAATGGGTCCGCGAAAAATGGCGAACAGCACACTGTGTGCTGTCCACATCAGTATGTCCGTTTCGTAGCCCCGCAAAAAAATAGAACATGTCCTATTCTTGTCCGTTTTAGGCATTGTTACAATGGATCCGCAAAAAAAAAAAAAAAAAAACGGATGGCATACGGATGGCAAAACACATACGGTCATGTGCATGTAGCCTAAAGCTGTGTTTTCCCCTTGGAATCTCTTAAATGGCATCTGTCAGCAGTTTTGTATCTATGACACTGGCTGACCTGTTACATGTGCACTTGGCAGCTGAAGACATCTGTGTTGCAGAGAGCTCAGAGCCTCTAGGTGTAACGACAACGCCCCCATTGCTCCTAGAGGCTAATTTGCATATATTAAAACATCATTCTTCTCAGCAATGCGGGCACATATGAACATGGGACCAACACAGATGTCTTCAGCTGCCAAGCGCACATGTAACAGGTCAGCCAGTGTCATAGGAACAAAACTGCTGACAGATGCTCTTTAAATTTAGAGTGAAGCATAAGATTTCGGAGGGTGGACGGGTGAAATCTGCAGGCGAGTTACTGCATATGTTAAACGGGGTCAGCTGTGGTAGGTTGTCCTCATTATGACATGGACGCCAAAGACACATTCTAATATGAGACTGTGCTCCGAACATGCGACTTGACAAACTCAATGCAAAGACTGTTTTTTAGGCAGGGTGGTTGTCAGACACCTCTCAGGGGATGCAATTAAAATCTTTAGGTAGAGAATCCCTTTAAATTATCCTTCCAGTTTGATTCCTCCGCTCAGTTTGACAGGTGTGGAGGGCGCACTCCCAACGGAGAGTCCTACTGGTGAGGACCCCCCTGCGTCTCTCTACGCCTGATGTCAGATCTGGGGGAAGGTGGGGGGGGGGGGATTAGAATTATAGGGATCCTTTTACTGAACCCCTGTACATAGACTTCCTATTCGTCATGTCAGCGCCCACATCGCACACCGACCCAGCTTCCCGTCTTTTTATATTTTCATTTTTGCCTTCTTTCTGCAGTAAAATTCTCCCTTCCTTCCCGTTGTCCCGTTTTCCTGATATACGCTTCCCTCCAGACTTCTGCACAACTCGGTACTTCTTGTCAAAATGGGAAATTTATCGCCTCTATCTTTTGCTTACTAGAGCAGCGGGTCCTCTCCGTATATTTTTTAATCTCTCTTTTTTTCTCTCTCTCTCCGACTTCTCAGGTTACGTTATATGGCGCGCTCGGCGTGACTCGCCTATCGAGCAGGCAGTTGGGGCTGACTTTTTTTTCGGCTGACCGGGGGCTTGCTGCATTTGACTAATAAGCCGAAATAAAACGGTAAACACTGTATTAAAAATTCCGCTCAGCACCTCCAGGTCTGCGGCGCGAAAGATTGGAAATCAACGGAGACTCGGAAGGGTTATTAATAAAAGAAAGGATACTGTGAAACGGTGGTCGAGAGATGGAAGTTAAGTTCGGGCCTAGCAGGGGGGGGGGGATGAGTTGATTTGAGGTCTTTCATCTGTGGGCAGATCTCTGTGAGGAGTCTGTGTATTTACATTGGGGTCAGTGTTACGGTGGAGACAGACAGCTCCGTAAATCTCGCCTCATTCGCTACCCTTATAAGGCTCCCACTTACACCGTGTGTATTTTACTGAGTGCGTCTGTGTGTACATCTGTCTGTTACTGACCACCAAATCTTCCTAATCCTCAGCCTGACCCCTCCAACAGTTTAACGCTCCTTCCACACTTCTTCCCTAACCGCCAGCGGCTGTCAGAGCCAGGCAAAATATTTATACAAATTTCTAATAAATCACTAACGACTCGCATTCTTTTACGTAGAGGGGGGGAGGGGGACGGCGGGGAATTTGAAATTCCGTCAGAGACAAATAGGAGCAGTTACGCCCCTGTAACGGTGCTGTAAGGCCTCGTGCACGCGGTTTTTCACCCCTGTGCTACCGCCTGCTGCTGACCCATTGGTTTGTAGGGGGTCGTGAACGCATCCATATTCTAAAACTTCTCGCATTCTTGTCCGTATGGCTGACGAGAACAATTATTCTCTGTTTATGATGAGAAGAAGGCGGATCTATCTTCCACAGCGCTTTACAGACATTGGGGGGCATTTGCCAAACCAGATCCGTTTTTTTTTTAAATGTCGCACGACATGCCAATTGCGACATTTAGGAGACACGCTGCTTTTCAAAGTGGTCTTTGTTTAAGGCAGAAAAGTGGGATTAGACCTGGATTATGACACATTTGAGGGGTAATTTATTCCGACTGGCATTTTAGACGCCGTTCTTAATAGCCCCTTTACCTGGCGGTGGATGAAGAGGTGCCTGACTCTACATAACTTTGGCGCATCCAGCACTGGTCTAAATGTAAGACAGCTTCTGAGTTGTCTTACATTTAGGCCTAGTTGACACGAACGTGTGTGATCCGTGGCCGTATTGCGGTCCGCAAATCCGGAATTGCGGAACGGTCGCATGGAACTGGTCCGCGATCCACATGCGGCGGCCCCACGGTCGGTTCCTGTGCATTGCGAACCAAGTCTGGTTCAGTAGAACCACGGGTGGTCCGGGTGTTGGATCTGGGATATGGACAGGTAATAACTCCCCCCACCCCTTCATCTTAGATTTCAGAAAACGTTGCAATGAATATACAGTCTCTGAATCTTCCTTTTCCATTAGGCGTTAAAAAGACCCGTGCCGCTTTATTCTACTTCTATCTGTCCCCGAGAAAGCTGGGTAACAAAGGCTAATGAATGGTTGTTCTTCGGCACGAAAAGCATTTCTTTGTAAGTAGCAGGCGCAATGACGGAGAACGGCAATTGCGTCGCCCCGTGCCATTGAACCCCTTAGATGCCGCATTCATTGCTGATTGCAGCATTTGACATTAATAAGGAATTTCTGGGGTCAATAATTAAAAATTTTTTTTTAATTAAATCATACTTACCTTATCCATTTGAGTGCGATCTTGCTTGAAGATCCAGCGCGGAATCTCGTCACGTTGCGTGACGATGTCATCATGCTGGCCGGCGTGGTGACATCATACGTCACCGCGCACGAGATTTCGCGCGGGATCTTTGCGCTCAAATGGATAAGGTAAGTATTATTTTTTTCAATTTTTACTGTCGTTTCAGAGAAAATCGATTTGTTACCACGAAGTGCGAGGAGATTTGGCTTCACGGCGAATCGAGTTTTCCCTTAAATTTGGATCGAAGTCCACTCCGTCAACTTCGATTCGCTCAACCCTAATGGTTGTCATCCAGCTTTCCCTGATTGTTGACAGATCTGACTAACTGTGCAGAACGATAAGTCAAAGCAACTGGACTTGCTGTATTTAATCCAGTATTTAATGCAGGAGATTTCTTGTACAAGTAATTCTAAATGAGAAAGCCAGCCGACGAGAGAAGAGTCCAGTTGCTCTGACTGATATACCATGACCTGGACGAATGAGAACCTTCCGTTATATGTGCAAAACTATGGGCTGGAAGGGATGTATCGCTGCAGACCTGGGCGGATCTGTTGTTCAGGACTCTGGGAAAGCTGGGTGACAACCATTAGGGAAATGACGGAATTGATCTTAGAAAATATTAATTGTTATTTTTTAGCACTAGCCATCACTTTATGATCACTTGTTTTCCAACCTCTGGGATCCCCAGAGGATACCGCTTCCACTGTTCTGCGCCTGCACAGCGCCCCCTCGCTGTGCGGTGACCTGTAGCACATCCTCATTTCCAAGCGTTTGGGGCCGGTAGCCATTCCTTTTGCAAAACCGGGTGGCTGGAGCACTGCTGTGCAGGGAAGACTTAGAAGGCGACACAGTGCTGCATCCCCTTCGTTGTCCGGATCGCTGAGGGTCCCAGAGGTTGGGCCCCCACCGATTGAAAAATGATGGCATATTCTAGCGGTATGCCATCACTTTAGGACAAGGGGGTCAGCAACTTTCGGCACTCTAGCTGTTGTGAATCTGCAACACCCAGCATGGTCCATTCACTTCTACGCGAGTTCCGAGGAAGTGTGCATGCTGGGAGTTGTAGTTTCACAACATCTAGAATTGCTGGAGGTTGCTGAGATGCAAAGGACAGAATAATGTACTAAAGCCTTGGCACGGTGTGGCTGTGCTCGCAGTTGGCCACCTCAGGAATGCAGAGGAGGATAAGCCATGGCTCCAGTGTTCAGATTTGTGTCACTTTGTATCACTTGGGTCTCGGTATCATATATCCGGATAATGGTGTCCGCCTGGACTCCCCCACCACCAGCTGCCCAGCACAGAAGCCTCAGCTCTCTTTCTATCATCCCTCTGGATTTCCAAACATGCCCAGTTGGGGGCACAGTTGGGGATAGGTAAGCTGATGCCACCTCGAGGTGATCACCCGGGCAGCTGCCTCCACTCATGTCACTTTGCTTCCTCTTTTCTTTGAAGTATCATCTTACTATAAACTATTGGACCCTCGGGGCTACACAGAGGGCAGCACAACTCCCATCGGAAACAAATGTGGTCTTTTTACAGCGAGGTTCTGCCTTATTTTTTATTTATTTTTTGCAACCGAGACGGCTACAGGCCTGTCGTGTGACCTACAACAACTCTACAATCCAGCTCTCCTCAATGTCCGCCTGGTAGACTCTGGCCCCCATTAAAGGGATTAATGCCATGCTTGATGTAAAAAATGAAAATCAGACATCATATAGCACATGACAGTCTCTTTCTAACAAAGCGAGAACCAGCCCTGTACCTCACATGGATCCAGAGATCTCCACATTCATTGCTCCAATTGTTCTACTAGATTGATTTCAGGCTGGAAGCTCGGGAGCGTGTCCTTCCTCAGGAGGCGTGCCGGTTCTGCTGCAGCGCTCACTCTCTAACTGACACAGATTCTAACAGTAGTTATGGCTGTAGACAGTTGAAGATTTAAACTAAACGTGTGCGACCATATCGGTGAGGTGGACGGAGAAATATGGAAAAGAACAAACAGCAGGTGGCGCTACACAGATACGTTTTATTGAATAGCTCAGAGGCTATACTAGATTTTTAATTACAGCCAATTACAAAAGTGTTCAGATCCAGGAGCTGGTTTGAAAAATTTAGAATTTGTGTTTGTGGTACAACCCCTTTAACAAATGTTTTGCACCTAATTTTGAAGTAAGTTGCACCAGAATGTGGTGCTATTTAGTGCCTCTAGGGTTAGAGGAGTTATAGGTGCCTATGGGTGTGACTTGACTTACTGCTTGTTAACTATGCAGTTTCTCTGGACTGGGTAGTCCTGTAGAGGTCCATTCCACCCAGTAGAAAGGTGATGGTAGCAATACAGACTGGCTCGGTTTTTCCTTGTGCCCTATAGGATCTGTATGGTCTCCACCATAGATAGATAGATAGATAGATAATAGATAGATAGATAGATAGATAGATGATAGATAGATAGATAGAGATAGATAATAGATAGATAATAGATAGATAATAGATAGATAGATAGATAGATAGATAGATAATAGATAGATAATAGATAGATAGATAGATAATAGATAGATAATAGATAGATAGATAGATAGATAATAGATAGCTAGATAATAAATAGATAGATAGATAGATAATAGATAGATAGATAGATAGATAATAGATAGATAATAGATAGATAGATAGATAGATAGATAGATAGATAGATAGATAATATATAGATAGATAGATAGATAGATAATAGATAGATAATAGATAGATAGATAATAGATAGATAGATAATAGATAGATAGATAGATAATAGATAGATAGATAGATAATAAATAGATAATAGATAGATAATAGATAATAGATAGATAGATAATAGATAGATAGATAATAGATAGATAGATAGATAATAGATAGATAGATAGATAATAAATAGATAGATAGATAATAGATAGATAGATAGATAATAGATAGATAATAGATAATAGATAGATAGATAAATAGAGATAGATAATAGATAGATAGATAATAAATAGATAGATAGATAATAGATAGATAATAGATAGATAATAGATAGATAGATAATAGATAGATAGATAATAGATAGATAGATAGATAGATAGATAATAGATAGATAATAGATAATAGATAATAGATAGATAATAGATAGATAGATAATAGATAGATAATAGATAGATAGATAGATAGATAGATAGATAGATAATAGATAGATAGATAATAGATAGATAGATAGATAATAAATAGATAGATAGATAATAGATAGATAATAGATAATAGATAGATAGATAAATAGAGATAGATAATAGATAGATAGATAATAAATAGATAGATAGATAATAGATAGATAATAGATAGATAATAGATAGATAGATAATAGATAGATAGATAATAGATAGATAGATAATAGATAGATAATAGATAATAGATAATAGATAGATAATAGATAGATAGATAATAGATAGATAGATAATAGATAGATAATAGATAGATAGATAATAGATAGATAATAGATAGATAGATAGATAGATAGATAGATAGATAGATAGATAATAGATAGATAGATAATAGATAGATAGATAGATAGATAATAAATAGATAGATAGATAATAGATAGATAATAGATAATAGATAGATAGATAAATAGAGATAGATAATAGATAGATAGATAATAAATAGATAGATAGATAATAGATAGATAATAGATAGATAATAGATAGATAGATAATAGATAGATAGATAATAGATAGATAGATAGATAGATCGATAATAGATAGATAGATAGATAGATAGATAATAGATAGATAGATAGATAGATAATAGATAGATAGATAATAAATAGATAGATCATAGATATTAGATAGATAGATAGATAGATAGATGATAAATGGATAGATATTAGATAGAAGATAGATATGAGATAGGAGATCTCGTGGCTGCACCATACAATCTCGTTTTCTGCGTCTGCGCAGTGAGCCCATCTGGAATCAAGTACACTACAGAGGGGCTTACTGCGCAGGTGCCAAAAACTGGAGTAAGGCCTCTTTCACAATACCGTATGGCTATTTCAGTGTTTTGCGGTCCATTTTTCACAGATCCGTTGTTCCGTTTTTTTGTTTCCGTTGTGTTTCCGTTTCGGTTCCGTTTTTCCGTATGGCATTAACAGTATACGGCAATTACATCGAACAAATTGGGCTGGGCATAACATTTTCAATAGATGGTTCCGCCAAAAACGGAACGGATACGGAAGACATACGGATGCATTTCCGTATGCATTCCGTTTTTTTTTTGCAGACCCGTTGACTTTATTGGAGCCACGGAACGTGATTTGCGGCCAAATATAGGACATGTTCTATCTTTGCACGGAACGGAGATACCGAAACACGGAAACGGAATACATACGGAGTACATTCCGTTTTTTTTTGCGGAACCATTGAAATAAATGGTCCCGTATACGGAACGCAAAAAACGGCCCGCAAAACGGGAAAAAAAACGGTAGTGTGAAAGAGGCCTAAAAATGTAAGTAACTGACCCCTTTGTGCTGGGTTCGTCAGTGAATTCCCTGGTGATAGACCCCTTTAAAGGAGCATGACCCCGTACAATGTATATAAGGGGCGGTCCCAGACGCAGGGATTCAAATATCAACAGTCATATGTTCTTTTTTTTTTTTTTTATGATAACTCGCCCACCAGGGGGCAGTGTTGTAGTCGCTTTTTGCTATAATTTGACAAGTGAAAGCGCACACACGACCGTATAGGAATAGCTAATGACTTTTTCCATAAAGTATGTAAATTTCTCATTGCCAGACGGTGGCGGAGGAATGATTGCGATTACATTACGGCGTGCCTCCGCGCACTCGCAGAACGGGAATTAGATCAGTCACCTGCAATTCATATGCAGCCATCGCGCCTTTTTGTTAACACAAGCTCATGTAATGGCAGATTCGGGGGGGAATTTGTTTGCACATTAATTCCTGTGGAGCTGAGTGGGTGTTTTAAATCAGTATTTCCATTTTGAAAATAAACTTGCATTAGCGCCCGGCTTCCCCACCGGCTCTGATTAACTCCGATATCATTTCTGCCTCTGCTTAAAAAAATAAATGAATTTAAAAAAAAACGGATAATGTCCTCGGCAGACTCCCTTGAAGTTCCCACCAGCGGCTGCATCAGGCGCTCTCTTATTTATGAGCGACTCACACTCACCGAAAAAAAACATTTGCGTCATACATCAAGGTGCCGTTGGACTAGCAGCATGGCGTCTAATGTAAGCCGCGGAAGATGGACGCACATCTTGCGCACGACGGCGGCAAGTTCCTTTATTAAGAAAATTAGTGGCAGGCAAATCTCTTCTGTATTTTCCCATAATGCCGGCTTAATTTACCCGGTTTAACCCCGGCGATCCTGGAGGAAAGTCACATTTTCTTGTATTGTGGCCTAGTAATACCTAATCATTGAAAGTTTTTTATGAAGAAAATTAGTGCAGCGCAAATCTCTTCTGTGTTTTTTTTCCCATAACGCCAACTTTATTTACTCGGTTTAACCCCGGCGATTTTGGAGGAAAATAAAAGTGATAAGCCCCAACCCCCGGGGTAAGGGTACTTTAACACTTGCGGCAGGCAGATCCGGCAATCTGTATGCAAACGGACAGCATTTGTAGATTGATCCGAAAGGCATTGCAAGAACGGATCCGTCTCTGTATGTCATCCGGAGAAACGGATCCGGAAGGACGGATCCGGCATTGCGGTATTTTTAATGCCG
The DNA here is from genome assembly GCF_905171765.1 of Bufo bufo. NCBI lineage: Eukaryota > Metazoa > Chordata > Amphibia > Anura > Bufonidae > Bufo > Bufo bufo. The sequence continues at coordinate 416,956,415 of NC_053394.1, forward strand.
GCACTAATACATTTCAATGTAAATTAATTGATCCGGCATTCCGGTAACTGATTCGGAATTTCGGACGGAGATAATACCGTAGCATGCTGCGGTATTTCCTCCGTCCAAAACGCAGTTTAGTGACTGAACTGAAGCATCCTGAACGTATTGCTCTCCATTCAGAATGCATGGGGATGAAACTGATCAGTTCTTTTCCGGTATTGAGCCCCTAGGACGGAACTCATTCCCGGAAAAGAAAAACGCTTGTGTGAAAGTACCCTTAGGCCTCTTTCACACGGGCCGCAATGCACGAGCACGGTTCGTGGGGCAGCCGCAGCGGATCGCGGACCCATTCACTTGAATGCGTCCGCGATCTGGCCGTTCCGCAAAAAGATAGGGCATGTTCTATCTTTTTGCGGAACGGAAGTACGGGACGAAACCCCACGGAAGCACTGCGTAGGGTTCCGTTCCGTGCTTCCGTTCCGCATCATTCCGCGTCTCCGGATTTGCGGATTGAAGTGAATGGGTCAGCATCCGTGATGCGGAATGCCCAGGGAACGGCACCCGTGTATTGCGGTCCAGCAATACGGCAACGGGGCGCACACGCCCGTGTGAAAGAGGCCTAAATTGGAAGGTTTTATTTCACTGACCTTGGGTCAACCTTGAATATTACACCTGTAACAAAGCTGAGGGGTTAGTGAATGGCCTGAGGCACGGCAGGGGTCAAAGGGGTGGGGGAGCTTGATCCTCTTAAGACCCCTGCTTTGATCTCAGGACGTAGATCGGTGGCTGTTTAGGGGTTAAAGCAAAACAGGACAAAAGGCAAAGGGTGGACTGAGTTTGGAAAAAAAGGGATTTTTGGGAACCTATTGAATCAGCGCCTGGAAACAGCTGACAGGGGATGGATGGGATTAAAACATTCTTTGGGAATCACAGCGCAGGCGAGGGGGGGAGGGTGACGGGGCGAGACAAAGAAGGAGCTTTACCGGAACAACCCCATAGTGTGACCTCGATCAAAGGGGGGGCAGGGAGCTACAGTGTATATATTCCATACGTATTGTTTTCACTCGCGTCCTGGTAATTATGTAGACGTATAATGTAGCAGAGCTGAACGTGTCAGTAAACTTTTTTTCTTCTCAGTTGGTCCAGTTCACATAAAAATTTTCCAAACTGACAGTTCCAAAAATTCTGCCTATCGAAATCTGCAGGTGTGTACTGGTGTCAGTGGATACTGCTAGTCCTCCGGTGCAAAGGGGTGTGCTTGATTGCCCTGCTTGATAAAGCTGGGGCTACACGGTTGCGCGTTGCGCTGTGATACCGTTCAGGTCAGCGGCTGCTGTGCTACACAACAAACTTTGGTTGAGGGATGGGTGCCGCGGCCACAATCGCAGTGTAGCCCCCGCTTTATGGAGGAGCCCAGATTTGGGTATCTTCCTTTCATATCAGTTCACCTCACCTTAAAGGGGTTCTCTGGGATTTACATATTGATGATCTATCCTCAGGGTGGGTCTTCAATAGGAGATCGGCAGGGGCCAGACTCCCGATACCCCTGCCGATCAGCCACTCGAGGAGGCCGCAGCGCCGCTCCCATGAGCACAGCGCCGTGCATTGTATAGTGGCTGTACTTGGTATTGCAGCTCATCCCCATTCACTTGAACAGGACGGAGCTGCGCCTAGGCCACGTGACCGATGAACGTGATGTCACATGACTAAGGAGGTCAAACCCCCATCAATTCTGAGGATAAGTCATCATTATGCAAATCCCAGAGAACCCCTTTAAAGTCTTGTCCTATTAAGACAACTTATCCCCTATCCATAGAGTTCGACAGCTGGGGCCCTTGTCGATCACAAGAACAGGGGGCCCGTGTTCCTCTGTTTGAATGGAGCAATGGCCCCTCCATTCAGCCCTACTGGTTCTTGTTCTGTTCCCCAGCGGTCAGACTGTGGATAGGGGATAACGTTGTCTTAAAAGGACAACCCCATTAAAAGGCGATTTCTATAAACCGGGATAAACCAGTATTATATAGTACTTTTACGCTGATGATAAACTCCACTCTGCTACATCTGATAATCCGGCAACTATCACACCCTATTGATGCCAGATTTAGTCCGGAATAACAAAAGAAGTATTTGAGCCAAAGCCAGAAGTGGATTCAAAAGGGAAATATAAAAGAAGGATTTATTTTTGATCCGAATTTCAGGGAAAATTCGATTTGCTGCAAAGCCGAATGTCCTCCTGTTTCGTGGTGGCGAATAGATTTTTCCTGAAATGGTGGTAAATTTAAATGTAAAAAAATTATACTTTACCTGCTCCATTTGATCGCAAAAAGCTAGCCACTGCCATCTTGATTGAAGATCCCGTGCGCAGTGACATATCACATCATCACAAGATTTCGCGCGGGATCAGGATGGCGACCGCTGGCCTTTCGCAATCAAATGGATCAGGTAAGTATGATTCTTTTTATATTTTTTTATTTTACACTTTAATATTAACGTAAGATGCCGCGATCAGCGATGAACGCGGAATCTGAGGAGTACAATGATGGGGGGGCGGTGCGATCGCCGCTCCCTGTCATTACACCCACTACGTACAAAGAAATGCACTTTGTGATGAAGTAAACACATTTTTATGCTAAAATTTGGTGTATCAGCTCTAATCTATACTTCTTCTTCCTGATGAAAACATTCCTGGCTTTGGTGCAAGAAACTGCATCAAAAACTGCAGGTGTGAATCCAGCCCGAGGGAATTTTTACGGATGTGTCTTTGGTTGCAGAGCGCTTTGTGTTTCAGGAAGCTTCTATTTTTAATCTGATAATGATTTATCCGTATATATATATATATATATCCATGTATGTGATGCATCAGTGCGCGTGCGACACGTGGCGCGTCCATACCTACAGAAGACTGAGACACTTTAGAGGGTAGGTCCTCTCTGCCAAGGAACTGCTCGTCCTTGGCCAGTGCAGGTTACACTGCCAAGATAAGTAAACATCCCGAATTCCTGCAAAAGTTGCACTTGGAAATTAGAGCCGTTTCAACTCCTTTGTCGCCCTAAGAATTTATATGATATAAGAGCAGGGCCGGCTGCATACAGGGCGACACATAGATGTGGATCACCCACGCGTTTCAGCCTAAAGAGGTAAAGAAATGCAGGATACTTTCACTGAGTGAACGAGTAGACACTGGCAGATGTAGCAGAGCTGAAGTTATCGTGTCGCTCTTTAGGGTTGCATTTTGGTTACCCCCAAGTCAAGATAATATTTATTATCTGTAGTCTTGTGGGAGGCTTGAATATCAAGGCTGATTAAAATCAGGCTCTCCTTCAGATGACCATGCTGTGTTACACAATTGGGCATTCAGCACATTCAGTGCCCAAAGCAGCGGGAAATTGAGTTAATGAGTATGCAAATTGGTGGTAATTGCAGTGGTCTCCGTCGCAGCTGTTAAGGGTAGTCTGCCATTGGGGTTGGGCCAATTTTCACCACAAAGGTTCAAGCCATGAGGGTTTACATAATGCAGACATTTACATTTAGCTCTGGTACCTCCCACGAGTGAATGCGCCTGCTTAGAACATTTTTGCCCCACCCCTGAGGATCCATTTACCTTTCTGTTTCAATTCATTTATACTTGATCAAGTCACAGTATTCTGACCACCTGCTAATATCCAGAGTAGCTGCCGTGTGCAGCACAGACAGCAGTTAAATAGGATGGGGGTGTCTCAATAAGGTAGGTTGTCACAGGTATGTGGAGCCATACTGACTGCAGTGCACCCACAGCTACTGGAGGGGGCATGGTGGGGGATCCATAGAGCAAACGCAACCATCAAGGTGGTCCCACAGAGGCTTAATTGAGTACAAGTCTGGGGAATTAGGGGGCCAGAGTAGTACTTCAAAGTCTTGGTTATGCTCTTCCAACCAATGTCGGACATTTCTAGCCATGTGACATGTCGCATTGTCTTACTGAAAAAATCCATCTGCCCTAGGGAAGACAATCAGCATGAACGGGTGTACGTGGTCTCCAAGGATGGATTCGTACCCAGATGGATTGAGAGTGCCTTCCATATGGATGAGTGGGTCCAGAGAGTGCAAAGAAAAAGGTGGTTCAGTCAGCACATCCCAATGCGCAGTTGCGCGCTGCCATGGCTAGAAACAGAAAGAAAAAAACACAATGCTCTCTGCAAACCAAATAAAGTACAATCATGCCACAGTAAAAGAAAATATTCTGGTGCTAATGTAGGCTTATTTTGTAAATTTGAGATTCTTGGCAAATACATTTTGTACAAAATTATTTGAGCCCGTCTGCGAAACGTCAAGGTGATCTCTGTAAGACGGGAACCTAACACTAAATGCTGCCTGTTATGTGCAATAACGGCCACCATAAAATTCAGGGAGTGCAGGTTCCACATGCATGCTGGGCCCACTCTGCTTTTTATCATTTTTGGTGCCAAAATTGCCTCCATTAAATTTCGGGGATGCAGGTACCAACATGCATGCTGAGCCCACTCTATACCTCTCCTGGTGCCAGACGGCTTCCAATCAATGCAATGAGAGTCCACTCTATACCTCTCCTGGTGCCAAAAGGCTTCCAGTGAGTGCAGGTAGAGCAGGCTACAGCTTTAGGGCTCGTTCACACGACTGTGTGAAGCCCGTGTCCATGCTGTGGACCGCAAATTGGCCCAGCCGCATGGGGATCGTTGACCCATTCACTTGAATGGTTCCGCGATCCCTCCGTTCCGCAAAAAGATAGAGCATGTTCTATCTTTTTGCGGTGCGGGGGCACGGAACGGAACCCCAGAAAGCACTCCGCGGTGTTCCGTAGTGTTCCGTTCCGCATGTCCACATTTAAGTGAATGGGTCCGCATCCGTGACGCGGACTGCACACGGAACGGTGCCCGTGTATTGCGGATCCACAAATGTGGTCCACAATACGGCAACGGGCAGCACACATTCGTGTGAACGAGCCCTTTCTGCTGATGCAGCTTCATTAGCAGAGGTGCAGTGACCATCCGTCTGCTCTAGAGCCACCTTACGTAGTAGGGTTCTCTGAACTGTTGTGTAAGACACACATCTGGTCGCCCCTGGTTCATTTTGGCGGTGAGCTGCTCCACTGTAACGGGTCGGTCCGCCCCTGTACACCTTCGTAGGTTCACCTCTCACATCAATGGCACGTGTTGCTCCACAGTTTCCACGTTGCTTATTCACAGTGGTGCCATTTGTCTACTCACCATACCCTTTCACCACAGCAGCACGAGAACAGTTCACAAACTGCGCAGTGTCATAAATACCGCCACTCTCGGCCCCAAAGCCAATAATTTCCCCCTTTTATCCATGAAAGCAGCGAGGTATATGTGTGCAGACAGCATATCACACACCTCATATACCCACCGAGCCCGCTCAGCACACATGACTTCCCTCATCAGCTACATGCTGTCGATGTCAAAAGTAGGAAGTGATCAGAATAATGGGAATTGACGACGTACGTGTGTTCATGCATTTTTTTTCCATTTCGTAAGCCGCACTATAGTAATATGTATTATTTCTATCCAGAGACTATAAACGATCAGGTATCTCCGCCAAAGAAAAAATATAATTCACTTTCCGATAGAGTAAGTTTTTCTCTGTACCATGTGGGAGACGTTAGAGCCGGTGTTTTTATGGCAGATAGACCCCCGCGGATTATAAGCTTCCTGCTTACCATATGCCAGCAAGCTATAACATTATCCTAAACATCTCACAAAGTCCCCGCGTTCTCTTTCCGCCGTCTCCTGCGTCCTTTCTTTTATTTTTATAGGAGAAAATGTGACCTGCGTGATTACAGGGCAGTCCCTCTGCAGGCTCTGCCGGCACACTAGATAATTACAAGTCGTACACAAGAAAGTAGAAATTCACCGCTAAGTGCCGGCGTTTTCATTTGCTAAAAACAGATTTTTTTTTTTTTCTTGCAATGTTCGGAACGAGTAAACGTTGGCCTTGACAACCGGTCGTATTGCAGATTTCATTTTTTCGACTTTTTGTTTTTAGGAAATGTGAGCACACATTTGACTGGTTGCCAGGGGCGTCAGCTCCACTTTTGGGTCAGTACAGAAAAATTCCGATAATGCGGCATCCATGGAACGGAAATATCGAACCGAATGAGACGGATTCTGATAATGGCACAACATGGGCTTTGCTATTGCATACTGACCCCAATGACGTGGATGCTGTGCTGACGTGCCACGTTGTCAGGTAAATTTTTCTTAAAGGGGTATTCCCATCTTAGGCAATGGGGGCATATCGCTAGGATATGCCCCCATTGTCTGATAGATGCGGGTCCCACCTCTGGGACCCACACCTACAAGGAGAACGGATTCGGGGAGAGTTGCGGCTGGAGGACCCCGGGTTTCCCAGGGTCCGTCCACCACCAGGCGCAGCTCCCCGCCTCTCCCATTGAAGTGAATAGGAGCACTCTCGGCTATTTTCGGCGGCTCAATAGAAATGAATGGAGGGCGGCTGCGCATGCGCAGTGCGCCCTCCTCAACTTTCTCCGCTCCGTTCTCCTTGTAGGTGAGGGTTCCAGAGGTGGGACCTGCACCTATCAGACAATGGGGGTATATCCTAGCGATATGTCCCCATTGTCTAAGATGGGATAACCCCTTTAACCCAGGATGCAACTGTTCTGTTCCATGCCAGAGGATGAGGATTTCCGAATGCAAGGCCAGTTTAAAAGGGTTGTCCAAAACATGTTGATGGCCTCTCCTCCTCAGGATACTATAGGTCAGTGATGGCTAACCCTCCGGCACTCCAGCTGTGATGAAACTACGACTCCCAGCATGCTCCATTAATTTCTGTGGAGATCTGAGAACAGCCAAGCAAGTGTATATCTTATGACTATAGGTCATCAATATCTGATCGGTAGAGGTCCAACTACTGACAATTAGATCTTTGAAGAGGCCAAAGTGGTCCCTGTCCCCTGTTCTTGTGATTCTTGCAATCGCCAAGTTGTCTTAATGGGACAACCACTTTAAAGGGGTTCTCCAGGAATTACTGTACACATTGGCGACCTATTCTCAGAGACCGATGGGGGTCCAACTCCAGCTGTACGAAGAGGCCACCACTCTCCGTGAGCACTTAGGCCTGGGATGTCATCTTCATTGGTCACATGGCCTAGGCCCAGCAAAGTCTGAGATGCAATACCAAGCACAGCCACTATACAGCGGACGGTGCTGTGGTCGGTGAGCTGTGAGGCATGAGGCACTCAGTGGGTCTAATCCATGAGCGGACTCTCAGGTTTCGGCTTTCTCTTTGTGGAAACCGCGCTGAGAATGGTCATATCCTTTCTTGGTGCGGTCGTGAACGTGACAAGAACTCCCATTGAAAACAGTTGCGCCGAAATCTGTGGACACTGTGTGAACTCCCCCTAAGTGACGTCACGTTCATCGGTCACAAGGCCTAGGTGCAGCTCAGTCTTAAACCCTATGGAGAATTTTAGCGTGTGCGTCTGCAAAATGGCAACCGATCCTTCACCGCCAGGTTCGCTGTGAACATCACTCACGCTGTATTATGTGACATGCTCCAGCGTTCCCTCATATTTATTTGTCTGCGTAGTAAGTTGTACTTTATCTTAATTTATACCCAAAAGTCTTAAGTTCATCCATGTGCGAAAAGTGGATTTTTTTTTGTCTTTTCTTGTAATAGCAAATCTTGCTGTAATTTTTCAATTTGAAATGTTTAAGGTCAAATTTTAATACAGAGGAGAACGGCTGCTCTGCTTATTACAGCAGCGGGGTCGCTACTGTGTTATAGCTAGAGGAGCGTTATAGTCACCGCGACGGTCGGAGATGGGTGGTACTGTATATTGTATACAGTACCACCGCTAATGGGGGTATTATTAATTCTGGGGACACTAATATTACTGAAGGGCACTAATGGGGGCATTATTAATTCTCGGGGGCACTAATAGAGGCATTGCTATTACTGGGGGCACTAACGGGGGCATTATTTACACTGGGGGGCGCTAATTGGGGGCATTAATATTGCTTGGGGGCACTAATAGGGGCATTATTCATTCTGGGGGGCACTAATGGAGGCATTACTATTACTGGGGGCACTAATGGGGGCATTATTCATTCTGGGGGGCACTAATAGAGGCATTGCTATTACTAGGGGCACTAACAGGGGCATTATTTACACTGGGGATCGGTAATTGGGGGCATTAATATTGCTTGGGGGCACTAATAGGGGCATTATTCATTCTGGGGGGCACTAATGGAGGCATTACTATTACTGGGGGCACTAATGGGGGGCATTATTAATACTGGGAGCCACATTATGACATAGCGATGTAACACCCTGTGTTAAGCAACCCCCCACAAACACCCCCCCCCCTTTGGGGTATGGCTTAACTTGGTCAGTATTTTTTGTTAGGAACAGTGGCAACCCTAGTGGTGGATGGTGGGCCCTTGATGTTTGGTGGATAGGCAGTGGGTGCAAGGCAGGAGAGCAGGTGGAGGGCTGGAGTATGGTGGAGGCAATGACCAGGCTCGTGTTAGTTAGAACAAATGAATTCTGATGGAGGTTGTAGTAAATAATACCAGCAGTAGGCGCAGTTCTGAGGTATATCACAGAGGAGGCTTTTCCCGAAGGCTGCATATTGGAGGAGGTTGTAATGATGGTCCTCCCAGAGTCCTTCTCCAGATATCCCATGCAATATTTCCAAATGACCACAGAATGACATTTCACTGCCTGGCCCTGTCAATCAAAATGGAGAGGATGCGGTAGTTGCTGAAAGAGCAGAGCCTCTAGGTGTAATGGTAACGCCCCCGTTGCACCTAGAGGCTCATTTGCCTATATTAAAACATAATTTTTCTCAGCAATGCGGGCACATGTGGACATGGGACCAACACAGATGCCTTCAGCTGCCAAGAGCACATTCAATAGGTACAAATCTGATGCCCTTTAAATCTTATCGATGACCTATAGGCTGTCTTCTTCTCTAAGGTCTAAACTTCAACACAACGTCATGTTCGAAAGGCTGCTTTGGACCATTTGCTGTTGCATTTCTTCATTTCTTATTGTCAACGCTCTGGATTTATAGGGCTCCAGTACCGGGCCTGTTTTTCGGCGGCAGACATAAAGTTATGTCCATAGGTCTACTACGGCCAGCGTCAGTGGTGGGACTTGATGTTCTGTTTTCTGTCTCCGTTCTTTATAACTCGGTGAAATAGATCTCGTCTGTGCCTATGAAATACATGCAGCCTCAGGGAACCTATACAAGGATATGTAGCTCAGTCCAAAAGAGATAAATCCCCTTTGTTACCTTATCCTGCAGCTGTTTCACATTCTGACGAGGCATTTAAGAAATCCACCGTGATCTGCCATCAGTCAGACTGGATCATCCATTATTGGTGACAACGACTGTCTTTTATCTTGGACTCTGCCGAAGAATAGTAATATGACCTTGGTTAAAGGGCGGCTGTCAGCAGCTGAAGTCATCTGTGTCGGTCCCATGTTCATATGTGCCTGCATTGGTGAGAAAAATGATGTTTTAATATATGCAAATGAGCCTCTAGGAGCAACGGGGGCGTTACCATTACACCTAGAGGCTCTGCTCTCTCTGCACTTTGATTGACAGGGGCAGGCATTATGATGTTCACACTGCCCGATCCTGTCAAAGTGGAGAGGGCGCAGGAGTTGTAGAAAGAGCGGAGCCTCTAGGTGTAATGGTAACGCCCCCGTTGCTCCTAGACTCTCATTTGCATATATTAAAACTTCATTTTTCTCAGCAATGCTTGCAGAGACCACCACCGATCCCTAGGACGACGGGAGAGAAGTATGAGCCTATCGCTCTCTCTCCGCACTGCTGAGGACTTGTGCTTCTCTCCCCTCGTTCTAGGGATCAGTGAGGGGTCTCAGCACTCAAACATCCCCTGATCACAACTTTTCATATATCTCTGTGACGTATCAAAAGTTTTGTGAAATGTTAGCGACGCTTTTTTAGATTTGCAGTGTTACTTCCTTTAAAGGGGTTGTCCCACAAAAAAATATTCTACATTTTTCAACCCAGCGCCTGTATCTGAATGTTTTTGTAATTGCACGTAATTAAAAGTGTAGTACAGCCTCTGAGTTATTCAGCAAAATGTATCTGTATGGCGCCACCTGCTGTTTGTACTTTTCCTTATTCCTTGTCCACCTTGCTGTGGTGGTCGCACATGCTCAGTCCCATCCTTCATCTGTCTCCTGAGCTGTGATAGCGAGAGAGCTGCAGCAGAAAAGACACACACCCCTGAGCTGCAGCAGAAAGGACCCGAACCTTGAGCTGCGAGCTTGAAGTAACGGTTGTCTTGTACTATTTGATATCATATTTTCATATGATGTCTTGAAGTTTGGATTCATACATTAATTGGCTGCCTATATTGTGTATGTGCTACATGTTTCCCTCGGGAATTTTCAATTTTTTTTGCTCTTGACATATATTACCCACCTTATTTGTAAGAAGAGATGTGATCATATTAACCCCTTCCTGTGCTTCTCAAGCCGCCAAGAGCCTTATCCTATTGCCCATTTAGACTGCCAGCTCTGGAGGGGTTAAAGGCGGTGACGTTCATTTTCTATAAAATAAAAATATATGCAACTCTGAAGCTTCATCCAGTAGATTTACATGGGGTTCCTCTGCCAAGTCTCACTTCCACAGATCAGTCTGGAAACTATGCCCTTGCAGACAGACTGAAGGTGAATCAGTAAAGCTTTTTTTTTTTTCACTGCCTGTAAATTTATAGGTATATATATATATATTAAAAGTGGAGAATTTTTTTTATTTTATATATTCCGGTAGCAATGCAGATGAAATGTACGAAGAGGAAAAAAAAAGAAGAAAAATGAGCTGCAGCTCTCGTAAAATTAATCTGTCAGTTTTGTAAACTTTATGAAACTCTAAGATTTTTTTTCTCCATGCTATTAATCAATCCCAGCACCCATTCCTGGCATTTGCAGTTGACATTCTCATCTTCGGAAGCTGCTGAATAGATTGTAAGCTCTGCGGTTGTAGCAAGGTATGACTCTTTGTGGTATTACATCGATGGAAGCCTTCCAAGGAAATTAAAGGGGTCGGCCCATCTCACACATTGGCGGCATATCGCTAGGAGGTGGGACCTGCACCAGTAGAGGTGGGACACACACTTATCTCTAGAACGGGGCCCATAAAGTGAAGGAGAGCTGACTAGTCTATGGGAGTGCCGAAAATAGCGGAGCACTGGTTTAGCTATTTCCGTCAGCTCCATAGAAGTGAATGGAGTGGTGGCCGCGCTTGCGCGGTGCACGTGCCATTCATTTCTTTGGGACTTACGAAAATAGCCGAGCATGCTGCTGGGCTGTTTTCGGCACTGCCATAGAAAGGAATAGAGGGCAGCTGCGCATGCGTAGTCGGCTCTCATTCACTTTGCAGGCTCCGTTTTAGAGATCGGTGGCCGCGCTTGCGCAGTGCGCTTCCCATTTATTTTTATGGGACTCTCCAAAAGAGCTGATAGAGGGTGGCTGTGCTTGCGTGTTGCGTTCTCCTTCACTTTGGGTAAACCTGTTCTAGAGGTAGAGGTGGAACCTGCACCTATGAGACATTGGTGCATGTCCCACCAATGTGTGAGATGGGCCAACCCTTTAAAGGGGTTGTCTAACTTCAACAAATTGGATTTATCATGTAGAGAAAGTTAATACCAGGCACTTACTAATGTATTGTGATTGTCCATATTGCCTCTTTTGCTGGCAGGATACATTTTGCCATCACATTGTACACTGCTCGCCTACAGGGGTTACGACCACCCTGCAATCCAGCAGCAGTGGTCGTGCTTGCACACTATAAGAAAAAGCGCCGGCTTCTCTGGTGGTTGGGACCATGTAAGCACGTGTAGGAACACTTGCACAGCAGCTACCGTCCGTGGGCTGCAGCGGCGGTCATAACCTCTGGATGCGAGCAGTGTATAATGTGACGGAAAAATTAATCTCGCCAGCAAAGGAAGCAATATGGACAAGCACAATACATTAGTAAGCGCCTTGTATTAACGTTGTCTACATGATAAATACCACTTGCTGAAGTGAGACCACCCCTTTAATGTTTATTTAATAAAAGGTTATGAGCAGTGCCCTACTGTGAGGCTACCCGTATGTGACTATGTGCCACGGTAATCCGTTCTGCATACTGATAAACTGCTCTATAGGTAATTTAATGAAGTCCCCAGTGTGAGAGATGGAGATACTCTATTTGATTGGTATCATTAGCCATGTATTTATGTAGAACGTCACCCGTGCAGCTTTGGTTGTATCCAAGCCAAATTTTGAGAGCCAACAAAGTCACATTTAAAATTCATATCGCTCAAAGACTTTGTCCGACCGAGCGAGACTTGGAAATTACGAAGGGGGGGGGGGGGGGGGGGGGGGGGGGGGGGGGGGGGGGGGGGGGTGGGGGGGGGGGGGGGGGGGGGGGGGGGGCGGGATAATGCACTGAATAAATCTGTTATGCAGCAGGTTCCTGTGTTAGGAGGATGGAGCAGCTTCTTCGGTTGAGGTTCTATCCGAAAACACATTGTAGGAGATTTATCAAAACCGTTGCAAAAGCGGAGGAGCTCAGTTCCTCAGTACAATTTTTCTGCATTTTTCTCACCACCAATGAGGCCAGGTGAGGCCTCAGGCACCACCAGGTAGGGGCAAGAGGGGGGCAGCGGAAGGGCCATGGGCAATGAGTGCTTTCATTGTGGCAAAGGGGTTAGGTTAAGAAATTGTCATTGGAGGGGAATGGCGCCATTTAAATTTTCGCCTCAGGCAGCAGAAAGGCTAGGTGCAACCCTGGGTGTACATGGAGCAGACTGGCCATAGACCTCATAGGGAAAGTTCCCGGGGCCCGACCGACTGAGTACAAATTAATAAATGCTAGGAATATCAAGTACTCATGCTCCTGGTCGGCAGCCTCAGGTGCCCTCCTGCATTTAAAAGGGTTATCCCATGACTTATGTAAAAAATGAAAATCCGACATCCGATAGCAAAGCTAGAACCAGCCCTGCACCTCACATGGATCCAGAGATCTCCTCATTCATTGATTTATATCAAGCTGACAGCTCAAGGGGAGTGTCCTTTCTGCTGCAGCTCAGGAAGCGTGTCCTTTCAGCAGCTGCAGGCAGTTGAAGGATGAAATTGAGCACGTGCGGCCATCTCAGTAAGCCGGACAAAGAAATAAGAAAAAAAAAACCTGCAGGTGGCGCTATTCAGATACATTTTATGGAATAACTCAGTATCTATACAAAATTTTAAATTGCATGCAATTACAAAAGTTTTCAGATCCAGGTGCTGGTTTGAAAACTGTATATTTTTCATGGGATGACCCCTTTAACAGCATCCTCTGGAGGGGCAGGGTGGCAGTACAATGTTCTGCACTGTGTACAGTACAGTACTTGGTGCCGCTGGGGCAGTATTTTGTGCTGCACTATGGTATTGCTGGCCCACGCCTACTTCTGTTGGCCCTGCATTCTGTCAATTTTAACCCGTCTACAACATGGGGCCACTTTTAGTTTTTTTTTCCCAGGTCTACTTTGAGTTCCCAGTCTGCCCCTTTTGATATAATCTCATTATGAAGGCGGGCCACACCACTGTTATGGGGCCGGGGCCCTGGCGCTGAACTCCTTCTCCTACTTCCCTCCTAGGTCTGGTTCGGTGGTAGTTGTGTAAACGCTGAAGGCAAACTGTTCTATCTTGGGAGTACCCATTGACTGGCATAAACACATTGGTTGGCGGTCAGTGCGTGGTACACGGCGCAACTGGTTGTAATGAGCTGCTGCACTTCTTTGCCGGATAACACAGATGAAATAAAGAATATATAGAGATTTAAGAAAACTGGTATAAAGGAAAACTGGTTTAGTTGCCCATAGCAACCACTCAGATTGATCCTTTCATTTTCCAAAGGAGCACTGAAAAATGAAAGGTGGAATCTGATTGGTTGCTATGGGCAACTAAGTCAATTTTCCCTTTACACAAGTGCTGTGTGCTTGTAATGTAGTATTCTCGGGGGGAGATTTATCAAACTGGTGTAAAGGAAAACTAGCTCAGTTGTCCACAGCGACCAATCAGATTCCACCTTTCATTTTCTAAAGGAGCTCTGAAAAAAGAAAGATGGAATCTGATTGGTTGCTATGGGCAACTAAGTCAGTTTTGCCTTTACACCAGTGCTGTGTGCTTGTAATGTAGTATTCTCGGGGGGTTGATTTGCTCATGGCAACCAATCAGAGTGCACCTTTCATTTTTCAGAACGCCTTTAGAAAATGAAAGGATCAATCTGATTGGTTGATACGGGCAACTAAGCCAGTTTTCATTTACACTAGTTTTGATAAATCTCCCCCTCGGTATCTATTGGCACCCTCTTAGTTTTTTCTTCAACCACTGTTTTGGGATAGTCCTCTTCACTGACAGGAGACAAGTCAATTGGCCACGGCCTTTAGGAAGATGTCAGACCCCTCCTTGATGTCAGGATTAGGGACTGTTCACATTTAGTTTTTACCTTTTGAATACATTAAAAACGCATCAAAACGTATTGCTTGACGTACCCATAGTCTGAGATTGGGAAAATATACAGTAATTCAGAATTGACTTTTGACTCCATTTTTTCATCTTTATGATTCAATATGTTTTTTCTTTTTTTGAAGGACAGAATAGCATAGTGTACAAAAACATATATAAACATAAACAATGTTTATTGCATTGTAGTCAATGAGAAACCGATGGAAACGTGAGACATTACGTTTACATCCGTTACACCTATGGGGACTGGGTATTTTGTGGATGTGCTAGCGGCCATCTAGCAGCCCAGATCCTCAGCTCTATACCCAAAATCCTGGTGACAGGTTCCCTTTAAAGAGGTTTTCCAAGATTTTAAAGTTGATGGTTCATCAATATCAGATCGTCAGGAGTCCGACTCCCGGCACTCCTGGCGATCAACTGTTCGAAGGGGCCACAGCACTCCATGAGCACTTAGGCCTCGTCCTAGGCTAGTGATGTCACGTTCATTGGTCATGTGGCCTAGGCTCAGCTCAGTCAAATGGATGACACTGTACTTGGTAAGCTGTGAGGAGGCCACAGTCATCTACCTTCAAACAGCTGATCGGCAGGGGTGTCAGGGGTCGGTCCCCACCTATGTGATATTGATGACCCATCCTGGGGATAGCCCATACTTATCAAAACCCCTTAAGATGTGTCGTCTTCCAGTGTTCTGTGTGGATAGCTTTTTGGTCGTCATTTGTCTGAGAAAAATATGATCAGTTCCAAGGTTCCAAGGGTGCTGGGTGTCATGAAAAATGGATGACGGTACTTTTTGGTGCTTTCCAGTCATTTAAACTTGATCCAAGAACCTTGAGGCAACGATCTACAGAAAGTCTATGACCAGGCCGTTCCTTGTTCTTCATGGTTTTCAACCCCTTTAGACCTCTAGCTACATATTACTATAACATGATAATGATTGATCAAACTTTTTATTGTGTTCAGATGTTCTGATGCCACAGCAGAGTGGTAATCACTGATGACAAGGTTTTACAATATGAAGAGTCATTCTCTGTGGTCAGTTTAACAAATTACTGTTTATGTATTCATCATCTTTGCAGGTAATGTACCCAATGTATCCCCGTATTAAACTGACGACTTCGAATAACGATAAATAATTAAAGCAATGCTTGAGGCCCTCAGTGGCAAGGCCTTCATCTGGTAAGGTCTTACATCATTGTGCCTGACAGGTCTACAAGGAGTCCTTGTGGTTCCCCGCCTTTTAACTAACAACCTCATTAATTATGGTCAGACGTAATGACTGGTGATAAGTCATTTTACACTATAGCTGGTAATACTTGTTCCAAACATAGTCTTTATATGCAGTGGCCAGGATTGAGGTGGCCCCAAACACTACGCTGGGTCCCTCGGACACTGTTGAGGTGTCACCATGTGTTGCTGCTAGCTGGAAGGGATGGTAAGGCGTGGTGCACCCCAATTAGAAATAAGTCCAGAGAGTCAGGGTCTGCAGTAAACCAGTGTGCTTCTGTATTGGAGGAACTCACGTTTAAAACAATACAGGTGTCACGAACCGGCAGACAGGTAGTGAATCCTCTGGACCAGAGAGGCGATGGCGCGGGTTGTACTAGAGGACCGGTTCTAAGCAGTTACTGGTCTTCACCAGAGCCCGCCGCAAAGCGGGATGGATTTGCCGCGGCGGTAACTACCAGGTCGTGTCCCCTAGTAACAACTCGACCTCTCTGGCAGCTGATAAGGCGTGGTACACAGGGAGAAGGTAAGAGCGTAGTCGGACGAAGCAGTGGTCAGGGCAGGCGGCAAAGGTTCAAAGGCGAGTGGACGGTAGCAACGGGTACGGCAACAGGTAAGGCAAACAAACAACGTAGGGAACGCTTTCTCTGAGGCACAAGGCACAAAGATCCGGCAGAAAGCTGTGGGAGGAGAAGGTATAAATGGGCAGTGCACAGGTGCAGCCTAATTAAGTCAGCACTGCCTCTCACAACCTTAACCCTTAATAGCCCCTTTGGACCAGGCACCAATCACACGCGCGCGCCCTAGAGAGCGAGGACGCACACCCCGAGACGCTGGAGTGCTGCCTGGGGGCATACGCTGTGAGCGCTCCGAGGCCAGCAGGGGACCCGGAGCGCTCAGCGTAACAACAGGCAAGGCACTGAGCTGGCTTCTTCAGTCTCTCCTCTGGTAGTAGAAGGTTCTGTTTTGAGTAAAGGCCTAAGCTAACTGTCCCTGTCATTATTAGAAGGCTGTATTCTGGTCAGAGAGCTGATGGCCCAAGTTCTGTGGCTCAGTCGTCAGGCTGGCTCCCTGGTCCAAGGGCTGGTGACCCAGTGTCTGTGGCAGAATATCCCTGTCTGAGCATCTTCTTCTGGTCACTCATGCAGTCTGGCAAAGTCTCTACTTTTATAAACTTTCTAACTGATCCAGAACCTTCTGGTGGGAGAAGTGAAGTTGGAGAAGCAAAGCCTAACAGAAACAAATTGGCAGTTCTAGGCTGCCATAGACATGTATTGGGCCTCAATACAAGTCAGTGGGAATGACCAAGCAGTTTTCAGTCATAAACAACAATCTGACAGCGCTAGACCAGACAGTGAAAAGTTTAATGTGTCTGGCTTTTCCCTCCAAAACTCAACTCTGCTTAGTCTCTTCTGACAGCAGTGGGAAATTATTAGCTTCTCAGTGCCCAGGCTTCAAATTCCCAAAGTCTCTTAGTGTAAATTGGCTTTGCATTAACCATTTCCACAATTCAGTGCAAATGAACAGGATATATCATATGAAATGCAATTCAACAGTATAACAGCATAAGTGCAAACAACACCATAAATCGCAGTGCAAGTTAACCCTTCAAAGTTGATGGCTTTACATAGCAGCAATAGGGGAAAACATCCGCAAACGTCTAAATTCCAAAGTACACTTGCTCCAGGGAACTACATATACATGAAATATTCTCGGTGATCCAGGTGAGAGGTATCTTTAGGTGGACATTTGGCTCACTACTTTTATTGGGATTGTCAATGTGTCCCACGCATTTCTTGGAAATGAACGTCTGACTCTACTTTTAAGTTGTCAGTGTAAAGCCAGGATTTAATTATGACCCAACAGGAGTAAAGACAGAAATCAATTGACATCAGTGAGATATTGAACCAGCTGTCAATACAAGCTATCTGTTTAACCTGCCTTGTAAGTGGTGTTTGAGAATCTGAGTTCAATATAACTGTCCTAAGCTTCGAACCATTCATAGGACATTAGATGCTTTATTAGACCCTGGAAATGTGTCTCTAAGCAATATGTTCAAGGCTAAGAACCAATATGTTGTCTAAGTCAACAAAGGCAGGCCGAATTGATAGCCTCTAGAGGTTGTCGTTGAGTGTTTTTCTCTTTAGGTTTATGACCAGGAGAACAGTATACTTTTATACCTTTTATACTTTTATACCGGTAAGTTCTTCTTAATCTCATATTCAAAGTGATCCTCTTCTTAGATTCTACAGGATAATTTCTGGAGCTGTGGTTGCTTTTATATATATATACTGACTTCAACCATCAGCCATCAACCTGGGTTGATGTAGCACCTGACCAAAAGAGTGGGAGAGGGTGGGAGTACATGGAGCGGTATTTTGTCCAGCAGAATACCAGTTACTCATGCCGGAAACCAGGCTGTTGGACCCCATTATAGATAATAGGATCCTTTGGGTACTGCGGCACATGAAGTTAAAACGTTAAAACGTTGATGTGAATGAAAACTTTGCTCTGCATAAATGTTATAAAATTAAGCTTTACTTAATTGTCAGTGGTATTGAAGGGGCATCTGTCAGCAGATTTGTACCAATGACACTGGCTGACCTGTTGCACTTGGCAGCTGAAGACATCTGTGTTGGTCCCATGTTCCTATGTGCCCACATTGCTGAGAAAAATTATGTCACAATATATTCAAATGAGTCTCTAGGAGCACGGGGGCGTTACCATTACACCTAGAGGCTCTGCCCTCTCTGCAACTGCCACCCCCTCTCCATTTTGATTGACAGAGGCAGGAGTGATGACGTTTTCACTGTCTGGCCACTGACAGATGCCCTTTAAAGTATTACAGAGGTGTACGTCCTTTCTAAAAGTAAGTGCTCAACACACGGCATGCTAGCTAGTGATGTTTTTTTATTTTACACTGTCAATTTTTTTAAATCACAACTGTGGGCCTGCAGTATACTGGATCGTCATGAGAAATTAGAATGCGGGGGGTGCATGGAATTAGAATGCGCTGCATTGAAGTCGAGCACTCAAGACCTGTACATTTGCCAGTGATGTAATGTTTGGTGTGAAGTGCCCATTTATTGGAAAATAAAAAATTGCAGGGAAAATTATATTTAAGAGAGCAATAAACACTGGTTATAGAACACAAGTCAATAAAAAAAAACAGCGTATAGGCACAGCTCGAGTCGGGCACAATGAAGGGTAAATGAACCACTTGTAACTCTGTCTATAATTTTTTACTTTTTATTACTAAGTAGTCAAGCCAAACGCAGTCAGATACTGTATGAGTGTTCAGGAGTAAACCAGATGGATGCTAAAGCCTGGAAAGACCGGGAGCAAAGAGCAGTTCCAGCCATATAAGAAAATTCCCCTGATATCTTTGTCTTTGGGGAGTTATTAACTAGTGTTGAATGAAAGCAACTGTTGGCTGTTGTTCTCACCCTCCCCCACTCCTTTGGTCAGATGAATTAGTAGGGGGCAACCATATGCTCAGAAGAAAGTTCGAGGCCCCATGCACCACGACCGTAGCCGTTTTGCTATCCACAAATAGCGAATCTGCAAAATACAGATGCCGTCTATTGACATCAGTGGGTCAACGTCCGCAATTTGCTGCCAAGTATAGGCCATATGGATGCGGAAAGCGAAAGCACACGTGTGCATCTGTATGTTCATTCTGCAAAAAGTTAGAATATGTTCACAAGATGCGGACCACAGATCCATTGATAGGGACGTTTTGCAGCTGAGTATAGGGCATGTTCTATTTTTTGGTGGAACGGACGTACGGATGCAGAAAACCACATGTCCATTCTACAGAGAGATAGAATATGTCTGCAAAATGCAGACCACGGGCCCATTGAAGACAATGGGTATGCCAACGAATTAGAACGGCACAAGGACCGCATCCCTATTTTGAGGATCCTCAAAATGGATATAATTGTGGGCATGAGACTATGAAATCTGTGTGGGAGGGGAGATGGTCCAAGCACGGCCCATGGATAGGGAGTGAAAGGGAAAAACATTGAACCTTCTGTTCTCGATAAGAAAACCTGGCTTCCTTTTGATGTTTTCCGTGGCTCTCGTCTTTTCTACAAGGCCTACTGTGTGCAGGGTTTTGAAGCCTGGAGATGTATTACAGTATAATTAGGCAAATTCACCATTAAAAAGCCTAGAAAAGCGACCCCTGTGGGAGCTATAACACTAGGCATTTAGTTGCTACTTATCTTTCCCAGATATTACTAGAAGATGAGCCATATTCTTTTTTTCATTTCCTCAAAAAATGCTTCTTGCTTTTTTCAGACTTGACCAGATTATCTAAAAAATAAAAATAAAAATCCGTAAATAACCCAGCAATTCATTTTTTGATGTTTTTAATTTTGACGAGAGCAAAGGTATCTGTGGTTTTATAAGTCCATGTAGTCAAGACAAACCTGATATAAACCTGAATAAGAAGAAGCTCAGAAGCTAACAGAACCTTTTTGCCTGGTGGATTGTTAAGAACTCCCTGAAAAAAGTGAAGCGATATGGTTCACAAAGCAAGTGGCAGGTTTTGGCAAGACTGAAGGACAGCATTTTGAAGGTATCAAATGGTAATAGAGCTTTATATCAGCACAGGCAGAAAGCAAAACATCCAATCCAGGTTTCAGACGTCCGTATCAAAAAAAGAAGAGCAGCAGACGTGCCTTGCCGGAAAGTAAGCAAATAAATAAATTACACCAATATAAACCTCTTAGTGCAATAATATTTTAATGTAACATAAGCCGACCTACCCATCCTTATAACCTTCCCTATCTTGAAGGATCCTAGAAGGCAACCTAAGCCAACTGAATGCATAAATCACCAACTCCACCTGTATTGCCACCTTACCCTTGGCCGCACTCACCGACCCAAGGGCACCGAATCCTCCAATATATAAACATATATACCCCTGTGGGTCTTTTAGCCAAACAGGAACCCCAATCCTTCTGCTTACCAAAACTCATGAGATGCATGCTCCAACGTATTGTGCACTTGTTAACCCTTGTTCTGCCTCCCAGGATCCCCCATTTACCTGCCACCAACGAACATAGGCAACACCTTACCTATGCATGTCCTGCCACACCTTAAGGGCCATCTCTAAACCTTCCTGAAGCCCCAACGCCCACAAAGTGTACACCATCAGCCCGCAAGAATTGAGGCGACGTCGCCTCCAACTCTCTGTGTGTCACAATCAGTGTGGGGGAAAAACTCCACACTGAACACAGGAGGAAAGGGGAACAGTAACTGGCCCTGGAAACTAGGGAGGAAACAGGTCATCTCCTAATCAACCCTAATCCGGGTCCTAATTACATATCAATATAAATAGACCTTGAAGGTAGGAATATTCATATGCTGTATACCTAGGCCCTTATATCCCTATAAGGCCCTGGAATGAGGTTAGGACTAGAGACAACCCATTCCTCCCCAGCTGGACGAATAGAAGTCTCTGTTTCAGGTCCAGATACAAACAACAGGGAATATAACAAACACAAAACAATAAGAAAAGACTTATCTGAAAGTAGAAAACTGGCAACTCCAGAAGCACCACAGAGTACAACCGAACAGCTAGTTAGAAGGCAGGAAGAAAATCTATAAACCGCACCTCCAAGAGTGAGAAGCGGCTACTTTTGGAAAGGTAATTTACCAACAAGCAGCACCTGAAGCAAGGGGTGTGCCATTCAGTAAAACACAGACACAATAAGATCCACAGTGAACTTGTCAATTTAACCCACGATTTGCCAGTCTCTCCGATCTCCTGGTACCTGCCACGGGAACATCCGTGACACTGTGTCTCACCACAAAATGACCTTGCCTGCACACAAAAACGCCCCACTTCTTTGTTTGATTTCACCCAAGCCTTATTAATACGCTCTACTGACCTCGCCATTCTCCAAGACCGCCAGGCCACCACGTCAGACCACACAACCAACAAATCTGGGAACTCTATCAACAGTCTCAATAAATCTAACTTTATATCCCTAATAACATCTCTAGATCGGCGAACACCTAAATCAATACCACCTACATGCAGCACCAGGATATCAGGTGGCCGATGAAGTAAAGCATAAACATGAAACTCTGGTAACACCCTTCCCCAAAAGAGCCCACGTATACCAATCCACCGAACTTGCAACACTTCTTGGTGAAAACCCAATTGACGTCCGTTCCGTCGCACGTCAGCTCGCAAAGCCCCCCAGTACACATAGGAATGACCAGAAATCCATGCCAGACACGAAGAGAATCCTGAAACCAAAGAAACAATATCATGTGGCCAATACGCTTGATTGCCTCATCCCCCAAACCTCACCTGGCAGCCTCAGTCGCTGCACCGATCCAAAAAGAGTGTGACGCGAACTCCTTTTTCGGCAAACCCGCATGTCCGCGCCTGGCACCAATTTGCAAAAACGGTCCCACTGGAAACGAGAAAGAGAATCAGCAACTGCGTTATCCACACCTGACACATGCACAGCCACAAAACATGCATTCAACCTCAGAACCTGCAAAACAAAATGACGCAGCAAATGCAACACTGGCGGCGAACTTGCCGACTGCCCATTAATTGCAAGAACCACGCTATAATTGTCACAATAAAAACGCACACGCTTATTCCGCAACCAATACCCCCACCGTTCAGTTGCCAAAACAATCGGAAACAATTCCAACAAAGCTAAATTACTAAGAAAACCTGCCGAACACCACTCCTGCGGCCAAGGATCTGCGCTCCACTGCCCTTGACAAAAGGCGCCATAACCGCAGGAGCCTGAAGCGTCTGTATAGAACTCCAAATCAACGTTAGAAATGGGCGCCTCCATCCACACCGAGCGGCCATTGAATTCCTTTAAAAAACAATCCCAAATTTCCAAGTCCGCCTGTACTTCAGCAGACAACCTCAAAAAACTTTATGGGGATACCACCCCTGCTGTAACCATGGCCAACCGACGACAAAAAAATCTGTCCCATTGGCAAAATGCGGCAGGCAAAATTTAACTTACCTAACACAGACTGCACTCGCCGAAGCTGCACCTTCTTAACCTTGCACACAAAGCCACTTCCGCATGCAAATCCGCTACCTTATCCTCCGGCAATCTACATTCCATTGCAACACTATCACTATCCCCAAAAACGTAACCGATGTTGCTGGCCCGTAAGTGTTCTCCAAAGCCAAACGAACCCCAAACCTGGCCGCCACCCGTTCCATCATTTGCAGCAAAACCGAGCATACTCTCGACCCCGCTGGCCCCAGAAACAAGAAGTCGTCAAGATAATGCAACACAGAATTCCAACCGGCCTCCTGTTTCACTACCCATTCAATAAAGGAACTAAACGTCTCAAACAACGCGCACAAAATCGCACAACCCATCGGCAAACAACAATCTACATAAAACTGATGGTCCCATTTAAAATCCAACAAACGTAAACTGTCAGCATGAATTGGCAAAAAACGAAACGCCACTTCAATATCCGTTTTCGCCAACAGAGCCCCGTATCCAAAACGACGCACCCACCTAACCGCTGCATCAAATAAAGTATATGACACAGAAAATAAATCCCTATCAATGCCCTCATTCACTGAACCCCCTACCGGAAACGAAAGGTGATGAATGAGCCAAAATTTATTCGGCCCCTTCTTTGGGACTAACCCCAACAGCGAAACCATCAAACCTGGCAAAGGACACTCCCTAAACGGGCCCACAACACGTCCCGCCTGTACTTCTTTAAAAATCTTCTTCGAAACAACCTCCGGCCTCTGTAATGCAGAACTCAAATTCCGCCCCACAACCCCAGAGCCTTTCAAATTACAAGGAATCCAAAAACCAACCAACAAAAACTCTGCCGCCTCCCTATTTGGGCACTTCTCTAAAAATGGCTACATCTCGTCCACCCTCACCGGGGTCACCCCTCTTCTGCGAAGTCTCATGTCCCTTTTCCTCTCTTAAAACAACGTGACAAGCTGTGGGCGCCACCACAACCTGAGCACTCATGTTTGTATCGGCAATCTGAAAGTTACTTACAGTACCCTTCATTGAATTGCCAACAACAGCCTTTCCTGTTCCCACTGCCTGATTCTGTTGCCAAGGGACCCCCAGTCACCCCACGAAAGGACTAAGCCCCCCTCTTGGTCCCGCAATCAAACACATCCACAAACCTATGTCCTTGTGGTCCCACCTAATACTAGGCCTAACCGCCTTCCTTTGCTGAAACTGCTCATCATATCTAAGCCAGGCCACACCCCCATATGTCCGATAAGACTCCCCAATGGCGTCTATATAACAAAAAAAAGCTGAACAGTGCCCTGGCTCTTTTTCCCCTACCACGCTTGCTAAACTAGCAAACACCTGTAACCAGTTCATAAACGTCCGCGGGATAAGCCGATACCGCCGCTTCTCCTCCTCCTCCTTTTTGCTCTCATCCGACTTAACCCTGTCCAGGTGGAACTTCTCTAACGGAAGCAACGAAAATATCTCCACATATTCATCCCTCCAATTCTTCTCACTGACCTCAGGCTTCAAGTGAACCCCTAAAGGGCCCTCAAAGCAGACATACACCTCTCCCCTTGCTGCATCAGCAAGCCTGACCTTTTCCCCGGTTGTCCCTTTTCCGCCACCACACCGTCACCCCTACAGCCGATGAACTCTCTACCTCTACACCAGCTGCCGAGGACGCGCCTGCCAGACCAAGTGAGTTAACCCGTTCCCCAGCCCCCACCACCATATTAGGGGCCCAGACCGCCGCAGGGGACCCTGCCGTATTTGATCCTAAACGGGACAACAGCGATAACATGCCCGTTAACAATTCCTGTGCAAGGCCTTTCGTCCCACTAACAACCTTCTGACCGCCTGCAGTGCCCGCTCCAACCACTAGAGGGGCTGCTTCCACACCGGATCTCCTGTCTTCTCCTGCGCCTGCCTCTTCACACAGCTCACCGCCGCTGGCTCGTTCCTCACTGTGGGCATCCAGTAAGGAGAACGCCGTTCTCCTCCCCCCCGTTTGACAAGGGGAAGCAGAACGGGAGGATACCCGTCCCCTTCCTGTGGGATCGGCGAGTGCACCTGGATTCCTTCCACTGCGGCGTGCTGAAAAGCGGCCAGACCACGCCGCCCGCAGTGAAGAGTCCCTGCTGGGGCTCCTTAAGCGCCAAATCCTGGGGTTCACATCAGGGCTCAAACGCTCAGGAGGAATGGATCTCCTGGCACGCACCCTACCAACTTCTACTTGCGCCACCTCAGACTTGCCTCCCGTTATCTGCAAGGACCTCTCCAGCCACTCGGTCCCATGCTGCTCCGCTACTGCCCTAACTGCTACCAACAACTGCTCCAGGGACACCATGCTTCAACTATCCAGGTACCCACTGCACTGAATAGACACACCCCTCCCCACTAGTTTATATATAGCCCGCCAAACCCCGCAACTGACCCACCCCCCGTACAACCAATCAGACCCTGAACCTTAGCCTAAACATATTAACCCTTTCGTGCCTTCTAACTCCCCCCTAAGTCAAGCTGCACTTCGCTATGGCTCCGCCCCGCTCCATTGCTCTACTTCTATGTAGGAAATGTTGAGTGGAAGAGGAGCAAGTTAATTGGATCCTCACCCTATTAGGATGGACTGGAGGAACTGATCACCAGTGTTTGTGGTATGCTTTTGGTAAATGAACCAAGGAAGGATGCTCTAGGGAGTTCACTAACTTAAGGGTCTAGGGGGCAGATAACAAGAAATGTTTTCCCATCTGGTTCACATTCACAACTGAAGACATATTTGTCAGGTGTTAGGTATGTCCACATCACCACTAGTTAAACCAACAAGGCCAAAGAGATCCTATTGACTATAATGTTTATTTTTTTTGTTTCTTTTGGATGTCCTCTAATTCTGCATTCAGAACTTTTATGTTCTCTGTTTTTGTAGAACTCTGCAATGGATTCCCTGAACGGAGCCTGCAACACAGATGTGAAGATGCCTTTAGATAGCCCTCTGCTTCCTGCTCCACCATTCAACATTAGCTTATTTCTAGGTACGCTGGCACAATGCTAGGGCATCATTGCCCACACATGCGTGGAGCCACGTACAACGATTATGACTATTATGACACTATGATCATTGTCTTCCATTGATGCCAGCGCTCACTTACATCCTTGGCTGTTGATAGACTGTACTTGTTTCGATGGAACATTATGATGACATTCTGTCCACATGGACTGGACCAGATTTTGGCTGACCATACATAGAGTCAGCACATGTCTAATCTTCTGCCAGTTTTGGCTTTTCTATCAGTGGAAAATACTCCTAGTAGAGAGTGGTAGGGATGATGAAAGATGACATTTACAATGGATGGACCAATGTCCATGAGAACATATCCTTTTCATATACCATGATGAAGGGCAACAGCAAATGAATAGTGTCCTCAAAGAACCATAGAGTGTTCCTACGATGTAGACTACAATGGAAGAGTGTCCTTAAAGAACCATAGAACGTTCCTATCTTGTAGACCACAATAGAAGTGTCCTTAAAGAACGATAGCATGTTCAGACGATATAGACTACAATAGAAGTGTCCTTAAAGAACTATAGAACTTTCCTATGATATAGACCACTAAACAGAGTCCTTAAAGAATCATAGAACTCTCCTACGATGTAGACTACAATAAAGTGTCCTTAAAGAACGATAGAACTTTCCTACGAGCTAGACCACTAAACATTGACCATCTTTGCATTAGGTCTTTACTTTTTAATTATTCGCAGGTATCACATTTAAGATGTTGCCGGCTTAAAAAGAAAGTGTTGACCTCACAAAGTCCTTTGAGCAATAGATGACCCGAGTCTAACCTGGAGCTGACAGATGAGAGGAGACTGACTTCAACAATAGAATAAAGCTGTGGTTCTTAAGTTGCAGTCCCCTGTGGCCTTTCCCAAGACTTTTGGGAGTTCTTCGTAAAAACATATTAGGCCTCTTTCACGCGAACGATACGGATTGTGTCAGGATCTGTTTATGACTGATTGTTTTGCACGCAAGTGCAGTCAGTTTTGTCTACGATTGCGTTCAGTTTTTTTCTGCGCGGGCGCAATCCGTTTTTGATGCTTTTTTCACATGTGTGATAAAAAAATGAAGAATAATCTACATTTCCTAGCAACCATTAGTGAAAAACGCATTGCATCTGGATGCCTTCCGTTTTTCACTAAAGCCCCAATCACTTTCATGGAACCAGAGCTGCGTGAAAATCGCAGAATATAAAACATGCTGCGATTTTTTTCTGAACGCAGAAATGATAGGTAAAAAACTTCGGTCCTGGTTGGAGAATTTAGTAATCTGCAGTAGTTTGATATCAATGGTAAATTTCAGGAATGTGCCCAGAAAAAAAAAACATTGAAAGCAGTGGTACTTCCAGAAAAAAAAAAAAAATTGCATAAATGTGTTGCCTGCACCAAGGATGCTGGATACTGTCATTAGACGCAGTCCCATCATCCTGAAAACCAGTGCTAAGACCCAGTGCCACGTCGGTAGTTAAAGGGGTTTTCAGGGAGGACACCATATCTGATTGGCAGAGGCATGCAACCCGACGCTGTTCTGTTCTGTAGCCTCCTCACAGCGCCATAGATTCTATAGTGGCCGTGCTTGGCATTGCAGTCAAGCACCGCTCACTCATTTGGCCTCTTCATACAGCTGATCGGCGGTGGAACCGCCACTGATCAGATATTGATGATCTATCCTGAGGCTAGGTGTCACAGCGGGGAGTGGGGAAAACCCCCCACCGTGCAATGGCAGTGGCTGCAATGCCAGATAGCAGGGCACAGGGAGCTGGTCACCACCTAAAGTAACCCTGAGCTCTCCCTGGACTCCTAGCGCATGAGCCGCCTCAGATGGTAAGGGGGCTCATGCTCACGAACCTAGGACCCTACTATCCCTGTAACGCCCTAGGCCTAATGACAGGGCAGAGACCACCCATTCATCCTACACCACGGATGAAAAGGTGTCTCCAGAGGCCCAGTGGCAGACAGGAAGCAAGACCATGGGATAAACAGTACGGCAGGTAAGTTACACAGCAACATAATTATGCTATCCGCACTTACCTGCCGTAGCCAAGATGGAATGCGGCTCTAGGCTGGGAAACCCACAGTCTTGTCTTCGCTTAAACCCCTCCGGGAAAGCACGCCCCTTTCAGAGCCAAGACACCACCAGAAAATCTCCATACACCAACCACACCAATACAACATACACCAGGTGGTGGAGGAAAACAGAGACACACCGGAGGGGACACACAGCCAGGGCAAGGAATCAATATAATAAATAAGGGTGACTCACACAGACACAAAGACATACCGCCAGGGAGCAGAGCTCCTACTCAGGCAGACAACAAAATTAGACTGACCACAGGCCCCAACACACCAACATATAAAGAGGCCTGAGGTCACACCCACCACACCTAGCAGACACACCTAAATTAACCCTGTGACAACCAAAATGGGGAAAACACCAACTAAAGGAAAGTGTACGTGCAAACAGCAAACTACTCGTTGCCCCCGGCAACCAGTCTGCACGCAACAGCGTCACGGTCAAACAGTAATTTGACCGTGACACTAGGTCATCAATATTTTACTCCCGGAGAAATCCCTTTAAATAAAAGTGGAATTTCCCTTTAAATATTGGTTCTCCAAGTCTTCACTATTAGGCTAGTCTGAACCGTTTCGATATGTGGTCCCCACTGAGATGCAAGCAGAAATGCGTTCTGTAATTATACGCTTACTGGTCTTGGCAATGTTGTCAATTATACGTAGACAGCACCTATATTATCTCTCAATATCTTGCTGCTCAATTATTTCGTTCTGAAAGCCGCTTGATTAACGCGTCGGTGGCATTTTTATTTTTTTAATATATGAATTAAACCCCCCCCCCCCCCCATCCTCCCCTCCGTTAATAATGTTTGCCTGATTCAGATAAACAAGAGGCGCTTGTACCACTGCCAGCAAATGTAAAAGCAGGCAAATTTGCTTCTGTGATAGATTCTCGATGCAGATAAATTAAAAGAATGGACAGAAGGGCGATAACTTCGCTTTAATGACAGAAAAGTGGAAAATAATGCACCTGGGACTCAATAATGGAATAACAGAACGCAGGATTAATAGCTAACGCGACTCGTCGTACTAGAGGGAGCGGGCGGGCATTACGTCAGCTGAATTAAAGGTAGGCCAGCGGTGGGGGGGAAACAGTGTGGCGCTAACTTCAATAGGTAGAGGTACTGCGAGCAAGATAGAGACGCCACGGCACTGATAAATCTCAAGACAATGGAGAATGGACTAGAAAAATGCTGCAGGGTCTTCATTTATATCAGGAAGTATTTCATGTACTTCAAAAAAAGATTATTGTATGGTACAGCAGGGAAACACATCTAAGAGGGCTATACCGGCACGCTGTGCGCCAGTCTGGCGGAGGGATAAGATGTGCTAGGTCTTAGGTATTTACTTGTCTCTGTCTGGCGGGCATTGCTTACAGCGTGCCTGGCACGTTATCTCACCATCGTCGGAGCCTGGAGGGACCCCTGAGCAAAACCAGTGAGACGGTAACCATTCCGGTCGCGATATACTTTCGTTCTTACATTATGCCCATGAACAAAATGGACTTATGCATATGCCTATGTTAAAGGACAGCATGAGGGGACCATCCTTTAAACCTAAATAATCTGGGATTTGCCCCCATTGTCTGGTAGGTGCGTGTCCCACCTCTGGGACCCGCACCTACAAGGAGAACGGAGCGGGAGAGCTGTGGCTGGAGGACCCCACCAAGCGCTGTTTCCATACAAGTGAATTCCCCTGCTCCCATCCATTTCTATGGGGCAGACGTTAAAATTGCTCATTGCCCATTGAAATGAATAGAGGGCGGCTGCGCATGCGCAGTGCACCCTCCATTAATTTCCCCACTCTGTACTGGTTGTCTTAGCGATATGCCGCCATTGTATGTGATGGTAAAACCCCTTTAAAGGGGTTCTCCAGGAAAGATTTAAAATGGCCGGCATCAACCTGCCCTAGAATATGAGCAGGACTGGTTGCCTCCACTTGCAGAGCCTAACTACACATGACACTCTGACACCTATATATACTACATATAGGTGAGCGTTCCTGTCAGGCTGCTCAGCCAGGGTGGCATATCGCAGACAGGATCACATCATTACCATCTATTGTAGAGCAGTGTAGTGAGGCTGTGCAAGCGTTGGCAACCAGTTCTCCTCACTTTCTAGGAAAGGTTGCTGGCGACCATTTTAAATCCTTCCCGGAGAACCCCTTTAAAGAAGACCATTGTCCTATGCCTAGCCAAGTGACATAGCTTTGGACATGAGTCTGCTCCAGACGCCTATGCGATACCAAATTCTATTTAAAAGGTTTATAAAATGATTCATGTCAGTCTCTTTCTAACAAAGCTAGAACCAGCCCTGGACCTCACATGGATCCAGATCTAACTGCTAGATTTATTTCAAGCTGGAAGCTTAGGGGGCATGCCCTTTCTCAGGGGACTGTCACGGCTGAGGATGGGGGAAATCCTCAGCCGTGTGGAGCCCGATGATGTTTCGGCTGCTTGGCCATGAAGACAGGATTAGGGAGCAGGTCACCTCCTAAGGCATCCCTAACCTGACCCTAGCTCCTAGCTGCATGGGCCAACCTTGATGGTAGGAGGGCCCATGCTCCGGAACCTAAAAGTCCCTGCTAGCCCTCAAGATGAC
Source organism: Bufo bufo (assembly GCF_905171765.1). NCBI lineage: Eukaryota > Metazoa > Chordata > Amphibia > Anura > Bufonidae > Bufo > Bufo bufo. Next base: position 416,986,875 of record NC_053394.1, read on the forward strand.
CCTCACCTAGGAGCTAAGTAAGACAAGCCCACTCCTCCTAGACACGGAGGAGCAGGAGTCTCAACGGCCAAGCTGCAGGAAAAGGGGAGACATAAACAGCTCTATGGATATGGCAGGTGAACAAGGAGTTCCACCTACCTGCCACAGCCTTGCTGACTGGATCCCTGTGTTAGCAGGGTGCAGATCACAAGCGCATCCCTACACAGGGACCCAGATCCATAGCTGCACAAAATCACATATAAAACATCACACGGACATCACACATAACTGGAAATAACTAAAGCACAATATGGTTATGACATTAAGGTTTATGACCACAGGGGTGGCTCTTACTGGCAGGTAATAAATACATGAGGCTGCTCTCAGCTAAGCATGGCTGAAGCAACCTGAAGGCCTGCAAAAGCAGTGAGGCTTTATAGGCCAAGAAGCCACACCCCACAGTCGGACACACCCAGTGATCACACACACTAGGAAGGGGATTAACCCTTCCAACACCAGAGAAGGGAAAACACCACTTAAAGGGAACGTGCACACAATAACATAAAACACAGTGCACACATCCACACCTCACACACAAAACCGCATGCGCAGCGTAGCGAGCTGCATGGCACAGCTCAGCCTGCTACGCTGCCACATACATACTGTTGCCAGCGGCAACCACAGGTGAGGCCAATACCACAGCCCTCACCTGTGATTGAACACCAATGAAAACCGCTGACAACCGCATGCGGTTCAGGAGTCACGGTCATAGCCATGGCCGTGACAGGGACGTGTCCTTTCTGCTGCAGCTGGTGGCAGTTGGATGGAACTGAGCATGTGCTTCTGTTTCAGTGAGCAGGACAGAGAAATTAGAAAAAGAGCAAACAGCAGGTGGCGCTGTACAGATAGATTTCATTGAATAACTCAGCAGCTATAATAAATGTTTAATTACATGCAATTACAAAAGTAGTCAGATCCAGGGGCTGGTTTGAAAACTGTAGAATATTTTTCATAGGACAACCCCTGTAAATAAATACATTTTGAGGCGTTGATAAATCTGGAACTAATAGGGATGATATTGAGGGGCCCAGATCATAGTCGTGGGGATAGAGGGCAGAGGATCCAACCACATATGGTCCTTCTGGTGCAGCCGAAGACCCCCATCAGTCACTAGAATGAGGAGAGAGAAGCGCTCGCATATCGTACCCTCTCTTTCTTCACTGCTGAGGGGGGCATCAAAATGGGCCTATGAACTTCTATGGGGCCTGTCTCTTGCAGCAAGCAGAGAGACACGACCTTCAGGCGACCGCAAATCATGGACTCACAAAATACGGGCATGGTCACAAACCACATAGAAAAACGGAAAACGGACAAGAATAGGACATTTTCTATCATTTGCTACTCGGCCGCACAGATGTGGTCAGCACATGGATGACATCCGCACCCTGTCCACATTTTTTGCGGCCCCATCGAAAGGAACGATCGGCAAAAAATACTTATCGAGTGCAGACAGTAAATAATATGATCATGTGAATGCACCCTAATAGGCAGCATCTGTAATGAGGATCAGGGGCGTAGCTAAAAGCTCAAAGAGTTCCGCGTGGGCCCCCCTTCCCTCAATGCTTTGTGGCCAGGGGCAGGTAAGCACATAGCCTTCGTGCTGCCTGAGCCAAAAATGGAAACACCCCCCCACCCCATGCCAAATTCTTGACCTAACCCCTTCCCTCCAGCCAGAGGTGTAACTTGACCAGCATGCACTTTCTATAATATCAGTGTCTTCTTATGTGGCACAAGGGTCTTTGGACCCCTCAGGCTCCTGGTCCCAGTAGCGACTGCTACCTCTGCACGCCCTTGATGAGGATAGATTGTTTTTGCTTTTTCCAGGACAGATTTTAGTTATATTTTTTCATTTTCTATATTTTTAAGTGTAGTTTTTTTTTATGTATTAGTTTTATTTTTTTTCCCCCTAGCACATAGTTTTCTTGTATTATTTTTGGAAAATCTGTCTCTACAACGTGTGCTATAAATATCATGCAGACCCAGGTGTCTCGGTAAATCCTGATGTGAAGACAGGCAGAAAGGCCAGGTCAAGCAAGAAAATGCAGAAATGTGTGCGGTATACGCTCCCCTGTCCTACTTTAGCTTTGAGGGGGCATCAGCACCAAACAATTTATACGCTGTCATGTAAAAATATAGGGGGGATTTATCAACGTAGGTGTATTGGAATTCAGTTTTTAGATTGGTTTTGCTATGGCCCACCTGCGGCAAATTTCTGAACGTAGCGCACATTTTTTTTATAAATTCAGCGCAAGTGCAATGCTGGAGCGCTTATATCAGCGAAAGTACGACTGGCGGATGCCTGGCGAGGGGTTGCGACTTTTTAATAAATTGCACTTCATAAAAGGGATCTACCCAGAAAACCAGAACAACTTCTAAAAGTGGTGCGGGCCGCAAAAAGTCCCCAAATTTTGCACAGAATCTCATGTGTGACAGCACATTTTTATAAAAAAATTTAAAAAAACTAGGCGTACCAGATTAGATGAAGGTCCCCCCTGTAAGTTTTTTTTTCCCCCAGCAATACAGTGTGGAGATTTATCAAAACTGGTGTGAAGGGAAACTGGCTTAGTTGCCCATAACAACCAATCAGATTCCACCTTTCATTTTTCAAAGGAGCTCTGAAAAACGAGGTGGATTCTGGTTGCTATGGGCAACTAAGCCAGTTTCCCTTCACACCAGTTTTGATAAATCTCCCCTGGTATATTTTAATATTTGACTTTGCTGGAGGTGAAGCAGAACAGGGGAACATCAGTATGGAAAATCTAACTTTATCCAACGGCGTTTGCCACCATAATGTAATAAACAACATGAAAAAATACCAACAAAAGGACTCCTCCAATGTATATATGTGGAGGACTCCTACAGTGCATATGAGGAGAGGACTCCTCCGGAGTATATAATGGGAGGACTCTTCTGGTGTATATAAGGGGAGGACGCCTCCAGAGTACATAAGGGGAGGACTCCTCCGGTGTATATAAGGGGAGGACTCCTCCAGTGTAAAAAAGGGGAGGACTCCTCCGGTGTATATAAGGGGAGGACTCCTCCGGTGTATATAAGGGGAGGACTCCTCCAGTGTATATAAGGGGAGGACTTCTCCGGTGTATATAAGGAGAGGACTCCTCCTGTGTATATAATGGGAGGACTCCTCCAGTGTATATAAGGGGAGGACTTCTCCAGTGTATATAAGGGGAGGACTCCTCCGGTGTATATAATGGGAGGACTCCTCCAGTGTATATAATGGGAGGACTTCTCCAGTGTATATAAGGGGAGGACTCCTCCGGTGTATATAATGGGAGGACTCCTCCAGTGTATATAAGGAGAGGACTCCTCCTGTGTATATAAGGGGAGGACTCCTCCAGTGTATATAAGGGGAGGACTCCTCCGTTGTATATAATGGGAGGACTCCTCCAGTGTATATAAGGAGAGGACTCCTCCTGTGTATATAATGGGAGGACTCCTCCAGTGTATATAAGGGGAGGACTCCTCCGGTGTATATAAGGAGAGGACTCCTCCTGTGTATATAATGGGAGGACTCCTCCAGTGTATATAATGGGAGGACACCGCCAGTGTATATAAAGAGAAGGACTCATCTGGTGTATATAAGGGGAGGACTCCTCCGGTGTATATAAGGAGAGGACTCCTCCTGTGTATATAATGGGAGGACTCCTCCAGTGTATATAAGGGGAGGACTTCTCCGGTGTATATAAGGAGAGGACTTCTCCTGTGTATATAATGGGAGTACTCCTCCAGTGTATATAAGGGGAGGACTTCTCCGGTGTATATAAGGAGAGGACTCCTCCTGTGTATATAATGGGAGGACTCCTCCAGTGTATATAAGGGGAGGACTTCTCCAGTGTATATAATGGGAGGACTTCTCCAGTGTATATAAGGGGAGGACTCCTCCGGTGTATATAATGGGAGGACTCCTCCAGTGTATATAAGGAGAGGACTCCTCCTGTGTATATAAGGGGAGGACTCCTCCAGTGTATATAAGGGGAGGACTCCTCCTGTGTATATAAGGGGAGGACTCCTCCTGTGTATATAAGGGGAGGACTCCTCCGGTGTATATAATGGGAGGACTCCTCCAGTGTATATAAGGGGAGGACTTCTCCGGTGTATATAAGGAGAGGACTCCTCCTGTGTATATAATGGGAGGACACCGCCAGTGTATATAAAGAGAAGGACTCATCTGGTGTATATAAGGGGAGGACTCCTCCGGTGTATATAAGGAGAGGACTCCTCCTGTGTATATAATGGGAGGACTCCTCCAGTGTATATAAGGGGAGGACTCCTCCAGTGTATATAAGGGGAGGACTCCTCCGGTGTATATAATGGGAGGACTCCTCCAGTGTATATAAGGAGAGGACTCCTCCTGTGTATATAAGGGGAGGACTCCTCCAGTGTATATAAGGGGAGGACTCCTCCTGTGTATATAAGGAGAGGACTCCTCCTGTGTATATAATGGGAGGACTCCTCCAGTGTATATAATGGGAGGACACCGCCAGTGTATATAAAGAGAAGGACTCATCTGGTGTATATAAGGGGAGGACTCCTCCGGTGTATATAAGGAGAGGACTCCTCCTGTGTATATAATGGGAGGACTCCTCCAGTGTATATAAGGGGAGGACTCCTCCAGTGTATATAAGGAGAGGACTCCTCCTGTGTATATAATGGGAGGACTCCTCCAGTGTATATAATGGAAGGACACCTCCAGTGTATATAATGGGAGGACACCGCCAGTGTATATAAAGAGAAGGACTTATCTGGTGTATATAATGGGAGGACTCTTCTGGTGTATATAAGGGGAGAACTCCTCCAGTGTATAAAAAAGGGAGGACTTCTCCAATTTCTTCTTCAGTGTATATAAGGGGAGGACTCCTCTAGTTTATATAAGGGGAGAACTCTATTGGTGTATATAAGGGGAGGGCGCCTCCAGTTTATATAATAGGAGGACTCCTCCAGTGTATATAAGGGGAGGACTTCTCCAGTTTCTCTCCTCTCTGTTTTCTTGAGTTTGCTTTTAAGAAAACAACTTTTCCAGAATAAAGCGAGCCACATGTCCCACAGATGGTTGATTGTGGAGCTGGATTTTGTTTTCGGTTCACGCTGAAAATCCATTTTAGTCCTTTAAATAGCAAGAGGAACATTTCCGTGGTTAGTTGGAGAATGTGTGTAACACATGGCTTTCTGCTCTTTCCAGGGGTTTTTCGTCTGCCTCAGGATTTCTTGTGATGTTTTTACGTTTATTATTAACATATTGTATGAGGAACGAGGGACTGGAGACCAGAGCTCGCAGTCTGTAAAAAAAAAAAATGGATTTAAATGCAACCACCTGCAGGGGGCGTCTCTCTTCTCTTTGCGCCTGTGTGGCCTCGTCATTGGTACTGGCATGAGAAATCAGATTGTGCTCCTCGGATAATGCCAGGCTGGATGTACCATACCCTGCGGTATGTGCCAATACCATGTACAGTAAATGCATGCAGGATAGCGTTCTCCAGCGCCTGCCGTCCATTCCCATCCCAATCCATGCGTCAGTCTGTTGTGTGACAGTGCGATAAGGACTCCATAATCGCACCCTCATCGCTATGTCACCTTGTCCTGGGGACTGTACCCTATATGCCTCCATCATCACAGGACACTGATCAAGGATGACAGGGAAAATGCTAAATCACAGTCTGTTAAACTGGCGGAGGGCATTTTAAAAGGGTCGATGGTGCTAGGGAGTCAGAGATGGTTTACTGGCCCCTGCCTAGTTATCTGGTTTCCAAATACAGTGTCATAATTGGGAAATTTAGGAGTCAACTTGTCAATGTGTTTTTTTATTTTATTTTAGTAATATGTGCCTGTGTACAGCATGGTAGTAAGAAGTGCATGTAATAGAAAAATAGTAAAGTCACCAAAAAGTTGAAAGTTTGCTGTAATGGCAGCGAAATAATTAGACTGTAAATGTTTTGGCTATCCCTCCAGAGCTGCACTCACTATTCTGCTGGTAGAGTCACTGTGTACATACATTACATTACTTATCCTGTACTGATCCTGAGTTACATCCTGTATTATACCCCAGAGCTGCACTCACTATTCTGCTGGTGCAGTCACTGTGTACATACATTACATTACTTATCCTGTACTGATCCTGAGTTACATCATGTATTATACTCCAGAGCTGCATTCACTATTCTGCTGGTGCAGTCACTGTGTACATACATTACATTACTTATCCTGTACTGATCCTGATTTACATCATGTATTATACTCCAGAGCTGCACTCACTATTCTGCTGGTGGAGTCACTGTGTACATACATTATATTACTTATCCTGTACTGATCCTGAATTACATCCTGTATTATACTCCAGAGCTGCACTCACTATTCTGCTGGTGGAGTCACTGTGTACGTACATTACATTACTTATACTGTACTGATCCTGAGTTACATCCTGTATTATACTCCAGAGCTGCACTCACTATTCTGCTGGTGGAGTCACTGTGTACATACATTACATTACTTATCCTGTACTGATCCTGATTTACATCATGTATTATACTCCAGAGCTGCACTCACTATTCTGCTGGTGGAGTCACTGTGTACATACATTATATTACTTATCCTGTACTGATCCTGAATTACATCCTGTATTATACTCCAGAGCTGCACTCACTATTCTGCTGGTGGAGACACTGTGTACATACATTACATTACTTATCCTGTACTGATCCTGAGTTACATCCTGCATTATACTTCAGAGCTGCACTCACTATTCTGCTGGTGGAGTCACTGTGTACATACATTACATTACTTATCCTGTACTGATCCTGAGTTACATCCTGTATTATACTCCAGAGCTGCATTCAGTATTCTGCTGGTGGAGTCACTGTGTACATACATTACATTACTTATCCTGCACTGATCCTGAGTTACATCCTGTATTATACTCCAGAGCTGCATTCACTATTCTGCTGGTGGAGTCACTGTGTACATTACATTACATTACTTATCCTGTACTGATCCTGAGTTACATCCTGTATTATCCTCCAGAGCTGCATTCACTATTCTGCTGGTGCAGTCACTGTGTACATACATTACATTACTTTTCCTGTACTGATCCTGAGTTGCCTTCTGTATTATACTCCAGAGCTGCACTCACTATTCTGCTGGTGGAGTCACTGTGCACAAACATTACATTACTTATCCTGTACTGATCCTGAGTTATATCCTATATTATACTCCAGAGCTTCACTCACTATTCTGCTGGCGGAGTCACTGTGTACATACATTACATTACTTACCCTGTACTGATCCTGAGTTACATCCTGTATTATACCCCAGAGCTGCACTCACTATTCTACTGGTGGAGTCACTGTGTACATACATTACATTACTTATCCTGTACTGATCCTGAGTTACACCCTGTATTATACTCCAGAGCTGCACTCACTATTCTGCTGGCGGAGTCACTGTGTACATACATTACATTACTTATCCTGTACTGATCCTGAGTTACATCCTGTATTATACTCCAGAGCTGCACTCACTATTCTGCTGGTGCAGTCACTGTGTACATACATTACATTACTTATCCTGTACTGATCCTGAGTTACATCCTGTATTATACTCCAGAGCTGCATTCACTATTCTGCTGGTGCAGTCACTGTGTACATACATTACATTACTTATTCTGTACTGATCCTGAATTACATCCTGTATTATACTCCAGAGCTGCACTCACTATTCTGCTGGTGCAGTCACTGTGTACATACATTACATTACTTATCCTGTACTGATCCTGAGTTACATCCTGTATTATACTCCAGAGCTGCACTCACTATTCTGCTGGTGCAGTCACTGTGTACATACATTACATTACTTATCCTGTACTGATCCTGAGTTACATCCTGTATTATACTCCAGAGCTGCATTCACTATTCTGCTGGTGCAGTCACTGTGTACATACATTACATTAATTATCCTGTACTGATCCTGAATTACATCCTGTATTATACTCCAGAGCTGCACTCACTATTCTGCTCTGATCACATAACTTACTTACCTTTCAAGGATCGCAAGACATAGCTTGTATTATAGTTCAGAGCTGTAATTCACAATAATTCTGCCTTCAGAGCTGACATCTCCCAGCACTCCTTGATTGTGTACAGTCTGCACATATCTTGCTCTGGTGGTTTTCTTTCTGTCTGACACTGTACAGTAATCTGTCTTATAGGGGCTTAGCTAAATTAGTAGTGGTGACAACAAACCTGTTGACTGTTTCCCCAACCAGTGGAATCGTTAATAGAACTTTGGACTAATTACTGGCATGTAACCCACTTTTTAATATTTCCATTGAATGTTATTCCTGATGGTTTCGTGGAGCCTTTATTATTCCCGTACACCAGAATTCACAGTCACCTCACAATCAAAACCTCTGGAAATCTCGAGAGGGGAAAAAAATCTGTTATTCTGTCTCCAGTCATGGGACAGAGGTGGTCTTAAACCTCCCCCATAGACATGGAACTCCTGCTGGTGGATCCAGCAGTTATATGGTAGGTCTGGCACCCATCTAATACTTTGTAGGTGCTTAAAGGGGAATAAGACACCCTTTCCCTTCCAGATCCTGTTGAATGAGGGGATTGTGCGCACTGCTGCGGTCCATTTTTTGCTTTTTGAGCGGCATTTGACCACTTTTGTATCATTCATTTACATCTGAAGTACGATATATATCTGGCTCTAGCCAATGAGATGGCGTCCAGACATGTATAGTCTAAAAACTTCTAAAATGTACGTGACCTTTTTTTATACATACTGTTCTGGTAAACGCTTGTATCTGCCGAGGGGTAGAGGATAGGAAATGCTGTAGCATCCAATGTGAACGGCGGCTGCTGACCACAGGCAAGGACTCCTGTTCATATTCTTTGCCTTAGGGGTGGAGGTTGGAGGGGGGAGGGAGGGTAAAGCTGCCATAGAAAGCACATACTGTCCAAGCTAATAAATCTCCCTTCGGGTAAGACAGAGCTGCCCAGTGAACGTCTGAGTCCCCGTCATTGACAAAAATGTTGTTTTTTCCATATTTAGGGTAACTCCTCGCAGCAGAGACCGGGAAATCGTATAATACCTACTGAATGGAGGTACACATGAGGTGCCCGGCTCAGCTCGTGCCAGCTCTGAATGGGTCTTCTCACAAGATCGAGCTGAAAATTCCTTCGGCTACTTTTGTCGCTCTGGAAAATCCAGCTCAGGTCCTCCTGCGGGGGGGGGTAGCGCTCAGAAAATCGGCCGCACCAGCTCCGAAATGATCAATTCTTGTATTTTTCTTCCACGGAACAATCCTTCATCTGTTTTCATCCCCGCGCCTGATTTAACCGTGTGTTTTATACCTTATTTAATATGAATGTAAATCTCACATTTCAAGACACATCAAGAGGCTAATAATAATTTGTGACTACTGAAGTACGGCCGCGCCGCGCTGCTGGCACGTCGTATTAGGTGGAAAATTGTCCGCTAAAGGAAAAGAAAAAAAAAACATAACGCGAAAAGGGTAGAATTAGTCACTCTTATGTGCTTAAGGCTTATGTTCTACACAAATGGAGAAATGAAAAGAATTGCGGATAACAGCTTTATAGCAAAGCTTCACCCGCTGCGCCCCTTCTTTTGTGGATCGGGTAACTCCCTAAATCGCCTGCTTTCTGCATCGCGACCCTCAGGGTGCATTCACACACTGCATAAAGATTGCACTGTTGATCATGCTCTTAAAGGGGGTTGTCTCGCTAGGATAGGCCATCAGTGTCAGATAGGTGCGGGTCCCACCTCTGAGACCAGCTCCTATCTCCAGAACGGGGCATCCGATGTGAGCGGAGAGAGGCCACTCTATGTTTATGTCTATGGGAGTCAGCCGGCTTGGCTTCCTCCCATAGAAGTGAATGGAGCGATGGCTGCGCTTGCGCTATGCGTGATACATTCATTTTTATGAATAGCAGACTATTTTCAGAACTCTCATCGAGATGAATGGAGAGCACGTTGCGCATGCGCGGTGCCCTCACATTCACGTCTGGGAGCCTGTTTTAGAGATAGGCGTGGGTTTAAGCGGTGGGACCTGCACCTATCTGACTTTGATGGTATATCCTAGCAATAGGCTATCAATGACCCTGATGAAACAACTGTTTTAAAGCAGTTATCCACCCCCCTACATTGTCGGAGCTGTAGAAGGATACATACTTAGGCTAGGTTCACACCTGAGCGTTTTACAGCGCGTTCCTACGCACTGTAAAACGTTTAACAGGCAAAAACCAATGTTTCCCTATGGGCATGGTTCTCACCTGAGCGTTTTACAGCGCGTACGAACGCGCTGTAAAACGCCCTACACCCCAAGAAGTACAGGAGCTTCTTTGGGGCATATTGTCGCGCGTAACACCTCTGTTTTTCATTGTACGCCTCTGTGGTCAATAGCAAGAACGCGTGTACGACGCACGTTTCCAAAATACAAAAACGCCCCAAAATATGCCTCAAAAACGCCTGATAAAAACACCTGTAAACAGCGCTTATTGAATACGCTCAGGTGTGAACCCAGCCTTACCTGCTCTGGGTTCCAGCTCCTTCGGTCTGTCACGGCCACGCTCCGGTCCTTTCTATTAAACTTCTTGTTTGATGGGGCTCACGTGGCGACTGCACCCAATGACTTGCCGCTGTGGCTGCACCCCAACAAACAGGAAGTTTACCAGTGGGACCAGAGCGGTGCAGCGGAGGCAGTGGACCGAAGGAGCTGGAGCGGGGAGGGGGGGGGGGGGTCTGGCCGAAAAGCCCCGAAGATGGACAACCTCTTTAAAATCCACAGTGAAATTTTCATTGTGGATTTTGGGGCGGATATCACTGTTTGCACAGCAATGAATGAAATCCGTGGTCCAACTCTGCGCCATTTCCACAACAGATACGGAATTTTAGAAAATTGATTCTGCTAAAAAAAATATTTAGTGAGTGAATGGGGTTTGTTAATCTGAGGCTCCGATACCAAGCGATGACACGTTTTCTTAATATGCCTTTGGTGCAATGAAGGTGTCACCATTGCTCTTGTGGCAACCAAACTCCATTCCTTTCTCCTTTCCATCCCCCCCCCGGACTGCTTTGATTGACAGAGCCAGACAGTGGCAAAGGAGACAGGGACGGGCTGTCCACCGAAATGAGTGGAGCTTTGGGTGCAACAAGTGCAACAGTGACTCCCTCTTTGCACTCAAGGCCTAATTTGCATATTTAAAAAAAGGATTATAACCCAGGAACTGACCTTCAGATCAACTAAAGGAAAGCCTTTAAATCAGGTGAAGCCCAGCGATGTGTCTATGCAGATAGCTGGATGGGGGGGGGGGTCACCGGTGTCAGATTCCTTTTCAGTTCTTTGTACTCAGTTGTGGAATTTAGGTGCAGATTGCATAACTGCAAAGTGTGAACTCAGGCTTGCAATTGATTTCAATGGGCATTTTAGTCCTATGAAGTTAACCCCTATTAGATTGTTGGGGGTCTGAGCCCACTGATCATGAGAACCGGGGTACCGAACCCCCAAAATGAACAGACGGCCAGATTCAGCTTGTGCATTGCTTTATTCATCACTGCTGGAAATAGCCGAGAGCTTGTACTTATCTCCAGCAGTTCCAGAGAGAATAAATATACATGACTGACCTGCCGTTCCCTTCATTTTGGGGGGGACTGGGCCCCCACCTCTGTAATAATCATCCCCTATCCGCCCCGTACATTCTAACCTTTGTTAGAAATGCCTATTCTTGACGGACAAGACTAGGACATGTTCTGTCTTTTTTGTGGGGGCCGCAAAATGGACATACTTTTGCGGCCCTATTGAAATTGATGGATCTGCAAAAAACGCGGAAGGGATGCGGACCGAAAATATAGTCGTGTACATGCCCCCTATTCTGTACATACTGTATAAATTAGGGGAGAACATCTTAAAGTAATGCAGGTAAAGCTTGAGATGCAGAGACTGGGGTTTTCAGGTCTCACCTCCCCTGCTCTCTTCTCTCTTCTCTCTTTTTTTGCTATCTTTCCCCAGTTCCTTGTCCCCTTCTACCTTTCCTTCTCATTCCTCTTTCTGTCTTTCTAACTATCTTTGCCTGTATATACCGTGGCCACGTGGTCAGGTTTCCTGAAGCAGTTTTGGAAGCCACAACCAGGAGTGATATACGACTTGCATCTGTCCTTTAGGGCTCATGGACACAGCCAGTGTATTTGTCCGCCTCTGATCCACATTTTTTTGCGGGTCGGAAGCGGACCCATTCACTTCAATGCAAAAAAATAAAACATGTCCTATTCTCGTCCGTTTTAGGCCTGATGCACACGAACGTATACTCTTTCTGTGTCCGTTTAGGTTTTTTTGGCGGACCGTATATGGAACCGTTTCCGTATGTCCGGATTTCTGTTCCACAAAAAATAGAACATATTATTGTCCGCATTAGGGACAAGGATAGTAGTGTTCTATCAGGGGCCAGCTGTTCCGTTCCACAAAATACGGAATGCACACGGACGTCATCCGTAATTTTTGTGGATCCGTTTTTTGCGAACCGTAAAATACATACGGTCGTGCACACGGGTGCGGATAGACTTGCTGGAAGTCGGCATGAATTTCTGTGCAGATTTCTGTGCTTTTCTGCACCAAAATCCGCATGTGTTAGGGCAGGTTCACATTGGTGTTATTGAATTCCGTTATAGGTTCCGTTATAAAGGCTTCTGTTTTGCATTCCGTCCTAGAATTCCGTTATCTTCCGTGATAACTCTGTTATGAAGGAACCTATAGTGGAAATCAATAACGCCAATGCGAACCCGCCCTTACATGCGTTTTTTCTGGTTCTGATTTGATGTGGTTTTGCTGCAGATCTCACACCGGCAATGAAAAGGGTGAAATCCGCACACAAGAACCGGACAAAGAATTGCGGATTTCAAAATGCACATGGAGGTCAGTTTCCAAAAAGCAACGCGTACATGAGGTTTATCTAATCTCATACACTTTGCTGGGTCCGTATTACACTGCGTTTTTTTATGCACAAGAATCCGTACAGAAAAACTGCACGTAATCTGGAACGTGTGCGGGTGACCTTATACCTTCTCTCCCTGTGTGATCCTCTACTGATTTTGGCTTTCAAAATTGCATGCTGAAACCTGACATCCGCATCCGTTGCTCTGTCCCGTGGCCCCGCAAAAATCCTGTCCTATTCTTGTCCGTTTTGCGGACAAGAATAGGCATTTCTATAATGGGCCTCCTATTCCGTTCCGCAAATTGCGAAAGGCACATGGGCGGCATCCGTTTTTTGCGGATCCGCAGTTTGCAGACCGCAAAAAAAAACGCCACGGTCGTGTGAACAAGCCCTCAAAGATAGAACATGTCCTATTATTGTCCGCATAACGGACAAGGATAGTACTGTTCTATCAGGGGCCAGCTGTTCCGTTCTGCAAAAAACGGAATGCACAGGGACATCATCCGTTTTTTTGGGGCGGATCCGTTTTTTGCGGACCGCAAAATACTGAAAAAGCTATACGGTTGTGTGTAATACGCCTAAGTCTTGGAGGACCCCTTTAATGTTCTCACTTTCTTAGGCTACATGCACACGACCGTATGTGTTCTGCGGTTCAAAAATTCCGTATGCCATCTGTTTTTCTTGCGGATCCATTGTAACAATGCCTAAAACGGACTAGAATAGGACATCTTCTATTTTTTTTGCGGGGCTACGGAACGGACATGCTGATGCGGACAGCACACGGTGTGCTGTCTGCATTTTTTGCGGACCCATTGAAATGAATGGGTCCGCATCCTATCCGCAAAAAAACTAAACGGAACGGACACGGAAACAGAATACGTTCGTGTGCATGAGGCCTTAGGTTGCATTTTCGGTTGATCCGCATTTTTACAGGAGCAGTATGGATACAGCTGAGGATCCGCTTCTTCAGTACAAAGCCCTGGGCTCTGGGTCCAGGCAGGCCGCTCGCCTATAATTGATGCTCTTCCTAATAGACACTGAAACAGGTCTGCAGGTTTTTTAATGGGGGGTCCGGGCAGCTCTGCTGGAAAGATCATGCTGCGTGCCTCCTCCGGGGATGTGTGCGCTTGGAGGGGAAAGGAAGGAGGGAGCACTGCAGATGGGGAAGTTTGTTACAGCCGCGTTCTGCTTTTAATTAACAAATTCAAATCCTACTTAGCAGCACAGCCCGGGGGTCTCGGCTGCACAATATGCGACAACTGTCTCTCAGATATTCGCTAATTAAAAAAAGGGATAAAAAAGGAAGAAGAAATAAACATGAAGAGGGGGCTGGATGGGTGCTCCAGTCACTGCAGCCTGACTTAATAGGATGGAAGAATCTCCTCCAGCTACAAAAAACCTACCCTGTTCCCCTTTTAAAATAAACCACACCAACACTTACTTGCTTGGTATAATGACCATAGTGGCCAACTTTATTATTCCACGCATAACAAAACCACATCGTACACCATATAACATTAATAATAATAATAATAACAATAATAACAATAACCATAATAACATCCGACATTTTACACACATAACAAGGATCCTGGAGGGCAACCCAAACGAGCCGTATCCTCCTTCACCGCCTCACTTCAAGACTTACCCCTGGCCGCACTCACCGACCCAAGGGCACCAACTCCTTGAAGTATACTAGTATCCCCCCTGTAGGCCTTGTAGCCCAAACAGGGGACCCATCCTCGTCATTAACAAACCATCTGAGATGCAGGCTCCAACATGTCCTGCACCTCTTAACCATTGAATTGCTCCCCAGGATCCTATTTCCATCAGCCACCGACAACCACCGGTGAAACCTCACCTGTGGGCGTCCCGCCAAACCCTAATAGCCGTCTCCAAACCCTCCTGGATTCCCAAAGCCCACATATCTATGCCCACATCATTCAGATGTACACCATCATCTCTTAAGAATTGAGGCGACGCCGCCTCCAATTCCCGATGACGAACAACAATCCCACCTTGCCTGCGCACAAACCGCCCCACTTCCTTATTCAATTTCGCCCGGGCTTTGTTAATCCGCTCCACCGACCTAGCAAACCGCCAGCAACGCCGCGCCACCACCTCTGACCACACCAGCAACAGATCCGGAAACTCCGACAATAAGCGTAGCACATCCAATTTGATATCCCGAATAACATCCCGGGAACGCCGCACCCCCAAATCGTTGCCTCCAACATGAAGCACCAATATATCAGGTGGCCGATCTAAAGTGGCATTCGTGTGAATTTCAGGCAGAACCCGCCCCCAAAGTAGCCCCCTCAAACCAATCCAACGAACTAGCAATTCCTCCACCGGGAAACCCAACTGGCGTCCATTCCTTCTAACATCGGCGCGTAAGGCCCCCCAGTAGACGTAGGAATGCCCGAAGATCCATGCGAGACACGGCGCCGCCCCTAAAACAAAATAACATAGTTGTGACAACAGATCCAACACACTGAATCCCGTAAACAACGCCACCCACCCCACAATCACAACAAATGAGGCCGAATATAAGAGTGAAAACAATCCGACTCCCAACGCCCAATCCTTTTAATCACTTCTTCACCGAGCCCCCACTTGGCCGCCTCCGTCGCAGCCCCTATCCTAAAAGAATGAGACGCATATTCATTAACAGGGAGCCCAGCTGCGCCCAGACATTTTTTAAATACTGCAACAAATTGAAAACGCGACAACCGCGAACCGTCCCGGTGAATCAACAAAGAACCCATACCATCAGGCCGCACCTCCAAATACTCAGTCACACAACGCACCGGACAAAGCGCAGACCCCACCAAAGGCCTGAGCCACAAAACTGCACCCTTACCTAACTGATCTGTTTTTGACCTGCGTATCACACACCGTAAACCGCCCTCTCCTAACCAAACATCCTCCCTCAACAAACCACCATCACCAGACCGACTGGCAGAAACCAATTCTGAAATCCGAAAGGCTCCGAAAAAGGCCAACGAAAACGCCGCCCTAAACAAAAGCCCTTCAAATTCAGACACACAAACCACACCTGCTTTCTCCCACAAGACTTGTAACACATCAAAAGAAACCGGCCGTCTACCGTCCTTACGAATCGTGCCCCGCCTATAACCTTTCAGCGCCTGCCGTACCATAAAACACCGAGACACATCCGTAAGTCCCCGCACCCGCAACCAGAAGGCAACAGCCGCCACCCTCTTAGACGCCACAGAAAAAGACAAACCTTCAGCATAACATGAACCTACCCAAAAAACCAACAAAGTCTGAAGCTCCGCAACCGAACTATACCCCCCAACCCGCTCTATCAACTGTTCCCACAACAACCACACTGACGAATATGCCGACCACGTACCTCTACTGAGTGACTGACCAATCAAGCCCGCTGACACCCCAAGGCCACGCTCCAGAGCCACTGGGGACAGGACAAGCCCTGAACTTCGGCGCCTGGCGCCAGACTGCGGAAACGATCCCACTGAAAACGAGAAAGGGAATCTGCGAGTGAGTTATCTACACCTGGAACATGTACCGCGACAAAACATGCATTCAAGCGCAGCCCCCGCAACACCAAATGCCTGAGTAAATTTAACACCGGCGGAGAATTAGCCGTCTGGCTATTAATCGCCTGCACTACCCCCATGTTGTCACAATAAAACCGAACTCGCCGATTCCTGAGCCAATCCCCCCACAACTCAGTAGCCAAAACTATGGGAAAAAGCTCCAACAGAACCAAGTTGCTAAGGAAACCAGCCCGCTCCCACTCCACAGGCCACGCACCCGCACTCCATTGTCCCTGGCAAAAAACCCCATATCCACACGAACCCGCGGCATCAGAAAACAACTCCAAATCCACACTACTAATCGCTTCCTCCATCCACATTGACCGCCCATTATATTCCCCCAGAAAATTCTCCCACACCACCAAATCCTCCTTTACCGCAACCGGCAATCGCAAATAATGAAAAGGGGCGACCACCCCAGCCGTAGCTAACGCTAAACGCCGACAAAAAACCCTACCCATTGGCAAAATACGACACGCAAAATTCAATTTTCCCAATACAGACTGAACCCGCTTAAGCTGAACCTTCTTAGCTTTCCTCAGAAAAACAACCTCCTCCAACAAATCAGACACCTTATTGTCCGGTAACCGACATTCCATGGCCATGCTGTCGATTTCTATCCCCAAAAACGTAATGACCGTGGACGGCCCTTCCGTTTTTTCCCCGGCTAAAGGAATACCAAACCTCCCTGCAACTCGCTCCATCGTGCGCAACAACACCGGACACACCCTGGATCCAGCCGGACCTAAGAACAAGAAATCATCTAAATAATGTAGCACCGAGTTCCATCCAGACTCCTGCTTCACCACCCACTCCAGAAAAGAACTAAACGATTCAAACAGTGAACAAGAAATCGCGCAGCCCATAGGCAAACAACAATCCACATAATAACAACCATCCCATTGAAATCCCAGCAAATGCAAACTATCCGGGTGAATGGGCAACAACCGAAAAGCAGCCTCAATGTCCGTCTTAGCAAGCAAGGCGCCCTGCCCAAAACGCCTAACCCATCGCACCGCCGCATCAAAGGACGTATAAGACACAGAGCACAACTCATCCGCTATTCCATCATTCACAGACCCCCCTTGCGGATAAGACAAATGATGAATAAGTCTAAACTTATTGGGTTCCTTCTTGGGAACCAATCCCAACGGGGACACCCACAAGTCGGGCAAGGGGAGCTCAACAAAGGGGCCTACAACCCTGCCCATAGCGACCTCCTTCTCAATCTTCTCCCTCACCACATCCGGATGACGCAACGCTGATGGCAAATTCCGCACCGACAAACACGGCACAACTGAACTACACGGGATCACAAAACCCTTAGTAAACCCCGCCAGCAAAAACCGCCCAACCTCCTTATTTGGATAACTCTTTAAATAGGGCTCCATCTCTCCCACCCTCACCGGAGTCACCCCTCTTCTGCACAACCTCGGGTCCCTTACCCTTCCCTCGCTTGAAGCAGCGCGACAAACTATGGGAACCGCCGCAACCGGAACACTCGTGCTTGTACCTGCAATCCGACAAGAACCTACAATGTCCCTCATTGTATTGCCAACAACAGCCTTTTCTACCTCCTCCCTGTGATTCATAAGCCGAGGGACCCCCGGCCGGTCCCCGAAAAGGCTGCGGGCCACTCCTAGGTGCCGCCATCAATCGCATCCAGAGACCGATGTCTTTATGGTCCCACCTTATATTAGGCCTAACCGCCTTCCGTTGCCGGAACTGCTCATCATACCTGAGCCACGCCACGCCCCCATACGTCCGATGAGCCTCCCCTATCGCATCCATATAACAGAACAGCGAAGAGCAATGTTCAGGCGATTTTTCCCCAACCACGCTGGCCAAAATCGCAAATGCCTGCAGCCAATTCTGAAACGTACGTGGGATCAACCTGTACCGCCTCCTTTCCTCATCCTCCTTTTTACTGTCATCTGGCCTTCCACGATCCAAATTAAATTTTTCTAAAGGAAGCAAGGAAAATATTTCTACATATTCATCCCTCCATATCTTCTCCCTGATTTCTTGCTTTAAATGAGACCCCAATGGCCCTTCAAAGCACACGTAAATTTCACCTTTTGCTGCATCCGACAACCGAACGCCATCCCCCACTTCACTTCTACCCCCCGCCGCAGAGGCCTGCACACCACCGGTGCCCACGCTATCCCCAACACCCGCCGTACCTTGCACCGTCACTTGCCCTAGGGTCCCGCCCGCCTGCACGGGCGCCCAGACCGACGCCGGAGATGAAGGTGCTCCTGACCCCAACCGTGACAACAAAGACAACATCCCTGACAGAACCTCCCGCGCCAAATTATCTGAACCCCCCCCACTATACTGAACATCACTCCCAGCTAACATCTGCCCCGTCGTCATCTCACCTGGCCGTCCCCGGACAGATCCTCCGGCAGCCGCCTCTTCCCTCAGAGAAGTCCCCGCCGGCGAGCTCGCTCCACATGGCACGGCCAGTTCCAGAGTTGCGTCATCTCTTCCGCCTGCCGCGACATCCTCTCCCGATTCCAGCTCTCCTTCCTCCATAATCGCAGCCTCCCCCTCAGAACGCCGTCGTGAGGGGAGGGTAACCGTCCGCACCCCAGCCGGGCAGGCCTCATCCTCTGGCCGCTGTTCCACAATCGCTCCTGCTCCCCCAGTTACCGGCTCAGCTGCGGTCCTGCAGCCAGCCGCCACACCATGCCGCCGTTCCGTGTATATGACCCCAGCTTCCTCCCTGACGTTAATCTGGCTGCCATGCCGCCGACCCACCGCCAGGGGTCGCGGCGTACCTGCATCAGATCCAGCCGCTGCGCACCGATCCTCCTCACACTGAAGCTGCCGGCCAGAAACCCTCTGCCGCAGCGCCGGAGACGCCAGCTCTTCACTCACCGGTAGGCCCAAGCCCGCAGACAGCCCAGCCGCGACACTTCTTCTCTCCACAGGTGATGTCCTCCTGGCTCGACCCCGACGCGGAGCTTCTCGCGGGGACGTCGCCGCCTGGGAACGATCCCTCCCCCGTGCTGAAAGGGAGACTGGTCTAGGGGAAGCCTGACCCTCTCCCGCCGGCCCGCCACGCGATGCTGAATTCCTCCCGCTGCGTCTGGGGGTCCGGTTGGCCAAAGACACCCCAGACCTCAGCGGAGGGTCCCTGGCGGGGCTTCTAATGCGTCGGCGGACCCGGGGGGTAGCTTCTGGGCTCAAGCGCTCAGGGGGGACAGATCTCCTGGCCCTGACAGCGCGAGCTACCGCAACCGGAGGGGCGGGAGGGAGGAGGGCAGCCTGGATGGATTGCTGCATAAAATCCACTCCATGTACCTGCACCGCGTCCCTCAATGCCGCCAGCAACTCGTCCAGGGAGGCCATGTCTAAATTCCACGTTGGAAGGCTGCAACTGACCCAAAGCTCCGCCTCCCAGTCTTATATTTTCCCGCCTCAAAACCAACTCCTCCCCACCCAACTCAACCAACCCCTAAACATACCCCCGTCCATTTTAACCCTCTCCTAGCCTCCGGTCTTCCCCCTAAGTCAGCTCGCCCTGCGCTAAGGCTGCGCCCCCGCTCCGTTGCTTTTATTCTAGGTAGCCCTACCTGTTAGACCCCAGAGCTGGGACGCAAAGTTTGGGAAGGGCAGATGGATGCAGAATATTCTGTTTGGCGTGTGGCTCCATGGAGCGTGCTGTTGCTCTGCAGCGCCACCTAGTGTTAGTAATCAAATATGTCATATCCATAAGGGCTCATGCACACAAACGTATTTTCTTTCCGTGTAGTTCCGTTTTTTTGGGTTTTTTTGGCGGACCGTATACGGAACCATTCATTTCAATGGGTCCGCAAAAAAAACAGAAGGTACTCCGTGTGCATTCCGTTTCCTTATGTCAGTATTTCCGTTCCGCCAAAAAATAGAACATGTCCTATTATTGTCCACATTACTGACAAAGACAGTACTTTTCTATTAGGGGACAGCTGTTCCGTTCCGCAAAATACGGAAAGCACGTGGACGTCATCCGTATTTTTTGCGAAAAATACATACGGTCGTGTGCATGAGGCCTAAAACTGAATTGTCGGGGAGGGGGTCTTTTCAGTTCATTGCTTTGCAGCCTCTTACTCTTGTCTAACTCGACATCTCCTTCTTCCCTTGGTCCTTTTACTTTCGCCTGCCTGTCAATATTTCTCATCCATCCCCGCCGACATCGTCTAACTTGTCTGGCCGTTCCTGTCTAGCCCGCTCCGTTTTCTCACTGTCTCCCTTCATCTCTTCATGTACGTCTCGTTCTCCCTCCGTCCTCCGGTCTAATGATCCGGGCCGTGGACCAGCTGTTATCTGCACCTGTTGTGCAGGCGAAAAAAGGAAAGCAATTGAAAGGCCCCTGCAGGACGCCACTTTTTTTCCTCCGTTAACCCTTTTCTCCCGCTGCATGAATTCGGCCGGATCCTCTCCACACCCCTGCAGAAAAAGAAATGGCTTCTTTTTTTTGTTACCCAATACACTATAATTTATCTACAAAAACATCCTGTGTAATCCCCAAAGAGCCTTATTGTTACGTAAAATCGCTCTCCAGCAAGGCGGCGTATAAACAGCAGATTAGTGCTTAATTAGTCTGTAGTATTCAGAAAGAAATCAATTAGCTCTATTCTTCCCTTGGAAAACTGTGATCATGGGGATTATTAATTCTGCTCTGATGGGACCGAGCAGTGCGCATGATGGCGGAGTATCTCCCAATATATCTCTCCCATGTCTAAGTAGAATTGAATGCAAAGCTCGGCGGCGCCGGTCTTGGATAAAAGACTCGGAAAAGCGATTGTCAAGACTGCTTAAAGAGAACCTGCCATCTGGCACCAGGTTGTGTCCGTTTTTGGTTGGCGATACAAGACATCAGGCGGTTGGAATTCTTTTTTTTTTTTCAAAAACGTTGGGGGTCATTTACTAACCTCCCTTGGCGTAATAAAAAGTTGCAAGACGTCTTTTTGCAACTTTCGAAATGACGCATGAAACCGCCCTTGCCACTTGGAAGTGGCCCCGGAAAATTGACTAACATTTACGCTTGGAAATGAGCGTAAATGTTGATGGAAAAACTCCACTGCATAGATGCGACTAATTGATGTTGTCATAAATTATGAGCATCCTCCAGCAGCGCAGAAGGGAATCAAAGACCGCCGCCAAGTTTGTAAACGATCCCCATTGTATTGTAACCACTGTCTGTGTTACCGAGGAAATTTCCCATGCGTTTTTTTCCAGGCTGTGCCGGTAAGCTACACGTCCATCCTTGCCGTGGTTACGGTGTGGATCCCTCGGAAAGCTGCAGCGGGAGTTTGTTCACTGTTTAGCTGCACGGTTCAAAATAAAACCTAGCAGCAGTTTCTGCCGCGGTTAAAATGCGTTGTGTGAACATGCTGTAAATGGCGTGATGGCGTGAACCAGCAGCAAGGATGATGAACCATTTCTGATTTATTTTGCTCCCCCTTAGGGATCCGCAAAACACGGAAGCATCCCACATTTTCCCTTTGCACAATTTGCCCTATGTTGGAAATGCTTATTTTTGTCCGCAAAATGTTCTATTTTTTATTTTATTTTACTTACATCATCCTATTAACGTCTTTCTAATTTCTAAATCTCCAATCTCTAAAATATCCCCCCCCCCCTTCCATAGGCTATCCTGCCATAGAAGAATAGTTCTCCCCCAACACCCCTTTAACCCCAAGTCTTTGTAGACCGGTGGAGATGTGGACCTGCCAGGAGTGTATCTCTGTCTCGTGGTGCGGCATCACTGGCGTCTCGGTCTGTCTTCACTGTCTCTGACACTCCCTGCTGTGTGTGCTGTGCCACTTGCCTTTGTAAAAGCGGGACTGTCGCACGAGGCGAATCGAACGGAGATGCACGCTGGTTTCAAAAACAGTCAGCCTTTAAAGTCCTGTGTTATTCATATCAGCATCCAGGGAAATTTCTGTATTCCAAAAACATGCCACCCGTGGGAAAAAACTATGCGTGCAACATACGAATAAGACAGTCAGGGGTGAACGCAGGACGCGGCTCTCCAGTGTCCACAGGCTGGGGTTATGATTACACAGGTTGTATAGAACCAACATAAAAAACATACTGAAATTAAAGGTACTCCAGTTTTTAGTTTTTACATTTCTTTGTTTATATAATGGGGAATTATACAATTTTCTACCATACATGCATTTAAAGTTTAGTTCACATACGTTTCTTCGTTAAACCCTATATGCACATCAGAATGGTATAGAGCAGGCATGCTCAACCTGCGGCCCTCCAGCTGTTGCAAAAATACAACTCCCGATTGAGCATCCCTGGTATAGCGGATGAATCAGTCAGTCCTGTGTGATACATCCACAGACTAATGAAACATGGCATCAGTCATGTGACACCCCACTGACATTACGTAAGCACTGACACTGTATGTGTGGCTGCCTGTTTTTAGGTGATTTGTAAAAATGGCTGCCTGTCTCTAGGTGATGTTGTCATGTTGTGAATAAAGTTAACTGTAAAAAAAAATAACAATCGCAACACATACAGGGGAGACGGAGAGAGCAATGTCAGATGTGCTTCTATACTGACATACATGATGGGGTGCGGCAGGCAGTAATACTTTATATAGTATAGTAAAGTCACATGACATGCTTAAGGGTCACATGATTGATGCAATCAATGATTAGGTTATTGGTCAATTTCTTCGGGTCCTCTATAACCTCATTAACCCCCTTCCGACTTGCCAAACCCAAGGAATTTAGTCAGATTTAGTCAGCCACAGCAGCCGTTTTTATTAACAAAATAAATACATAATTATAAATTACAATATAAATTAACCCTGATGAGGGAGGTCCTAGAAGCCCCAAATCTTAATATCCACAAAACCAAACATGGCATTCCATCTTGCCTCCAGCCGTAGAACCCCAGCTCGGAGACACCAACTGATGGATGCCTCTCAGAACCAACCAAGTGCCCAACCATGAGAGTCCAGCCCCACCATTGAGGCCCTCCCATTCCCCACCACCAGCAATACCACCAGCTTCGAGGACCTCCCACCGCCACGACTGCCGCGACAAACATAAACACACAAACAAATTAGCACAAACAACAAATCCAACCGGACGGACCACCCTGCATTCCCCCCTAACCTTTTCTAACCATACTCAACAAGGGAGGGAGGGTGGGAGCTTTCTACCCACTGAATCTAAACTAAAATCGTGCCTGATCCCCTCACCACCCACCCTTATAAAGCAAAAACCCCACCCCTATATGGGCACACCCCTCCAGAGTTAACATTAACCTTTTAATGGCCAGGCCCTCAAACCAAAACCAATCATGCCGGCCTCTCCTAAGCTAACGCCACATTCCGGCTTCTCTGGACTAAAATGGGCCATACCATTTTTTTTTTTCCTTTAGAGGGAGAGGTGGATATAATAAAGGTCTGCAAGCAAAATTTTAAATACATATATATTAGAAAATTGGATAACTGCCTCTTCTCTAATTGTTAACACTGGAATACCCCTTTAAGTATTTGAAGTCTGGAGATTTTTATATTTTTTTTGTAAAGGTTTGGGAATAGACATGAAGCTGATAGAAATCCTTTATACTGAAACTAAGAAAATGTGCCAGAGCTGACAGAGAGCTAAACGAAAGCCGAAACGCTCATGGAACTGGCGCAATGGGCTTGAAAATATTCTGTTTGTTTCACCACCAAAAGTTACCATATCCGTATTTCGGTCCACACACTGTGGATCCTTAAAATACAGATACCTTCCACATTTTTTTCACTTCCCATTAATAGAACTGGCTATTCTCGTCCGCTCCGCCGGTCAGAAGAGGACATGTTCTATAATTTGCAGAGCAGCCGCACTGATCCGCAAAAAATACTTAAGTGGGCATGACCCCATAGCAAAAGAAGAGGTCAGTACGCTTTCCACAAAAGGTGGATGTGCAAATGGATGAAAAATTCTACTGTGTGCATGATGACCTATTACTGTGACCAGGTTGCCACCAAGTGACCATCATGACAAGCTTCAGTGTGTTGCTGCTCCTCTATTACCATATTGCTAAAATAGCAATTCTCTTAGATAGTTATGGTCAGAATCTCACTCGTTAGCCATGGGAGGATTCCAAGAATACTGCAGATCTTTGGGAAGATTTTCAAAGTATGCAGACATAGCTGAACCATGCAGTCATCAGCCAGGCTATAAGATTCTTGCTATAGTTTTGGAATGGACCCATAACAAGCGAGAGTCATTCCCATAATAAGATATTGTTAGGAGCTTCTCTACTGAAATTTATACCTCCCAACCTTCCCGGATCCAGCGGGACAGTCCTGGATTTTGACGGATATCCCATGTTCCTGGGGAGGCATGGAGTCATCAGCTTCTTGTTGCGCGACTCCCCAGTGGCAGGTGCGATGCCATGACGTCATTGCGCCTGCTGAGCTGTGGAGGAGAGCGCAAAGACTGGGAATCACTCATCAGCTGGGCAGTCGGCCTGAGCGCTCGTGTGCACAGCTCAGCAGACGCAATTACGTCATTGCATATTGCCTGCTGTTGAGGAGAGCATGATGTGCTCTGTTCTTTGGGGGGACTGGGCTAAGGGAGTATTACTTTTTTATTTTATTAGTGTCTTCACTACTGTAAAGGGGGCACTAAGAGGGAGCACTACTATTAGGGGGCATAACTACAGTGTAGAAGCACTAAGGGGGGATTCTACTGTGTGGTGGCACTAATGGGGTATTCTACTTTGTGGGGCACTAAGGGAGCACTCTTCTATGTGGGTGCACTAATTGAGCATTGTACTGTGTGGGGGCACTAAGGGAGCATTCTACTTTATGGTGGCACTAAGGGAGCATTCTACTATGTGGGGGCACTAATGGGGTATTCTACTATGTGGTGTCAGTAATGAGGCATTCTTCTTTGTGGGGGAAATAAGGGAGCATTCTACTTTATGGGGGCACTAATGGGGCATTCTACTATGTGGGGGCACTAATGGGGCTTTCTACTATGTGGTGTCAGTAATGAGGCATTCTTCTTTGTGGGGGCAATAAGGGAGCATTCTATGTGGTGGCACTAATGGGGCATTCTACTTTGTGGTGGCACTAATGGGGCATTCAATTTTGTTGTGGCACTAATGGGGCATTCTACTATGTGGTGTCACTAATGGGGCATTCTACTTTGTGGTGTCACCAATGGGGCATTCTATTTTGTTGGGGCCCCAAGGGGGCATAACTACTATGTAGGGGCACGAATGGTGCATTCTACTGTGTGGTCTACTAAAGGTACATTCTACTATGTGGTGGCACTACGGGGATATTTTACTGTGTGGGGGCACTAATGGGGCATTCTGCTGTGTTGGGGAACTAATGGGGCATTCTACTGTGTAGGGGCACTAAGGGAGCATCACTACTGTGTGGGCACAACTGTGGGGCCACCAAGGGGGAATTCTGCTGTGTGAGGGCACTAAGTGGGCATTCTACTGTCTGGGGCACTAATATGGCTTTCTTCTATGTTGGAGCACTAAGGGTCTATAACTACTGTGAAGGATGTACTACAAGGAGCATTCTACCGTGTGAGGGTGGTAAGGGGGATTCACTATTGTCTAAGGGCACTAAGGGGGCATTTTACGATGCGGGGGCATTAAGGTGAGTATTCTACTCTTTCGGGACACTAGTAGGGCTTTCTGCTGTGTTGGGGCACTAAGGGGTCATAACTACTGTGAAGGGGGCACAAAAGGGGCATTTCTACTGTGAAGTGGGCACTACAAGGAGCATTCTACCATATGTGGGCGGTAAGGGGAATTCACTATTGTCTAAGGGCACTAAGGGTGCATTCTACCATGCGGGGGCACTAAGTGGGTGTTCTACTCTCTAGGAGAACTAATAGGGCTTTCTGCTGTGTTTGGGCACTAAGGGTTCATAACTACTGTGAAGGGGGCACAAAGGGGACATCTCTACTACTGTGAAGTGAGCTCTACAAGGAGCAAACATTCTACTGTGTGAGAGCGGTAAGGTGGATTAACTACTGTGTGGGGGCACTAATGGGAACATTGGGTGAGTTAGAGGTGTGACTTAGTGTTAAAGAATTTGCTGTTGTTCCTCCTTGGCCTTTGTAAAAGTTGGGAAGAATGTGAAGTGTGGGTCTAAGCGGAGGTTTGCTGCAGTTGTAATGGCATGGACCTCTAGGTGGCCTATTCACAGGCATATAATACCCTCACATACTGCACATAGTCAGGCGGACTGCGGTACATTCAACATCCAACCTTTTGAAATGATTGTGAGGCTTGCAGCCCGGCAATCAAAGGTTAGCGGGTCACAGAAAGCTTTTGATAAGTTAAAGCCTTTTCCACGCCAGACAACAGCAGAACAAAAGACTCATCCCTTCAGAGTATTGCATCTTCTGTGGATGTAGAGAAATATCTGTGCAGGGACCTGGCGGTATATACCAGTCCTGGAACATAATGATACCGTACAGTGCTTTATAATCTTCACAATCCTCCTGGAGAAGAGCTGGCTGGAAATCCTTCTTACTGTCTGTAGACTTCATTTTCTATTATGGTGACATGGTATGGTTGAATATAAGACATACGTCCATCAAGGCCAACCAAGGGATGCTTGAAATGATGAGAAAATGCAATTTGTCCTGATTCATTTCCCGCTGCCTATATAGCGCTCATTTTGGACACAGGCCCAGGTTTACTAATGTGTCTGTGCCTAAAATTGGGTACTTTCACACTTGCGGCAGAGGATTCCGGCAGGCAGTTCCGTCGCCGGACGCAAACTGATGGCATTTGTCAGACGGATCTTAGATCCGTCTGACAAATGCATTGCAATACCAGTTCCGTCTCTCCGGTGTCATCCGGAAAAACGGATCCAGTATAAAAAAATTTTTGCAGTTTAAAAGGTCTCTGAAAATCCGGATCCGTTTTGCCGGAACACTTAATGCCGGATCCGGCACTAATACACTTCAATGTAAATTAATGCCGGATCCGGCATTCGGCAAGTGTTCAGTATTTTTGGCCGGAGATAAAACTGCAGCATGCTGCGGTATTTTCTCCGTCCAAAAAACGTAAAAGGGGCTGAACTGATGCATACTGAACGGAATACTCTCCATTCAGAATGCATTAGGATAAAACTGATCAGTTTTTTTTTTTTGGTATTGAGCTCCTACGACGGAACTCAATACCAGAAAACAAAAACGCTAGTGTGAAAGTACCCTAAAAAGTGGTGCAAATTTTGACACAATTTGGTGCAACTAGGCTTTCTACAATTGTTTAAAAGGGGGGATGTAGCTCATTGTAAAGGGTGGAGCTTCAAGGGGAAGTGGGAGTGACCTAGGACGCCCCGTTTTGCAGACACATGCTTGCATAAAATTCTGTCTCAACGTAGGCCAGCCAATAGCTAGTATAGAGTCAGAGAAAAGTGTCTATGCCTGCAGCAGATATATCATCCAGCCTGATCCCCCCATGATAAATCTGGTCCAGGTCTAGACAGCTGGTCTAAGCTGACATCATCTACAGGATTAGTAAATCTGGGCCATAGACTAGGGTTCAAGGGGTTTCCAAGATTTTGTAACTGATCAGTGAGGGTCCAACACCCAGGACCCCCGCTGATCAGCTGTTTGAGAAGACACCGGTACTTGCAGTAGCGTTGCGGCCTTCTCGCAGCTTAGCCTAGGCCAGGTAATGTCATGTTCACCAGTCACGTGGCCTAGGAGCAGCTTAGCCCCATCAAAGTGAATGGGACTGAGCTGTGATACCAAACAGCCACTATACAATTTGCGGCGCTGTGCTTGGTGAGCTGATCAACAGGGGGTCCGAGTGTTGACCCCCCTCCCCCCATGGATTGGATACTGATGACCTCATCAGTTAAAATATCTCAAAAAAACCCCTGATGACGTCATGATGTTTTCACTGTCCGGCCCCGTCAATCAAAAGGCACGGAAAAGGCTATCTGTTTCAAGATTGTATAGCACATCGAAGTAAAATACGACTGTGAGAATAACCACTGAGGCTTACAGGAAAGTAGTAGACAATCCAACCTTTCCGTCCTTTTCATCAGAAATAAGCTGGCGCTCAGGAGTGTCTGACAGACCCCATTAACTTCAGATTGTCAGCAGGTCCCACAAAAAATGAATCTGCCAAAAACAATCTTTCTGCCTATGGCCATCTTCAGTGTACATTAGAACCAAAATGCTGATAGGTCCAGTACCTATATAAAATAGTCCAAAAGTCCGAAACCATTAGATACAGTGGAATTGCATGAGCATTTTCAAATCTGCATGAAAGGGAATGTGATATTTTAAATTTTTCAAACCAGCACCTGGATCTAATCATTTTTTTTATTGTATGTCCCGTATTTCTCGCTCCATCAGATGAACAGGACCATAAAATGCACCTAGGATTTAGAGGACTTCAATCAGACCCCCAATCTTCACCAGACCTCAGTTTAGATCCCCAAAGCAGACCCTCAGTCTTCACCAGACCTCAGATCATGCCCCCAATCTTCATGAGACCTAAGATGAGACCCCTAATCTTCATCAGACCTCAGATCAGACCCCCAATCTTCATCAGACCTTAGATCAGATCCCTAATCTTTGTCAGACTCCCAAATCAGATGCCTAATCCTCATCAGACCCCCAAATCAGACCCCCAATTCTCATCAGACCTCAGATCAGACCCCCAAGCTTCATCAGACTCCCCAATCCTCATCAGACCTCAGATGAGACCCCTAAATCAGATCCCCATTACTCACTAGACCTCAGATCATACATAAACAAATGAACTTACTTCTCCTGCTCCAAACGGTGATACTACTCGCGAGATCCAGCATGCTCTTCCTACACTCACCGATCCCTGGTCTTCTGCTGGTGCCGCACTGAACTATGACCTGACTTCGTACACAGTCAAGTCATAGTGCCCTACGTCCTGATGCTTTATGCAGTCAGGACACAGCACAGCTGGTTCCCGGCAGAAGACCAGGGTGCGGTGAGTACAGACAGCCCCAGGAGCGCTAAATTCACAGCTTCCTGGTCCTACTGTGTACTAATTAGTATTCACTTCGCGCTAAGACGCGCTACCTTTTGGAGGGGATAAAATTAAAAACTTATGTAGCCACTGAGCTATTCATTAAAATGTATCTGTATAGTGCCACCTGCTGTTTGTTCTTGTCCTTATCTCTTGTCCACCTCACTGGGGTGGTCACACATGCTCAGTTTAAATCTTTAGCTGTCACCAGCCATATGTTCTGTTAGAAGCTGTGGGAGTTCCAGGGAAATAGGTACAGCAGAAAGGTCTCATAAAAGTCACTGGGATCCATGATGGTTCGCTGGTATCTTATATTTGTCCGTGCAGAGGCAAAGCTTAACTTGCTCAGTGGTGTGTTACCGATGCTGGACGTCCTTTCTGAGGTCGTGTATGACAACTCTTTAATTTTGAGCCCTTGGAAGAAGTGACAGATGCCACCAAAAAACGTATGATCTGACCATATATGGGCATGTTGATGGATAGGTCATGGATTAAAGGGGTTTTCAAGATGTTCCTATTGATGGCCTATTCTCAGGATAGGTCATCAGTATCTGATCGGTGGGTGTTTGACTCCCGGCACCCCTGCCGATCAGATACTGATGACCTATCATCAGTATCTGATCGGTGGGTGTTTGACTCCCGGCACCCCTGCCGATCAGATACTGATGACCTATTATCAGTATCTGATCGGTGGGTGTTTGACTCCCGGCACCCCTGCCGATCGGTAGAAGAGGCCGCAGTGCTCTCTGGAGGCCAATGGCTGCAATATCAAGCACGACCACTATCCTATGGATGGTGCTGTGCTTGGTAAGCTGCGAGTTGGCCTCCTTAGACAACTGATTGGCAGGCATGCCGGAAGTCAGACCCTCACTCAGTGGTGTACATAGAGAAGTAAGGGACCCATAGCAAGGATCAAACCAGGCCCCCCACACAGGACAGAAGGGTTTTTGCCTAAACCCTTTTCAACGACCCTTGGGCCATATTTCCACTGCCTTATTTGCTAAAAGTTGTTCCTTTAGAGCTGGGATGGCCAACCTGTGGCTCTCCAGGTGTTGTAAAACTACAACTCCCACCGTGCCCTGCTGTTGGCTGATAGCTGTAGGCAGTCTGAGCATGCTGGGAGTTATAGTTTTACAACAGCTAGAGAGCCGCAGGCTGGCCATTCCTGCTTTAGAGTCCTGACCAAGTTTTTACCTCCGGTAGAAGAGGAGATAATCCCAAATAAGACTGGGTTCCCTCTTGCCCTGGGCCCCATAGCAGTTTCATGGTCTGCCGCTATGGTAGTTACGCCCCTGCCCTCACTGATCACATATTGATTGGCCTACCCTAAAGATTAGCCATGAATATGAAAAACTCGTAAAACCCCTTTAATCGTGTCCTACGTTTAGGCGCAATAATTCTGCTGGCACAAGGTTGCTGATAGCAACCCGATGTCTGTCATAAATAGGTTTCAGATATAAAAGGTCCATGATCAAAGCTTTGCCCGGAGTATGTAGATACGTGTGCGGTAACCTATTCGTGCAGCTATGAAAGCAATGTAAATGACGGCATACTTGTGATAATTGTTGGAAATTCTGAAGTGTTTTTCCGGTTTGTAGACGGCAATGACCTCTTTGTATTGGGCAGAACATTGCTTTGTGCAAAAATGCATGGAAAATACATAGGACATACGTATTGCGGTACATCGCTTCCACTGCCTTGTGACTACTGTTCGTAAAGCTCTCATTTCCCAGGCATGTTTTTTTATTTTTTTTTTTTATTGAGGAGGATTTGTCCAGAGAATTGTTCCACGCTAAGTATGTGACCCTCTCTTGTGGTTCACTGGTTACATTGAATGGCGCAGTCTTCGTAATCGTGTTCAACCTGCAAACGCAGATGAGACCCCCTTCATCTAAATACTCGGACAGCAGGGAGAGCTTTGTACCAAAGGCTTTTACTGCAGCCCCCTATGGTTTTCAGTGCAATCATCAGGTGATACTTAACATATGGCGGCTTTCTCCTCTCACAAGTGTCTCGATGCCATCTTGTAGATGGTCCTTAATGAGGAAGCGGCTAATCATTTCTTGGAGTACCAGATGAATCTCCTCCTGACCTTTAATCTTGAGATATCAAGTCTTTTCATACAGTATCAAAAGATATGAACTGTTCACGGTGAACTATTCAACTGCCATGTGTTAGCAAAAAAAATATATATACTGTATAAATATATATATCTTGCCTTTCTTTAAAGGCTATAGACACATGATTGCATTTTACCCATTTTTTTTTATTAGTCTTTATCAAAAATGTGCAACGGGCGGCCTCCCCCTTAGGGCCCTCTATATATAGAACGCGCGTCCCAGGTGTAGGAATGCCGAGTGGTATAGTGCGGCCGAAAATGTCCCTTTATGTGTTATGGTGCTCCTACCTGGACACCTCTGGACCCCAGGCTTTGGCTCCGAAGCAATAAATAGAGGAAATAATTGAGGGATAAAAGAATAACTTGAGTCCAAAACTTTGAGATGAAGTTGAACAGCAGTTTTACTTTGCAAAAACGTTCTCCAAAACAGTTTCCAGACTTTGTCTTGGTCCAACTAGGCTTTAGCATTAAAATTGGCAGGCAAACTCAACCCTGCTACATCTGTTTCTCTCTGGCTCTGCTGTAGTGACAGGCTGACTGTATAACTTTGCTTCTTCTTGTATGCTGCACTTCTCTTTGTATGGTCTGTCTCTAGATTAGGCCAGGGAACTTTCCTCCTGGCTCCTGAGGCTCTTACCTTTGGCCTCCATGGCCAGCAGAGCTGAGGGTGCTCTGGCTGGCTTGGGCATGTCCAGCAGAGACGTGCCCCTGCACACCTGTCAGGAAGTAGGACTCGCCCACCTCTCTCCGGTGTTTGAACGGAATGGAAGTATAACTCAGCCATCGTTGCTGCCACCTGCTGGTGAACCAGGTACATTACATTTGAACATAACAGTTGCATAACAAAATAGTAATGCACATTGTGGAGGACCTGGAATAAATACATAAGATGACATACGGGTTAGACCATAAAAGATAGTAGCAAGGTGCAGAAATGGTAACACCACTCTGGGGTGTTACAAATGTTCTGCAGTATTTGTGATACATGGGGTTAAAAATCAGTCTATTTGCAGTGTTCCTCCTGAATTCCATCAGCTCATTTGAAGCCTTTTCTCTAATCTCCTGACCTCATAAACACTCAATATAGCTAAACTCTTATCAGACTGATAAGAATATGGCTTAAATAAGTGTTTATGAGGTCAGGAAATCAGAGATAAGAGCTACACATGAGCCATCAGCTGATGGAACTCAGTAGGGACAGTCTGCCTTTCTGTAAGGCCTCATGCACACGACCGTAGTAGGTCCATGCCAGTATTGCGGCACCAAATATATGGGCACCGGCCATGTGCGCATCGTATCACGGATGCGGAACCATTGACTTGAATGATTCTGCAATCCGGAAGACACGGTGCAGAACGGAAGGGATCAGAGTGCTTCTGTGGGATTTCTGTCCATGAATCCACACCGCAAAAAAGTAGTGCATGAGGATCACGGACCCTATTCAATTAAATGGGTCCTTGTTCGCAGACGGCGGGCACACGTGTGCCTGTGCATTGTCGTTCGCAGCATGGGCAGAGCGGCACACGTTTGTGTGCATGAGGCCAAAGTGTGTTTTATCCCTCTTATCTGTTCTGTGAGCTCCAGGGCAGAAAACAAGCATAGTAGGAAGGGAAAGGACATCACAACAGTACAGTACTGGCAGATTTCACAGAAGGGAGACGCCTTCTGCTTCTCAGAGAAATGCATCTAGCTGTGCACCTGAAGATGGTAATAATAATTTGGCTGAAAAAGACATTAGGGAAGCCCAAACAAGACCTGTTCCTTCACAGTTATGATTGTACAAAGAAGCACAGCCATTATGCATTTTATAGACATTAGATGTAGATTAACCAAACCCACTGAATTTGGTGAGAGCAACTGACCATCTAATGTGTATGGGTGCCTCCTAACTCTCCCCCGATGTTAGATGTCTCGGGAGAGAAGAATCAGGCTGTTGGATTTCAACTTTATACTCAGGGATCTAAATGGTTTCTGGTAGTGGCTTACTCACCTCTCCTTGATCATAAAACATGCATGCTTGGCTGAGCAGAGCGTGTATATGTATTGAAGGTTTGTGATTGATAGCTGCTGGCCGGACTCTCAGGTATCTCATATGTATGGTCCGCATTAGTTCTTCATTTCCTTTTAGCTGTTTGCTTCTTCCCTGATGGAGAGGTTGGCAGAGCATGCGCCCTGCTGCTCCATTCATTCTCTATTGCCAGAAATACCCGAGGTCTGTGCTTGCCTGTATCCAGCAGTGTCATAGAGAATGAATGGAGTGGCAGGGCGCATGCTCAGCCTGCCTCTCCATCAGGACAGGGACATGGCATCCCTGTTCTCAAGATTGGTGGAGGTCCCCCACCGCTATCCCCTATACTGTGAATAGGGGATAGCTTTCACACTTGGCATAACCCCTTTAATTAAAGCATGCCTCTGCAAAGAGAGAGGGGAAGCCTCATAAAGTAAGGGGGGAATGTAACGGAATAACAGAGAAATTTTCAATTTGTCTTACAACTCCAAGATCATCTCACTCTGCGGTTAAAGAATTTATTTAATGAATCATTTTCATACCAAAAGCTCAGAATGCCGTTAGTAGCTGTTATACAGTAATTTGCTATGTTTCTAGCAATCATAAATACATTTTCATAATTTTTCTTCCATATCTAACTATTGGTGCTGCTGTTTTTTTTATACAGCTGGGGATGGGATCTGGGCAGAATCAGTCTCCTTACCCCTCTGGCAGCTGATATAGTCTTCCCATCTATACAGCCATGCTACAGCTCTGGTCCATTTTTTGACAAGCAGGGCAAAAAGTGATTTCTCCTGCTGCTCTGCAGTGAAGACAGGATCACTATGCAGAGACCTGGCCGTGGGGAGAATGACTGTCATAACGTTTTCCTGGATCATTTTTAACAACGTGTAAATGTCAAATGTTATTTTTTTTTAATGATTTATACAATGAATATGACATTTACTAGTGAGACATCCCCCTACTCAATGCTAGAAAAACCTAACGCATGATAAAGATTGTGCAGTATGTGCATTACCTCCGAATAGGGTACATGCAAATAGTTTCTCCTTGTATAATGTTCTGCTGTATTGCAGCTTATATAGCTCTGTATGGATCAGTCAGGGTTAACAATCCTGACTCTACCCCTGTAGGAGCCGAGGTGATGGACTTAGGTCTGCCCCTAGTTCAGCTCACTCCTTGGAGCTTTGCTTGAAGAAAGCCATCTCTACTTTACAGTGCTCTAGAAAAGAAAGAGAAAGAAAGAACAAGAAGGTCCAACATCTGTATGGCCGAGCATTGGAGTCAGTCAGTAAGGTATTTCTTGTTTAAGGCTGATAGAGACTTTACTGCCTATGAGCTTTACTCAGGGGTTGTTCACTCTTCGGCTTAGCCTTAGGATAGGCCATCAATATCTGATTGGTGGGCGTTCTGACAACCTGCACCCCCACCGATCACCTGTTCTGCAGTAGTCCTGGTACTGGAACTACACAGCTCCATCCATTGTGTAATGGACAGCACTGTTTACTGCAGGACTGCTCCCATTGAAGCGACTTACTGCAGGATTGCCCCCATTAAAATGTGCGGGAGAAACATTGCAGTTACCAACTCTCTAGTGGACAGAGCTGTGTATTTTCGGCACTGCAGACCAGCTGATCGACAAAGGTGAGGGATGTCGGACCCCTGACGGTCAGATATAGGGTAGGCCATCATTTGTAAGAGTTAAAATGTACTTTTAATAGTGTCGAGGGTTATGCTTAGATTCAGAATACAGCATTCTACAGAAGCGTTGATGTTACAGCCTTGATTTATAGGAAAATATCTTGCAGCAAACAGGGACGTTAATTTTGTCTTTCTGCAAATTAGATTTCTACAGAATTTTACTGGCTCTATTAAACCAAATTCATCGGCGACTCCAGATTGAAGCACTCCGTTAACAACCAGCTGAGCGGTAAACTCTCCAAAACCGCAGTCCTTTAAACGAAAGAAGCCAAGAATATCTTTGTGATTTCCATATCTCCGCGTGACGTCGGAGGGCAGAGGTTCATCAGGGAAAGCTCATGCAATCTTCGCCCGAAGGGATGTAGATAGTGATGATGATGATGGTGGGGGGGATGTTTGGAAGGAAGGAACATTAATTCGGAAGATGCCTCCAGGTGCTGGGTGATAGCAGGGTGCATCCGTCATGTGTTGCAGGAAACGCGAAAGCTCCTTTTAATGTTCTGACCAGGCACACAATCTGCTTAATCCGGTTAACACCCGCCAAGCCCGATCCGATTAACAGCTCACAATCTGATCAGGGCGACTGTCATTTAATAAGACGGCAAATCAGCTCTTCCTTGCCATATGTCCTAAAGCACCCAGGCATCTTTAACACTTTATCATCCATGGACATTTGAAAAAGGAGGGGGGGGGGGGCAAGAAAAAAGCTTAAAGAGTGGTGAGGTTGAAAAACAAACAAAAACAAAAAAAACACTCTTTGTTTCCTTCAGCCTGATGGGACCTTATAAGATGCCAGTACTTGGCGGTTAAAATTAACGAGCGAGATGAGAACGGAACAGGTGGTAGCCGCGCATACAAAAGACCCGGCCCTTTGGACGTTCCGCTGCGCGACTAGCCTGGAGGGGCTAAGCTGTAATGCTGATAAGCGTTGGATCATCCTGACGGTTGTGCTTGTTGATATTAATCAAAAACTTCCCATACCCCATGGGCACTCGTTGCCATGTGCTGTTGCTATGTTTATTGGCCAAATTGTTAAAAATAATTACAGGCGCTTTTGATTCTGTACCACCGAGATGCTCTCATATGCCCGCGCCATCCTATTCCGCAGCTACGTGCTACGCCTCTGCCGGCATACAACCGGAGAAAGGGGATGCTACTTCTATTATTTATTTGGCCCACTCTGCACTGCCCGGCTTCACCTCGCTGTTGATCAAGCTGTGGAAAACCCATGTTTGATAGCTCTCGGTCGGGAGGCATCACTTCTCTGACGGATGTGTTTCAATAACCAAGGCCATTCCTGCAGTGGGCTTTGGCAGAGGCAGATGGTCAGAGGGCAGCCGATCAGCGGGGTGTTGCTGGAAGGCTGACATTGACAGGATTCAGGAAGAGATAAAACAGGACAGATAGAAGAAGTAGCTGAGTCAGGCCAAGCACTACTTAACATCCTTCCTCTGTTTTATTAAGAAGGATATTGGGTTTAACAGCTGGACACCGTCCGTTTTCCCGATCCTCACCTCCAGTGCAACCATTAACAGTGTTTTCCGCCATTGGACTCTTCGGATCGTTATAAAGAGAAGTTGTTGGAAAGATATAATTTACGAATGGAGTTGTTTGCAACGATAGGGTTATATTTTGAATTAGCGTTTAAAGGGAAACTGTCACCTGCACTGGTCCATTACTCCCAGGACCAACCATGTAAAATCTGGCTGCTGCGGTAAATAACCGTAGTAGGGACGGGCGGATCTTGCCCCTTTTGGTCTATTCAGTGGATGCAATATACTTGTTCAGCTGATCTCAATTTTTTTGTCACTTTTTTTTAACTTTCGACCCTTCTTCTTTGTGGACCTCCCCTCAGGAGCAGTCTGCTCCTGAGGGGAGGTCCACAAAGAAGAAGGGTCTAAAGTAAGAGCTTAAAGTGGGACTGGAATATTTTTTTTTTAAATGGGCCCCATGTTGTAAGCAGGTTCAGATTGACAAGAGGGAGGGATAACAGAAGTAGGTGGGACAGCAATTACATAGTGCAGCTCAAGATACCGCCCCTGCAGAACCAAATACTGTATCACTATTGGTACAGGTACTTAATGGTACATGGTACAATGGTACAGGTACTTAAATTGTTATGTACTTGGCATCGGCCCACTGGGAAATTTGCCTGTAGGGTCTATGGCCCGTCCACCTCTGCCTCCCATCCCCTCGTGTAAATATCTACTAACTGTGCAATTATGTCTTCTTTAAGATTGGTAAATTGAATATATAAATCAGGGGCCACATTGTCCGATTGCACATTTTCCATAGGTCACAATATAAATGGAAAGGATTATTCATGCCATACATATTGAAAGTATATGTCAAAAATTCCGTCAGCACATAATGTAACTTGCTATGAAGCCATCTTACATGTCAGATGCACGCCTGTCAATACATTCTAATGCTGTTGGTACTATATCCATCGGTGGCCCCATGGTGGAGAAAACGGAACAAGAACCACGTTTTTCTTTTATCATCCCTTCTTTTGATATAGACGTCCAAAAACACTTTTACAAGTGCATATTCCAAAGTAGAAAATGCCCATACATTACATACATTTATTTTATGCCAAGTAGCGGCATCCGTGGGCTCTGCTCCTTTTCCTTCCCCCACCACTTTGACGGACAGGGCCAGGAAGTGAAGATGTACTCACATCTAGCCCTCAAGTCTGGTTGGTGGCCACACAGGATGGCATCGTGGGCTGCGTATTGTGCACCTGTGATATATGAAATGTTATGCCAAGTCATTAGTGACTCAGACTTTACATTACATTAGAAGTTACATTCTGCTTATTCTACAATCATTCATATGCAAGAGAAACTTTGCCACCTGTAATGTGCTGAAGATCTCACCCACAGATCAATTTCCCATTTATTTTTTCTCGCAATGACTGCGTGCTTGGTGTGGGGGCGGCTGTTGCACCTTCTGAATTTTAGCAAGTCTGATAGCGGTATTGGCACAAAGTTCGTACGACTCTTCATCATCAAACTGTAAAATCCTCCTAGCGCTGAAGTTTTAGTCTGTGTGGCAGATATCTAAATAAATACAAAGTGGGTCATTTATCAGATATACGCCAATTTTTGCCGTATGTCTGGCACAGATTGCAGCACAAAGGTTAACTTAGGCGTAGCCACCCTCAGCGCAAATGGGTATTAAGACCGGCGTCTAAAATGCCGGTCTTAATAAATGACCCCCAAAGTATCTAAAGAGGGTTTGTTATATCATTGTAAAGCCTCATGCACACGACCATGTCCGTATTGCGGTCCGCAAATCACCGATCCGCAAAATACGGACACCTTCCGTGTTCCATGTTCTCGCTCCCATTACTAGGATAAATAAGGACAAGGAAAGGACATGTATATAATTTGCAGAATGGACACATGGATAGTACACTGGAAGCCACCCATTGAATAGGTCCTTGTGGTATACTGCCGAAACAGTCTGGCGTATACCTTTACCGCAGGTGTGAAACTAGCCTTAGAAGATTAACTATATCCCTCAATGCCATGTGCCCTTAGATAAGCATCTAGCAATTTCTTCTAGGCTGTATTGGCCTCAGTAAGTCACCGGGCATCGTATACCTCAGTATACCTCAGTACTACATGTACCGCAATATAGCGTGAGCTCGTTAAAATATTTACGTCCATTGTGTAGATGAAGGAATTTTTTTTTTTTTGTTTCCATTGTTTTAAGAAATGTAGTAGGAATTAGAATGTCTTGACCATCCTCTTGGGCTTTAAATCTGCTCTGCTCAGGGAGTCAAGGGGTTAAAAAGGACCTGTGATGCTTCAGCCGCGACATCCTATAATTTGATTGGCCGTAGGAGGGCAGTTTATTTAGAAAGCTGTTTTACCAACTGGCGCCAATTGCCTGTCAGGGAGTATCTCCTGCTCGCCTGACTTACCCTCTAGATAAATGACTCGTTTAATTCCCGGCCATTATTCTGATACCTCCTTTTATTATGTCCTCCCTGGAGCTGCCTCTAATTAATATTGACGGTGGGATTATGGGGGGGGGGTCGAAGAGCTTGGATGCTGCCGGTCCTATTGTCATCGGAACGCAATGTCACAGTCACCTGATTCAGGGACGGTTAACCCTTTACAGGACTGCCCACATTAGCTGTAAGCAAAGGCATTTTACATTATTATAGCTTTTGTATATATCTATGGGGGATTGTATTGGGGTTTGTATTGGGAATGGTATGTTGGGATGAATGCTCAACGGGGGCAGGGTGTTGATAGAAGTCCCTGTATATAGTTTTCACTATGAGGACCTAAGGACCTTACAATAAGGAAAGTATAGAGGGAAGGCTTTGCCTGCAACTGTGATTTCTGATCCCATTTTCTTTACAGTTTTTAAAAGCCTGGATAACCCCTTTAACCTAAAACAGACCACCAAAAATTGGCAACCCAATATTCACATCCCATCACACAGACCTCAGTTTTCAGAACCAATTATTCAAATCTCAGACCCTTTAACTTAGACTTCATAATACAGACCCTGATGTCCAGACCTTAGATCATAACCCAGACCAGACCCCAATATTCAGACCCCTGACCACTTCCCATCATTCAGACCCCATAATACAGAACTCAAAGCAGTGCTCAATAATTCGACTTCAGACCGTATAATACAAACCTGATGTCCAGACCTTAGACCATACCCCAGACCATACCACAATATCTAGATTCCTGACCAGTTCCCATAATCCCGCCATACTTTCTAAGACCATTCTCTGGGCCCAACCACTATATCATCAATATAGTGTAATAGGATTTGAATCAAAGAAATAGACCAAAAGTGGTAATGGAATTTATCTGCTGGACCCTTGGAGCCCAGTATGGTGTGTTAGAGCCTGGGCCCACCAGAGGATCCTCTGGTGGGCCAGTCCAACAGTGCATAACCCCGACCAGACCCCAGACCAGATTCCATCTTTCAGACCTCATAAAATAGGTCCTCAATAATCAGACTTTATACCCTATAATACAGATCCCAATATTCAGACCGTACCACAGACCAGACCCCAAATTTTGTCCCTCGATTAAACATCAGAACTCTTTCGTTCCTCGCCTCTCCTCACGTCTGTCTCCACTTCGCCTCTGTGTACTGTCGCACAAAACCCTAATGATGGCCAGCATCCGGATATCATATATGGCAGCACCCAGACGTGAAAGAGAACTATGCCTGCAGAGAAGGAGCCAGGAGTGCAGAGAGGTGAGCATTAAAATCAGCCATAACTTATTGGATAACTCCAATAGATAATAGCCAGTGGACAAAATCTGAATAAATAATAATGTCACCCCTGCATTTGCAGGACCTGTGCTGGGGAAATTATTTGCCAAAATTGCCCATAAAAAATGGGACATTCCTGGCAAATACGGGACTGTTGACGCCTGTGCCATATAGAAACATAAACGAATGACAGCAGAAATAGACCCCCGGTCCATCTAGTCTGCCCTTATATATCTTGATCTTAGTATAGATATATGTTTACCGCAGGCCGGTTTACAGTCACTTACTGATGATTTTCCAACCACATCTACTGTATAATTGAAAAACAACTCTAGGACCCTAGCTGCTAGATTTATTTAAAGCTGGCAGCTCAGGGCATGTGTAATTTCTCGAGCATGTCCTTTCTGTTGCAGCTATTTCCCTGTAACTGCCACAGAAGATAGTCTTGATGGCGATTGAAGATTTAAACTGAGAGTGTGCGACCACCTAAGTGAGGTGGACAGAGAAATAAGGAAAAGCACAAGCAGCAGGTGGCGCCATACAGATAAATTAGAATAGCTCAGTGGCTATACAAAACTTTTTATGACATGCAATTACAAAAGTATTCAGATCCAGGGGCTGGTTTGAAAAATCTATAATATATTTTGTGCCACAAGCCATTTAAATAGCTTCTGCAGAGCAGTGTGGTGCTGCAGGATCATAGACATATCTCAAAATGATGAGGTACGATGTTCAGAGGTGATGTTCTCAGTGTACCTCTTAGTGAATAATCTTACAAAAACGTAATAATTGAAAGGTTTGGTACCTTTGGTGGGAATGAGGCTCAGTACTGGTTGTGTTGTATGAACTATTGTTACACGGCTGACCACCTTTTGCCTTCCCAGTCTGCATTTCTCATTCTTTTGATCTCATCTGTGGATCTTTCCATTGCCTTCACCTTGATACATGTTATTCCTTGCTGATGGTTCATTGTCCCTTCTCTACATACATTGCCCTCTTGCCTTTGTGTTGCATGACCTTGGGACCTGTTTGCACCACTGCTCAGAGACCTTACTTTGAGCCACCACATCTCCATCAAAGCTCTAATCTTCGCATAGGAACAGGGGCTTAAATCCAAGCCATCTCATTCTTCTATGAAACCTCATGCCAGCTTTGATCTTTAGCCTTTTTTCCATTCAGAAAAGATTAATGTCACTCCAGGCATTTTCAGATTTAGCCTCTATCGCCTCTGTTGGGATGAGACTCTGTGAATCACCCAGTCTCTATGAAGAATACAGTTTTTTTCCCCCTTGAACCTGTCGACTCCCAGGCTCTTGTCCTGATACCTCTTATGTCTCCCAAGTAGGCAATAATTCCACTCAAACCATTGACCTTCACCTGTAGCTGCAGGTAACATCCTCAAACCAGAATGTTGGTGGTCGCAGCGATTTTCTTCCTTGGCCAATGAAATTGTGGATTTCTAAGTCGGAAGAATTATTTACTTTATTGAAACTTTATTTACAGGGTTTGGTCCATCTGGGACATTGATGCCGTGCAGGTCCCACCTCTGGGACCTTCTTCTGTCTCCAGAAGAGAACCCCCAAAATGAAGGAGAGCATGCCGTGCATGTTCTCCATTCACTTGCTTGTCTATTTTCGGAAGTCCCATAGCGGGGAATGGAGAGCACCCCGCATATGCACTGACACCTCTCCATTAACAGCTATTTTTGTAAACTCCCATAGTGATGAATAGAGAGTGGCTGTGCTTGTGCGGTGCGTTCTCCTTCACTTTGGGTGAGACCTTTTCTGGAGATAAGATCAGGTCCCAATGGTGGAACCAGCAACTGTCTGATATGCTATCAATGTCTGATATGGGAATACCCTTTTAAAGGGGTTGTGCAACTCTGGGGGGGGGGGGGGGGGGATTTGGCAAGAGGTCTGCATTTAGTGCTGTTGCCTTCTCAAACAGCTAATCGGCGGGGGTCCCGGGTGTCAGACCCCCATTATTCAGATACTGATGACCTTTCCTCAGGAAACCCACTGCGGTGCTACTGCGAGTGCTGGTGCCTTCTCAAACACCTGATCAGCAGAGATCCCAGGTGTCAGACCCCCATTGCTCAGATACTGATGACCTATCCAGAGTTTAGTAAAGAAAATAATGTAGAGCAACACCCACGGGCCTTCTCGACCTTACCGGAATGCACCAGCCAAGCCACGACCGCAGATGCTCAGCAGTCCACAGATCAGTGTTCAATAAAACGGTAACGGCAGCATCTCCAGATATTTCTTTATTGGACGTGCTTCAAGGAATGTGTACACAAAGAGCCAAAATGCAACGTTTCGGCTACATGGTAGCCTTTATCAAGCATGATAATTGCATTTTGGCTCTTTGTGTACACATTCGTTGAAGCACGTCCAATAAAGAAATATCTGGAGATGCTGCCGTTACCGTTTTATTGAATGCTATCCAGAGTATAGGTCATCAGTATAAAAGTCTCGGAAAACCTGTTTAAGTTGGAGAAAACAAGGTTGTATAGAGGTGGAGGGATGCGACATCTATTGTCTGCCACTTACAATGCGGCTCTAACACCTCTTCCAAGGCAGTTTTAACCACACCTAATAGCTTCAGTCATGGAAATCCAAAGAACACTTTACCTCCATGACTGAAGCATGAATCAGGAGTATTTAATGTGGGATAATTCTCATACAAGCCATTCTAACTGAGAAAGGCAGTCGGATGACTAGCAAAATGTTCTATTACTCGATCGCACTAACAAGTTTTTACTCGCTACTCTGTGCATCTGCAGTGTTGTCATTCAAACGATAACTGCTAGAATAATGACTTGTTCGCCGCTCGATCAAATCTATTATCAACTCTATTAAAAGGGGCCTTAAAAGGATTGTCCCACTAATAATATTCTGCAGTTTTCAAACCAGCACCTGGATCTGAATACTTCTGTAATGACATGTA
Organism: Bufo bufo; assembly: GCF_905171765.1. Taxonomy (NCBI): domain Eukaryota; kingdom Metazoa; phylum Chordata; class Amphibia; order Anura; family Bufonidae; genus Bufo; species Bufo bufo. The sequence goes on from NC_053394.1 coordinate 417,030,498, forward strand.
TTATAGCCACTGAGCTATTCAATAAAATCTATATGGATAGTGCCAACTGCTGTTTGCTCTTTTTCTAATTTCTCTGTCCACCTCACTGAGATGGTCGCACATGCTCAGTTCCATCCTTCAGCTTCCACTAGCTGCTGCAGACAAGACATGCCCTCTGAGAAAGGACACGCCCCCCCCCTGAGCTGCCAGCTTGAAATAAATCTAGCAGAACAATTGGAGAAATGAATGGGGAGATCTCTGGATCCATGTGAGGTACAGAGGTTGTCATGTACAAGATTATGTTTGATTTTCATGTTTTGCATTAATCATTTGATAAAATTTCCCCTTTAATATTTGTTCAAATTTTCCCACCTGATAAAGCGCTGGTTAAGTCGTTAAATACTAAACCCAATAAACACATATTGCTTTAAGCAGCTCAAGATCTTCAGCCATATGGCTCCTGCCATCCTCAGCCCTACATTTATAATGTGTCTGCCCCCCGCAGGTGCCACATTGCCCGGGGTGGCAAGTGAAGACTGTTGCACTAGTCGAATTACTTCTGCCTCTTGCAGAGAGTTGAATGTCAGGGTTCCTCCCGAGACACCCAGTTCCTGCTCCATTCACAGTATGCATTCCCAGCGGACCCTCCAAGTGTCACCGCCAACAGATGCCTGCTAGTAATGACTATTGATTACCCTAATTATGTCACTGGAGCAGCGCAGCCTGGAAATCCACATGGGCTCTTGCCACTAGATTCGGCCGGATGCTGGGAGGAATTGTGCGGAATTAATAAAGGTAGCTTCCCTCTACCCCTGGGCAAGATTGCATGCTGCTAACATAATCTCCATGTCACTCTGTTGTGTGGGTAAAAATGTCACCGAGCGCAGTCATTTCACTAAACAAAATAGATACTTTACCCATTTCATTGCGTCTCTCCAATCAATGCTTCGCTAGGTGCTAAATATATGGTGTCTAGACTCCGATTATTTGCTTGTGCTGCAAACGTATCCGGGCCATCAAAACCGAGAAGAAAGACACAGTAAATCCAAAACTATCTTAAAATGTCTAATCCCTCTGTTCACACAGTGCTTGACGTGGCTGAATGTGCATGTAAATCCTATAGAGCAGAGGTGTCTGCGCTTGTTTTAGGGGGGGAGGCACCAAAAAGATGGAGTAGAATATTTCAAAAAGTCCAGTCTAATTTTTGGCCCAACTGATTACACTTATATCCTTTTCTCCATGAGACCAGATCTTATCCCAGAGTGTCTGGGAGAGCTCAGAAACAGAACGCCCTCTGGGTCACCAGGGTTGGGACAGCTACTTCCTCCCCTAAAAACTGAAGGCAAGTAAAATATGGCCCAAGGAAGGCTGGTTTTTCCAAAGGACATTTTTGTCACAAGATACACAGGGCAACACTGGGTGTATTTATAGAGGTACCTGGAACACCTGAATGCGGTTGAGCAGGGACTGCTGCAGAAGCAGATTGTGGTTGTCCTCTGCGATACAGCAGCTCTGGCAGGCATCTGACTGTCTTAACCATCCAGAACCCACTCCATCTGTATGAGTGGCCTTCTCTGACACTGTAGACACCACCAGTGCACTACAGAAACTTCTGAGATCTGACAGATGGACCATCCAGCTTCTCAAAATCCCACTGTTCGGCCCTTTTCAAAGTCCATTAATTGCACAGATGGCGCTCGCCTTTGTCCAACAGGCAGAGTGAACGCCTCAACAATGCCCCCTTAATGGTCCTGTAAGAGAGGAGATGATAAACAGTGATGTCAGACAAAAAAACAAGTGGTGACAGCCAAAAAAATAAATAAAACAACAGTGATGCAGTATAAAAAAGTCTGTGGAGCATCTTGTAAGGTTCTTGGAACTTCTGCTGTACCCTCTGCAGAAGACCAGGCAGTGAAAACGTGATCACACCTGCCTGGTCCTGTCGAGCAAAGTGCAGAGGGAGCAGAAGTTGCAGAGAGAGCAGAGCCTCTAGGTGCAATGGTAACGCCCCCGTTGCTCCTAGAGGCTCATTTGCATATATTATAACATCATTTTTCTCAGCAATGCGGGCACATAGGAACATGGGACCAACACAGATGCCTTCAGCTGCCAACAGGTCAGACAGTTTCATAGATACGAATCTGCTGACAGATGCCCTTTAACTCCTTCTAGATGTTATGTTTTTTCATTTTCCGGTAATGTGCCTTAAAATATACCCATTACATCTATAAAATATTCAAACCCCCATTATCCCTTATTAAATATTATCCAGTGTTACCGTACGATGCATGGCCTACATGTGCAATTATATGCAATTTTCAGGATCCGTTTGCACTCTTATATGTAGGTTGATACTTAATAAGTAGGACAATTTAAATACAATAAAAGGCCATTACCGCCTTGTTCTTTAATCAGGTCATGCTGAGAGGAGTAGTGTTCCGTCTACACTGTGCTGAGCACAATCTGAATTGATGTTCTCTCCTGCAGCCAAATGTCTCTGAAAATTGTCCTCACATTGTGAAAACGATGGATAGCTGCAAGTAAATGTACTTAATAAGAAAGGGATGGCGGTGATATGTTTACCGTCCAGTGCGAAGGGATGGCGGTGATATGTTTACCGTCCAGTGCAAAGGGATGGCGGTGATATGTTTACCGTCCAGTGCGAAGGGATGGCGGTGATATGTTTACCGTCCAGTGCCAACAGGGCACCGCAGAGGAGGAGGCCGCCAGCTTGTGACAAGCAAGGGTGACCACCACTTTCAGCTTCTAAAATCAGGATTTTTTTTTTCACTCCTAATCGCTCTTTACTGCAAAGAGACCGATACTCGCGATAGCGCCATTCATTGTGATGTCTTAAAGGGGTTATGCCATGAATGATGTAAAATCCGGTATCATATAGTCCATGACAATACCTTTCTAACAAAGCTAGAACCAGCCCTGTACCTCACATGGATCCAGAGATCTCTGCATTCATTGCGTCCAATGATTCTGCTAGATTTATCTGGTAGCCCGGGGGCGTGTCCTTTCTGCAGCAGCTCAGGGAGTGTGTCCTTTTTGCTGCAGCTCTCTCCCTATCTCAGGAGGCAATTGAATGGATGGAACTGAGCATGTGCGTTCACCTCAGCAAGGTGGACAGAGAAATAAAAAAGCAAACAGCAGGTGGCGCTATACAGATAGATTTTATTGAATAGCTCAGTGGCTGAACAACATTTTTAATGACATGCAATTACAAAAATATTGAGATCCAGGCACTGGTTTGAAAACTGCAGAATATTTTTGGTGGGACAAGCCCTTTAAATAGTGTACCCTGTCCTGTAAATAGTGTGGTCTTGTAAATTCCCCTGCGCCTGTCAGTTGTCGGCCTCAGAAGGAATGTTTTATCGCCATCTCCGGAATACACTTTCATCTGCACTTGTCTGTGGATTTTTCTATCATAGTTTTCTTTTCCATCAAATGAATGATTAAGATTATGTATTAAACCAGGCCTGCGATTCCCGCTTTTTGTCAGATACAGGTGTCCAACAACAGACTTTGATGTCTGCTGCGCCATCGGCTCAAGATTATGGTCGGTGAAATGAAAGTTACTCATTTACTGAACATGAAATACAAGCTGCTGTACACAAGAGTACGGGGCCGAGCGGAGCTGTGTCTGGGGAGAGATAGATGGATAGATAGATAGAGAGAGAGAGAGAGAGAGAGAGATAGATAGATAGATAGATAGATAGATAGATAGATAGATAGATAGATAGATAGATAGATAGATAGATAGATAGAGAGAGAGAGATAGATAGATAATAGATAGATAATAGATAGATAGATAATAGATAGATAGATAGATAATAGATAGATAGATAATAGATAGATAATAGATAGATAGATAATAGATAGATAATAGATAGATAGATAATAGATAGATAGATAATAGATAGATAGATAGATAGATAGATAATAGATAGATAGATAGATAGATAATAGATAGATAATAGATAGATAGATAATAGATAGATAGATAGATAGATAGATAATAGATAGATAGATAATAGATAGATAGATAGATAGATAATAGATAGATAATAGATAGATAGATAGATAGATCGATAGATAATAGATAGATAGATAGATAGATAGATAGATAGATAATAGATAGATAGATAGATAGATAGATAATAGATAGATAGATGATAGATAGATAATAGATAGATAGATAGATAGATAGATAGATAGATAGATAGATAATAGATAGATAGATAGATAGATAGATAATAGATAGATAGATAATAGATAGATAGATAGATAGATAGATAGATAATAGATAGATAGATAGATAATAGATAGATAATAGATAGATATGAGATAGATAGATAATAGATAATAGATAGATAATAGATAGATAATAGATAGATAGATAGATAGATAGATAGATAGATAGATAATAGATAGATAGATAGATAGATAATAGATAGATAGATAGATAATAGATAGATAGATAGATAGATAGATAGATAGATAATAGATAGATAGATAGATAGATAATAGATAGATAGATAGATAGATAGATAATAGATAGATAGATAGATAGATAGATAATAGATAGATAATAGATAGATAGATAGATAGATAGATAGATAATAGATAGATAGATATGAGATAGATAATAGATAGATAGATAGATAGATAGATGATAGATAGATAGATAGATAGATGATAGATAGATAGATAGATAATAGATAGATATGAGATAGATAATAGATAGATAGATAGATAATAGATAATAGATAGATAGATAGATAGATAGATGATAGATAGATAGATAATAGATAGATAATAGATAGATAGATAGATAATAGATAGATAGAAGATATAGATAGATAGATAATAGATAATAGATAGATAGATGATAGATAGATAGATAGATAGATAGATAATAGATAGATAATAGATAGATAATAGATAGATAATAGATAGATAGAAGATATAGATAGATAGAAGATATAGATAGATAGATGATAGATAATAGATAGATGAGATTTATTATATTCCTAAATGACTTATGCACTATAGAGGATTTTTATTGGAATTTCTCCGCTGTTTCTCCTCAGTTTTTCCTTTTGTCTGCTGTAATGGCGTTATTTTTCCTCCTCGTCGCCCCGCCGTCAGATGTGACTGTGCCGCGGTTATTCGGGTAGTCAATATCCCCTGTGAGACGCGGGGCTGCCATTATTCTTATGTAAAGGGAGATTATTCCGCAGCCTTCTCCGTCTGCCGGCTAGCGGGATCAGTAGAGCAGCGCTGCGGCATTAAACCTCTTCACCTCTAGCACAATGACAGGGACTGCGGCGCTCGCTGACTCTGATCGCCATTCCCTGTAATGAAGAAGCCTCATTATTTTCATTATCTCTGTCATTATGACAATTTCAGACAATTATGGCCGTCAGCTGGAGTGGGGGGGGGGGGCGAAGGAAGGAGGCGTAGAGTGAAAGATAGGAGGGAATGGAAAGAAATGCTGGAAGTGAATGACAAGGGCAGTTATTTGCTGAAATGCTTGACACCTGCACGGGTCACCCCCCTGATTGATGCTCAGGTTCCGGATAAATATTTGTTTTTCTAATATGCTAATTAACTTTTCGGTGCCATGAGGATGTCACTGTTGTACTTTATTTCACTGAAAACCATGCCCCTTATTGCTCTCTACCCCCTCCTAGCTTTGAGTGACAGGGCCAGGCAGTGCCAACGTAATCTCGGCTGGAGCCGTACTCTCGCGTCTGGGCCTTCAATGGACCCACACAGAGCACAGGCCAGAAGCTTGCTGGGCAGAAGGAATCTGAGAAGTGCAAGACAACAGGGCGAGATGAGACTGGGGGCAAGAATAAGGTTTGTGGCTTTCGGTGCAAGACGGTGCAATAGTGACGCCCTCATCGGACCGAGCAGTTTATTTGCATATCATAAAAAGAAGAATTTCTCCGTAATACGGGCACCAATCGGGGTGGAGGAAAGAGCGTTGTACTCAGGAGACCAGCGCACATCGAAAGCCTCATTCACACTTCCGTGTCTGTGCTCAAATACATGAGAAGGTGGTCAGTGATTCCACCGTGAAGCTGTCCGTTTTTTCTGTCCATGTGCTATCCGTGTTTCACTGACCCTGCACAGCTGAAAAATAATTTTCAAAGCATCTCTTCCTAATGGTCCGTGAAACACAGATGCAACACGGATGGCATCCGTGGCTTTCACGGACTGTAATGAGCCTGATGGATCCGTGAACAAAATACGGACAAAATAGAGCATGCATCAGTGCTAAAAAAAACGGACCCACGAACTGTGCTAAAACACAGATGTGTGAATACACACATTAAAATGAATGGGGACGTGTGGAGAACACGGACAGCACACGTGTGAATAAGGCCTAACAGTTCATTTGGATTGGTATGCAGATATGTGGTGACCGAATCCCTTTAAATGCCTAAGGCCTAGCAGAGGTGTTGTAAGATCACATGACCTTTAAGATTGAAACCGGAACTAGCCACGCAGTAGCCGTCGGCTGATGTGACGTTCAGACGGCTGCTGCTACAAGTCCCCTTCCCCCCTTATATAGCTCAATTAAACCGCCATATTATTGCAATATTGAGTAATGTGGCTACTGGACGATCTAGCTTTGCCTATCTCCTGACTTTGGCGGGAGGGGGAATTGGACTCTTCCAGTACAGTTTAGAAGACAAAGTTGATATTGTATAATTTTTCATCATGCCATAAAGCAGAATGGCAGTGCGTGCTGTCTGCCTGCTACAGTGACATCTAGTGGCTGGAATGTTATATTACGTGATTTACATTTTTGGAAACATGACAACACAGAGCGCCCCCTTTGCCAAAATCAAGAAGCGTAATAAGCAGACTTTGTCTTGAGCTTGAACTTCCAAGTATTTGACCATACACTTCTAGGAAAATGAAGCCTCCTCCCGAGCCATGTGTTATTTATTTCGATCTATAGACGTGCAGTAAGATTGACCAAATCAAGACCCAAGGACACGCTGAATGTTCTATCTGCAAGGGTTTTCGCTGATTGCATTAAAACTGTATTTGTTGCCGATCTGCGGGTGAAGAACCCAAGGTCGGCATTAGCCGGGTTGTTTCGGTCAATGCTTGTCCTCTAAATTCCAGACTCCAGCCAGAGGCTAAGATGGCAGACAGACAAATGGATGGGATACTTTTGATTTCCCGCTGGAATCATTAATAATATCCATCAGGTTAATGAATAATGAGGCTGTATGATGTGTACGGCGGTGCAGAATACCTGCGAGTTGTAAGACTGTCAGGAAGAACCAGGACAATGGTCCTCAAATTCATAGTCTAGATATCGACAAAATCACTCTAGTGAGAAAATCCATCCAAAGCCAGTTTTATTCCTTAGAGCTGAATTGTCAAGTAGAGGGATTTGTTGGATTGTGAATAACTCTGTCTCTTAGGACACTTTTGGATTTGCAGAGATTTCTTCAACGCTTGACACATACAGTAGAAAAGGTCTAATATGCAAAGAGAGGACGTTCCAGAACACAAGGCCATGTTCACATTATTATGACCACCAGGTAATATCCACAGTAATCGCCGTGTGCAGCATGGACAGTAGTTAGACGGGCTGGGGGTGACTCAGTAAGGTCCTGGTAGGTTGTCACAGGTATCTGGAGCCATGCTGACTGCAGTGCATCCCTCAGCTGCTGGAGGGGGAGTAGTGGAGGATCCATAGAAAGAACATAACGATCAAGGTCGTCCCACAAATGCTCAATTGGGTTCAAGATTTTGAAATTAGGGGACCTGCGTAGTACTTGGAAGTCTTGGTCATGTTCTTCCAACCATTTCTAGCCGTGTGATATGTCGCATTGTCTTGCTGGAAGATCCCAACCGTCCCAGGGAAGACGATCAGCATGTAGGGGTGGACATGATCTGCAAGGATAGATTCCTACCCAAATTGGTTGAGAGTGCCTTCCACATGGATGAGTGGTCCAGAGAATGCCACAAAAACCTTCTCCAGACCATAACGCTGCCCCCACCAGCTTGTGTTTTTCCAGCAATGGTTGCACGGTGTTTATTCTCTGATGTTCCTCATCTGACACGCCAACGTCCATCCATTCCATAAAGCATAAAGCGTGACTCATCAGAGAAGACAACCCTTTGCTGCTCAGTGGAGGTCCAATTCCGATACTGACGCGAAAATTGAAGCCTTTTCTGCTGATGCAACTTGGTTTGCAGAGGTGCAGTGACTATCTGTTTCGGAGTCCTATACGAAGTAGGGTTCACTGAACTCTTGTGTTAGACACATGTCTGGTAGCCCCTGGTTCATTTTGGAGGTGAGATGCTCCACTGTATTGTGTTGGTCCACCTTCGCGCACCTTCGTAGCCGCCATTACCTCTTACATCAATGGAACGTGGTACTCTGCAGTTTCCACATCACTTATTCACAATGGTGCCATTTGTCTGCTCACCATACACTTTCACCACAGCAGCACGAGAACAGTACACACTGTTCAGTGTCAGAAATGTCGCCACTCTTGGCCCCAAAGCCAATAATGATCCTTTTTTACAACTCTGATAAATCGCCCCTTTTACCCTTGATAGCAGTGCGGGTTATGTGTGCAGACAGCCTAGCATACACCTTATATATCCACCGAGCCAGCTCAGCACACCTTATATACCCACTGAGCCAGCTCAGCACACCTTATATACCCACCGAGCCAGCTCAGCACACCTTATATACCCAACGAGCCAGATCAGCACACCTTATATACCCACCGAGCCAGCTCAGCACACCTTATATACCCAACGAGCCAGATCAGCACACCTTATATACCCACCGAGCCAGCTCAGCACACATGACTTCCTTGATGAACTACACAATCCTTGCGTCGAAAGTAGGAAGTGGTCAGAATAATGTATAAACTGCTATAGAGTGTATATCAGACATCAGAACAGACTATGGATAAAGCAGAAGGTTTACCACAACCTTGCACCTCTGCAGAGTCCTTTGTAGTGCTACTGCCCCCAACAACCTTTGAGCCCTGATTCTATTGCAACCTATTGCTAAAGTAATGTTCGTTAGCGTGAAAAGCGTTCCCCTTGTATTAGGAGATGTGACATTTTTATATCCAAGTAGACTGTCTTCTGAAAAATGAATCAGTTACTGAAACTAACCAGGCTATAAAAATAATCTAATTGTGATATATTCATTAATCTTTAGCTGCCGGAGTCCCAGCTATGAATCCCTTCTGGCTTTTAATTAATAGCAGCCTCGCCCTTTATCTGGAGCACTTGGCATAAATTAAGAGGGAACCCCACTCCTAATCTAATCTAGTCACCCACCGAGCCTCTGACATACCAAATGCAGCTTCTAGATGTCAGAGGAATGGTGCGTGAAATTTTATTTTCTCTGCTCATCGACTTTCTGAAGATCATTGTCTCCCTGGAGTGTGTCATCACCTCTCTCCAAAAAAGTATTTCCTACATGCAAATAGTGCGCCGCATATTGTTTGGCATATGGGTTTTCCACCCTAGTCCTCAGCGGCAGCATGCTGAGTTCTGGAATATTGCACCCGCTGAATAATTATGTGCCGAAGCTAAGAGAGATCTAGTATTATGTGCACTTTGCTTGACAGACGGATACATTTCCAAGAGGAAACGACCAAAATGTAGTACTGTTCTGATAATCTGGCACCCAGTAGTGTAAAAATCCAGATGGCTTGACATTTGTAAAGGTCGGCGTAAGCCTAAAGACCCAGTCAGAAGAATAATATAATGTTCATTCCTCACCACATTTCACTTCGATGAAAGTTTTCAGTATGGAATCCAAATTTCATTTGTCAGAAGTCATCATTCTACTGATTCAGAATTTGTCCCGAATTTTCCAAAAGTAGAGAGAGAGAGAAAGACCCACATGTAATACTTCTCTGAATGAGACGTGCAATCCAGTTCTCCTTCCAAAAGGACAAGAGCACTGAATGTCCCCAGAAAAAGTTGGTCTGGGAGAGATGTGCAAACCAGTTCTCCTACCAAAAGGACGAGAAAACCGAGTGTCTCGCACCGGCTTAAGAAACATTTGAGAGGTCTTGGCTTACATGTCTCACTCAGAGAAGTGTAATATTGGGACATTCAGTAGTCTTGTCCATTTGGAAGGAGAACTGGCTTTCACTTGTCATTCAGAGAAGTGTAATAGTGGGACATTCAGTACTCTTGTCCTTTTGGAAGGAGAACTGGCTTGCATGTCTCACTCAGAGAAGTGTAATACTGGGACATTCTGTACTCTTGTCCTTTTGGGAGGATAACTGGCTTGCACGTCTCACCTGGACAAGTGTAATGCTAGGACATTCAGTACTCTTGTCCTTTTGGAAGGATAACTGGCTTGCACGTCTCACCCAGACAAGTGTAATGCTAGGACATAACAGTACTCTTGTCCTTTTGGAAGGAGAACTGACTTGCATGTCTCATTTGGAGAAGTGTAATACTGGGAAATTCAGTACTCTTGTCCTTTTTGGCAGGAGAACTGGTTTGCATGTGTCACCCGGAGAAGTGTAATACTGGGACATTCAGTACTCTTGTCCTTTTTGGCAGGAGAACTGGTTTGCATGTGTCACCCGGAGAAGTGTAATACTGGGACATTCAGTACTCTTGTCCTCTTGGAAGGAGAACTGGCTTGCGTGTCCGACTCGGAGAAGTGGAATACGGGCACATTAGGTACTCTTGTCCTTTTTGGAAGGAGAACTGGCTTGAATGTCTCACTGAGTAGTACTACGTGTGGGTCTCTCACTCTCATCTTCTAGGACTCAATTGAATTGGAAATTTGCAAATCTCTTAAGAAGACCCTTTTTTCTCATTTCAAACAACCCCTTGAAGTCTATATTTGACCTTTGTAGACCCATTATTGCAACAAGCCTGTTACTGATAGGGTCTTGGTGGACTTTTTATCCTTGTGGTCAGTTTGGATGAAGCAGTGTGGGTCATTGGTTTGCACTTATGTTACACTGGAAGACTTCCAGAAGATAATGCACACAAACGGTCATAGTTTTTACAATTAAATGCTCCTTCACTAAACAGCTAATGCGTGGAGTAGAAGAAGCAAGTATTAGAAAGGTTCTTAGAGAAGCATGCAATGAGTCTTCAAATGTGTTGAAGGAAAAGTTAGCAATGTCTGTATTTATGTCCACACATAGGAAATATGTATCACAGATACTTAATCATGCATTATGTGGTGGCGAATGGAACCAGAGCTGAATATTGTAAAGATGTACGATAACTAGAGGCTTGTAATGAGCAGAGATTGTACAGGCATCTCCCCAGCATTCTGTAGCATTTACATATCTGCTTCCAAATGGCCCACAAGGCAGCAGCTGAACTCCCTGGAGGGCCCTTTAGCCAGGGTGGGGGTGCAAAGGTGGCACATGGCACAGTGCGTTAAGTGCACCACATACAAGTAGACAACGTACAGTGTCTCAACCAGCCTATGCGTCCATATTAAAGACTTGGGACTTGATCAGGATATTGATTACCTACCCTCAGGATATCAGTTTGTTGGGGGTCTTACACTCACACCCACAATGATCACCTGTTTTGAGCAGCTGATGGCGATGAAAACTACAATGGATGTAGCTGGAAGCAGAAGGTGCTGTTCACTTTCTAGTGGCCGAGCCGGGGTACTGCAGGTCAGCTACCATTCAAGTGAATAGGAGCTAACCAGCAATACAGGAGTGCCAGGAACTTCACAATGGACGGAGCCTTCCACGCACTGTATACTGTAGTTTTCAGTGTCAAAGACTGCCCGAAACAGCTGATGAGTGGGGGTATCTGATCTGATATTGATGACCTATCCCGAGCATACTGCACAGTTCATTGTTATAGACGCCTCGGGTGGCTTAGATGACCTCTACGTACAGAGGCAGGCCAGTCATTATCCTCTTTCCACTGCGGGAGCCCCCATCATCAATCATCTTGCTGCTGCTTGATGCTGTGTAAGAATGTGTCCCTGGTTCACGTTGCTGATAGACCCCTGGTCCAAGGAAAGAGATAATGAGCAGGATGCAAACCGGGTCTCCAGGACAGAACCATCTCAGAAACAGGCTAGGCAGCGGACTACTACTGAAAATAAGTGTGTGTTGCAGCAGTTTTAGGGATTGACAAATAGAGGTCAGGTAATATTTTCATGTAGCTGTACAGTGGGCCCCCAAAATTAATTTTACTGGTGGACCTTTTGTATCTCAGTTGACACTCTGTTTCTTATGGTGCATTTACATGGCCTGAGGAGCAGCCGCTTATTGGGAAGGAAGCGTTCCTTCCTTACAACTGGCTGCTCATTCAGTGGAGGTGAAGCTCCTCATTTACATGCAGTGATCTCCTCCACAATATGAGAATGAATGATCACTACTGCGATCGCTCTTCCCCATACAGCTGCATTGTTTCTAGGCAGTAGATCGCTGTTTAGATGGCATGATCTGCTGTCCAGAAATGATAATTTACTTGCCCGCTTGAACGACGGCTTCACCTTATGAACGAGCGTTTCATTTGTCAATCAGGTGATCGGCTGCACCTTTAGGCGGGTAGATTATCGGGAACGAACATTTATAGGAATGTTCATCCTCGATAATCTGCCCGACAATTAGGCTGTGTAAACCCACCATCAGTGGTCACTAGTGTTGAGCGAATCGAAGTATCTAAAGTGGACTTCGATCCGAATTTCAGGGAAAATTCAATTTGCCTTAAATGGCAAAAAAATAAAATACTCACCTCATCCGTTTTAGTGCGAAGAGGCTTGATTGAAGATCCTGCGCGAAATCTCATGTGCGGTGACGTATGACGTCACCACACCGGCCAGCGTGATGACAACATCATGCGCCATGCAAGGTTTCACACAGGATTTTCAATCATGATTGCTGCAGTGGCCTCTTCGCACTCAAACGGATGAGGTAGGTATGAACTCAGCATTCGAGGGTTTCAATTAAGGGGGGGGGGTGGCTCAATCGCCGCTCTTCATCATTGCGGCCGCTACTTACAAATAAATGTGCTTCGTGACGAGGTAATTCATCACAAAGTAAAGTTCTTTGTGAAATTCTGCGAAGCAGCTGAACCTAAGTTTTCATACGGTAACTTCGCTCATCTCTAGTGGTCATCAGGGTTCAGAGAAGATACTGTTTGGCTCCTAACTCTAGTACTTAACTCTGTTGGGAAAAAGAAATAAAACCAGACCTTTTGGAACTATATATGCAAATATGCAACATCTAAAAGAGAATCTGTCACCAGAGGGAAAAAAATGTCTACTACTTCAGCGATGGCTGGAGAGCTCAGAAGACACTGATTCTGAAAATGTCATTTAAAAAAAAAAATCTGTCAACTTGCTTGCATTCCCAGACAGCAAGTGAGCAAAGGGTCTGTGCTCAGAGCACACAGGAGTCCTCCCCTATATGGCAGAGCTCAGGAGTCCTTGGTATACTGCAGCACACAGTGCACTGAACCTTTGTCGGCATCAATAAAAATTACACATTCAGAATCTCTGCTTTCTGAGCTGTCCAGACATTTATTGTATTGACAGAAAATGAATGATCTTCTGTTTACATCAGGTTTGCGTGTTATATTTATGTTATTAAAAAATGAAATTTTTCCGATTTTCCATGTCATATTTTATAAAAAATAAATAAATGCTTAAATCCTCTAGTTTTCACACTGACTACTGGGACTCGCAATTGACTGATGACTGTTAGGCGTCATACACCGTTGATCGGCCGTTCCGTGCATTGAGGACCGCATGCACGGGGAAAATCCGTGCGGATTCCACAAACGGATCCAGACCCATGCAACTTGAATGGGTCCATAGTCCGTCTACACCACAAAAAAGTAGTAGCTTTACATCCGCATTTTTTGTGGACCCATTGACTTCAGTGGGTCTATGGTCTGCATTTTGTGGTCAAGAATAGGACATGTTCTATGTTTTTGGGGAATGGACATACGAATGCGGCAAGCACACAGATCATCCGATCACTGTAGTTTCAGCTGAGGATTTGTGATCTGAATTATCCGTGTTCTTACACAAGGCTTAGGCTGAAAGGCTGTAAAACTCCTTCATCTTTGCATTTATTTTTTTAAGCCAGCGCGATATAAAGATTTCTTGTGCAGATGAGATTATAATTGAACTTGAATCGATTTAATTTGGAAGAAAATGCACAGTTTTGATTGTAAGTATTGCTTTATGATGACGCTTTGCTTTTAACTTTAATTAGCTTTAAATTATTTACAGTATACAGTGTAATTATAATTTCTGCTATTGATCAAGGTTTATTTAGGCACATGTATGCGGGATGTACAGTTTATCATTTTGCTATTGTTGCATGCAAGTTTGTAGACACAGATAGAGAGCTGTAGAATGTATATTGCATCATCCCTACGAGTGGCCGTCACATTGTTATGGCACTCACACTGGTGTACCTTCCAAAGCTTCAGGAACACACAAAGCCTAGAATTGCCACTGGGCACTGATCAAGTAGCATCTTTGTAATCCTCCTGGCCAGACCTGCAAAGGGAAAGAATACTTACCTACTCTCTGCTGCTGGGTCTCAGTTCCTTCGCACCTGTAACGTAACGTGAATTCAAAAGATTTGAGAATGAATAAGCTAAGTGAAGGCTAAGTGAATAAATATTTACTAAGTGTGATTAAATCTAAGATAACCCAACAAATCACATACAGAATAATAAAAATTTAATAAACATCACTAACCTAAATATGGGGTAGGGATCCGGTCGATTATGCTATAAAACAATACTGTCTACCACATTATAACACAAGACCGACACCTGAGGGTGTACAAAAGATTGGACAAATCAATACATACATCCTACCTAGGATGAAGTTCCAGGTGGAATCCCAATTAATTGTTAGTGTATAACACAGTTATTCCCATCAGTCCCTTCTCCAGTGTGCATCACACATGTCTCTGAGATGACTCAGGAATGTGTTCTTATCATCACAATGGAGGATGGGTACTATGACTACTATCTGTAACCTACTTCATTACAAGGAAAACTTGTAAACTATTACAATCGAGTATTAAACATAATATAAAAGAGGACAGAATTAAAGGGGACAGTACCAATCAGTACTTAAAAATACCCTTACAATACAGCTCCCCCACTCAGGTCCCAACATCCACTTTGACACCACTGCAGCCAGTAATTGTCTGCAATGGTGACCTCCCCATCTTGCATTGTATGACCAGTTGACCTGACACAAGGGGAGCAGGTCACTTTTTTGGCCATAGCTTGGCTGCAGTGGTGTCAAAGCGGTTTTTGACATTGTGGGGACCTGAGCAAGGCAGCAGAGGAAGGGCAATTAAGGAGCTGAGACATAGCAGTGGGAAACAGGTAAGTATGCTTCCCTTCTGCAGGGCTGACCAGCAGTGGGGTTTGCCAAGACCCCCCAAGAGGTGGTCAACCTCTTTAAAGCATCCCATTTGGACAACTCCTGTTTATATATCACGGTAACTGATTTTCCATTACTTGCCTCTTGTTGAGACCTGTGTGCATCCGCTCATGTCAGCGTATGCGAGTGGAGTATTAGATAAAAGAGCCTGTGTTGCTAACAAGTCCCACCTCTAAGTCTCAGACTGCAGGCTGTCAGGGCAGGCTGAGAGTTGTAGTTTGACAACTGCGGGAATCCCAAAGGTTGCAGGTCTGCAGTGAGAAAAGGAAAGAGACTCACATGTGCCAAGAACGCATCTACAGGCTTAATTCTTCACCTCTGGTCCTGCATTTACTCACAGTTGCTTGTTTCATTTTATTATTCATTAATTATGTCTATAAAGGATTTACATATTTCCCAGTTTATTTTTACAAGTTTTGCAGAAAGTAGCTCCTTTGGATCACGCACTGCATGGATGCTTCTCCATAGAGGATCTGTAGTGTTAGCAGCTAATGGGAGCACGTGGTTAACACCTAAATTGTACATTGTGCCTCCAATTCCTGGGGCTGCAGTACTAACTCTGAAGTGTCAGAAGGAAATGAGTTCCATAAAGCATCGATGCACACGTTAAGAATAGCTTTTCTTCCAGAAATCTTATTTCCGCTGCTTTATACATTCCTTTCAGCCAATCTAGACCTCAAGCTGCTTCAAATGCCTGCATATGTCTAATCATCAGGCACCGCGCTAATTAACAATGTTTGTTGTATCAACCGGTGATGTTTGGATGTTTATTAACCCGCCCACCTATTCGGAGAAGACCCAAGAGACAACATAAACCCCCTCCTTTATCTGTGGTGGAACTTCTATCTAACTGAATTTGAAAAAGAACGTTGGTAGAGAAAGTTTGACTTGACTAATAAGGGTTTGGAGGGCGATAAAATATCCAAGTTCACACTCCCCCATCTGAATGTATACTTACCTGATTACAGAAGCTGATCTGTGGCCTCTCCCGGATCCTCATCAGCTCAGTGACGGATTATTGTCAGGGCTAATCCACTTCGATATTAGCTCCTGCATCTGCGGTGAACACAACATGAAATGCCATAAGCTAGACACTAAAGGAATCATGGTCTGTTCTAGCTGGTCGCTTCTTTTCGTTGTATACCAGATTAATAGGATTTCACTGGTGTAGGAAACAGAAACTCCTCTTAGATGCAAGGCCATCTAATCCAACATTGGCTGTTTGTAAGACTTTATCAGTGCTGCCATTATGTCTTAGAAGTTGCATTCTTACCTATGGCACACCCTTCAATTAGGAGAATGATGGTCCTGTGTTCTCTAAACCTGGATGCGCAGGGAAGGGCCAGGTGCTCATGTGCAGGCCTCTGACCATTACTTCTCGTGAGTAGTATAGATATGCCATAATGTGTAGCGACCAGGTGTGGGAGAAGAGGACAGAAGTGGTGGATGGTGGCCTCACTCACAATGGTGGTCATCCTGCTCCAACACTCCTCTGGGGAACATCCTGGTAGGAGACTCCTGCCTGTTGGAAGGTGGGGTGCCCTTGACTGTCACGTTCGGGTGTGAAAGGGAAACACCACAGTGTACATAGGAGAGAAAGGGATGAGGCAATAAGGCCTGGAACCTAGGGAAAGGAGAAGGACACCTCTTGGTAAAGCCCTAATCAAAGTCCTGACTAACTACCAGTATGAACAGACCCCAGAGGTAGGTGAGTTCATACACAGGAATACCTAATGTCCTAACTCTCCCTATAGGACCCTGGTACTAATGTTAGGACTGAGACAACTTGTTCCTCCAAAAGGAAGGACGAACAGGCCTTAATACAAATAACAAAATAACCCAAACAAAATACAAAAGGGAAAGAAAACATTTAACTTCAAGTGGCTATGGCAGCACCAGGAACTCAGCCGAGATCCACACACCAGCTATCCACAACTCAAACAGAAGCTATAAACCGCAAAGCATTGTGGGAGAAACAGCAATAAATAGAGAAGGTTAAATTACCCAAATAGCCACACCTGGGGAAAGAAGGTGTGGCAAGCACCAGAAACAACACAAACGTCATTTGATCCAAACGGAAAACATGTCAGATCAAACCACGTGTTGCCCGTCTCACAGATCTCCTGCCACCTGTCGCCAGAACGTCCCTGACATTGACATTGGTAGTAGTGAGGTGCAAGGCAGGAAGCATTTAGAAGAGCACACAGATGCGAGATGAGGTAGTCTGTGCAGTTCAACAGATAACAAGTCTTTACTGAAAATTAAGTTGTTCCACACTCATCCACATGAAATGAAGCTACAGTCCTTAAAACGTTCCCTGAGGCACTTTCAAATTTAAAGTGTAACTGACATTTTTTTTTTTATTTGCTAGTTTATTAGAGATAGGCATGTATACCTGAGTTAGTTTGTCAATGATTGTCAAAAGATCTGTAATTACCTTATAATAGCAGCTTTCAATAATGTCCTCTGTCCCTTTCCACTGCTCCCTTAAAAGACCGTTGCTATGGCTTGTCTGTCTCTGGCTAAGAAGACAGACTATGAAGCCACTATGGGCTTTATAGTGAGGAGGCATGTCTCTCAGTAATCCAATCTGATTGGCTGGCAGGGAGC